>NC_069499.1:1246139499-1246500332 GCF_027579735.1 Bombina bombina
TTTCATCCAGATGGCATCTTCTATCTTCATCCATCCGGAGCGGAGCGGGTCCATCTTCAAGACATCCAGCGCAGAGCATCCTCTTCTTCTGACGACTACCCAATGAATGAAGGTTCCTTTAAGTGATGAAATCCAAGATGGCGTCCCTTAGATTCTGATTGGCTGATAGAATTCTATCAGTCAATTGGAATTAAGGTTGAAAAATTCCTATTGGCTGATGCAATGATTGGAACAGCCAATAGAATGCGAGCTCAATCCTATTGGCTGACTGGATCAGCCAATAGGATTGAAGTTCAATTCTATTGGCTGATTACTTTGGGACAATGCCCCGCAAAAAGCCCTTTTAAGGGCTGGTAAAAGAGCTGATTACTTTGTAATTTAGTATAGGGTAGGGCATTTTATTATTTTGTGGGGCTTTTTTATTTTATTAGGGGGTTTAGATTAGGTGTAATTTAGTGTTTGTTTTTTGTATTATAGTTTAGTTTATTGAATTGTATTTTAGTTTAGATAATTGTAGTTAATTTATTTATTTAATTAATTTATTAATAGTGTAGTGTTAGGTCTATTTGTAACTTAGGTTAGGATTTATTTTACAGGTAATTTTGTAATTATTTTAACTAGGCAGCTATTAAATAGTTATTAACTATTTAATAGCTATTGTACCTAGTTAAAATAAATACAAAGTTGCCTGTAAAATAAATATAAATCCTTAAATAGCTACAATGTAACTATTAATTATATTGTAGCTATATTAGGGTTTATTTTATAGGTAAGTATTTAGTTTTAAAAAGGATTAATTTATTAAATGATAGTAATCTTAGTTAGTTTTATTTAAATTATATTTAACTTAGGGGGGTGTTAGGATTAGACTTTAGGGGTTAATAAATGTATTATAGTAGCTGCGACGTTGGGGGTGGTAGATTAGGGGTTAATAATTGTAGGTAGGTGGCGGCGATGTTAGGGAGGGCAGATTAGGGGTTAATACAATGTATTATAGTGTTTGCGAGGCGGGAGTGTGGGGGTTTAGGGGTTAATACATTTATTATAGTGGCGGTGATGTCCGGTCAGCAGAAGTGTAGGTAGGTGGCAGCGACGTTGGGGGGGGGACAGATTAGGGGTTAATAAATATAATATAGGTGTCGGCGATGTTAGGGACAGCAGATTAGGGGTTCATAGCTATAATGTAGGTTGCGGCGGTGTCCGGAATGGCAGATTAGGGGTTAATAGTATAATGTAGGTGTCAGCGATAGCGGGGGGGCGGCAGATTAGGGGTTAATAAGTGTAAGGTTAGGGGTGTTTAGACTCGGGGTTCATGTTAGGGTGTTAGGTGTAGACTTAGAAAGTGTTTCCCCATAGGAAACAATGGGGCTGCGTTAGTAGCTGAACGCTGCTTTTTTGCAGATGTTAGGTTTTTTTTCAGCCAGCTCAGCCCCATTGTTTCCTATGGTGAAATCGTGCACAAGCACGTTTTTCCAACTTACCGCTACCGTAAGCAACGCTGGTATTGAGGGTTGAAGTGGAGCTAAATTTGCTCAACGCTCACTTTTCTGAGGCTAACGCAGCCATTCAGGCAACTCATAATACCAGCGTTGTCTTAAGGGTGCACTGGAAAAAAAAGCGCGTTAGCACCGCAGGTCTTTACCGACAAAACTCCAAATCTAGGCGAAAATAAGTCTCCTATTTAGCAAATTAGTAAAGCTGAAAAATAAACTCCAGTTCAATTAATTTTCTGTCCAGAAAAAAAACAATGTATTGGCAATAGTATATTTAAATAAACAAATAGATAAATAATATAAAAAATGATCAGTGTAACAGAAGATGCATTTATTTACCTAGGCCTAGATTTAGAGTTCGGCGGTAAAAGGGCTGTTAACGCTCCGCGGGTTTTTTTCTGGCCGCACCATAAATTTAACTCTGGTATCGAGAGTTCAAACAAATGCTGCGTTAGGCTCCAAAAAAGGAGCGTAGAGCATTTTTTACCGCAAATGCAACTCTCGATACCAGAGTTGCTTACGGACGCGGCCGGCCTCAAAAACGTGCTCGTGCACGATTCTCCCATAGGAAACAATGGGGCTGTTTGAGCTGAAAAAAAACCTAACACCTGCAAAAAAGCAGCGTTCAGCTCCTAACGCAGCCCCATTGTTTCCTATGGGGAAACACTTCCTACGTCTGCACCTAACACCCTAACATGTACCCCGAGTCTAAACACCCCTAACCTTACACTTATTAACTCCTAATCTGCCGCCCCCGCTATCGCTGACCCCTGCATTACACTTTTAACCCCTAATCTGCCGCTCCGTAAACCGCCGCCACCTACGTTATCCCTATGTACCCCTAATCTGCTGCCCTAACATCGCCGACCCCTATGTTATATTTATTAACCCCTAATCTGCCCCCCCACAACGTCGCCGACACCTGCCTACACTTATTAACCCCTAATCTGCCGAGCGGACCTGAGCGCTACTATAATAAAGTTATTAACCCCTAATCCGCCTCACTAACCCTATCATAAATAGTATTAACCCCTAATCTGCCCTCCCTAACATCGCCGACACCTACCTTCAATTATTAACCCCTAATCTGCCGACCGGAGCTCACCGCTATTCTAATAAATGTATTAACCCCTAAAGCTAAGTCTAACCCTAACACTAACACCCCCCTAAGTTAAATATAATTTTTATCTAACGAAATAAATTAACTCTTATTAAATAAATGATTCCTATTTAAAGCTAAATACTTACCTGTAAAATAAATCCTAATATAGCTACAATATAAATTATAATTATATTATAGCTATTTTAGGATTAATATTTATTTTACAGGCAACTTTGTAATTATTTTAACCAGGTACAATAGCTATTAAATAGTTAAGAACTATTTAATAGTTACCTAGTTAAAATAATAACAAATTTACCTGTAAAATAAATCCTAACCTAAGATATAATTAAACCTAACACTACCCTATCAATAAAATAATTAAATAAACTACCTACAATTACCTACAATTAACCTAACACTACACTATCAATAAATTAATTAAACACAATTGCTACAAATAAATAAAATTAAATAAACTATCTAAAGTACAAAAAATAAAAAAGAACTAAGTTACAGAAAATAATAAAATATTTACAAAGATAAGAAAAATATTACAACAATTTTAAACTAATTACACCTACTCTAAGCCCCCTAATAAAATAACAAAGCCCCCCAAAATAAAAAATTCCCTACCCTATTCTAAAATACAAATATTACAAGCTCTTTTACCTTACCAGCCCTGAACAGGGCCCTTTGCGGGGCATGCCCCAAGAATTTCAGCTCTTTTGCCTGTAAAAAAAAACATACAATACCCCCCCCCCCCAACATTACAACCCACCACCCACATACCCCTAATCTAACCCAAACCCCCCTTAAATAAACCTAACACTACCCCCCTGATGATCTTCCTACCTTGTCTTCACCATGCCAGGTTCACCGATCCGTCCTGGCTCCAAGATCTTCATCCAACCCAAGCGGGGGCTAGACATCCACTGAAGAAGTCCAGAAGAGGGTCCAAAGTCTTCCTCCTATCCGGCAAGAAGAGGACATCCGGACCGGCAAACATCTTCTCCAAGCGGCATCTTCTATCTTCTTCCATCCGATGACGACCGGCTCCATCTTGAAGACCTCCAGCGCGGATCCATCCTCTTCTTCCGACGACTAGACGACGAATGACGGTTCCTTTAAGGGACGTCATCCAAGATGGCGTCCCTCGAATTCCGATTGGCTGATAGGATTCTATCAGCCAATCGGAATTAAGGTAGGAATTTTCTGATTGGCTGATGGAATCAGCCAATCAGAATCAAGTTCAATCCGATTGGCTGATCCAATCAGCCAATCAGATTGAGCTCGCATTCTATTGGCTGATCGGAACAGCCAATAGAATGCGAGCTCAATCTGATTGGCTGATTGGATCAGCCAATCGGATTGAACTATATTCTGATTGGCTGATTCCATCAGCCAATCAGAAAATTCCTACCTTAATTCCGATTGGCTGATAGAATCCTATCAGCCAATCGGAATTCGAGGGACGCCATCTTGGATGACGTCCCTTAAAGGAACCGTCATTCGTCGTCTAGTCGTCGGAAGAAGAGGATGGATCCGCGCTGGAGGTCTTCAAGATGGAGCCGGTCGTCATCGGATGGAAGAAGATAGAAGATGCCGCTTGGAGAAGATGTTTGCCGGTCCGGATGTCCTCTTCTTGCCGGATAGGAGGAAGACTTTGGACCCTCTTCTGGACTTCTTCAGTGGATGTCTAGCCCCCGCTTGGGTTGGATGAAGATCTTGGAGCCAGGACGGATCGGTGAACCTGGCATGGTGAAGACAAGGTAGGAAGATCATCAGGGGGGTAGTGTTAGGTTTATTTAAGGGGGGTTTGGGTTAGATTAGGGGTATGTGGGTGGTGGGTTGTAATGTTGGGGGGGGGGTATTGTATGTTTTTTTTTTACAGGCAAAAGAGCTGAAATTCTTGGGGCATGCCCCGCAAAGGGCCCTGTTCAGGGCTGGTAAGGTAAAAGAGCTTGTAATATTTGTATTTTAGAATAGGGTAGGGAATTTTTTATTTTGGGGGGCTTTGTTATTTTATTAGGGGGCTTAGAGTAGGTGTAATTAGTTTAAAATTGTTGTAATATTTTTCTTATCTTTGTAAATATTTTATTATTTTCTGTAACTTAGTTCTTTTTTATTTTTTGTACTTTAGATAGTTTATTTAATTTTATTTATTTGTAGCAATTGTGTTTAATTAATTTATTGATAGTGTAGTGTTAGGTTAATTGTAGGTAATTGTAGGTAGTTTATTTAATTATTTTATTGATAGGGTAGTGTTAGGTTTAATTATATCTTAGGTTAGGATTTATTTTACAGGTAAATTAGTTATTATTTTAACTAGGTAACTATTAAATAGTTCTTAACTATTTAATAGCTATTGTACCTGGTTAAAATAATTACAAAGTTGCCTGTAAAATAAATATTAATCCTAAAATAGCTATAATATAATTATTATTTATATTGTAGCTATATTAGGATTTATTTTACAGGTAAGTATTTAGCTTTAAATAGGAATTATTTATTTAATAAGAGTTAATTTATTTCGTTAGATAAAAATTATATTTAACTTAGGGGGGTGTTAGTGTTAGGGTTAGACTTAGCTTTAGGGGTTAATACATTTATTAGAATAGCGGTGAGCTCCGATCGGAAGATTAGGGGTTAATAATTGAAGGTAGGTGTCGGCGATGTTAGGGAGGGCAGATTAGGGGTTAATACTATTTATGATAGGGTTAGTGAGGCGGATTAGGGGTTAATAACTTTATTATAGTAGCGCTCAGGTCCGCTCGGCAGATTAGGGGTTAATAAGTGTAGGTAGGTGTCGGCGACGTTGTGGGGGGCAGATTAGGGGTTAATAAATATAACATAGGGGTCGGCGATGTTAGGGGTAGCAGATTAGGGGTACATAGGGATAACGTAGGTGGCGGCGATTTGCGGTCGGAAGATTAGGGGTTAATTATTTTAAGTAGCTTGCGGCGACGTTGTGGGGGGCAAGTTAGGGGTTAATAGATATAATACAGGGGTCGGCGGTGTTAGGGGCAGCAGATTAGGGGTACATAAGTATAACGTAGGTGGCGGTCGGCAGATTAGGGGTTAAAATTTTTAATCGAGTGGCGGCGATGTGGGGGGACCTCGGTTTAGGGGTACATAGGTAGTTTATGGGTGTTAGTGTACTTTAGGGTACAGTAGTTAAGAGCTTTATAAACCGGCGTTAGCCAGAAAGCTCTTAACTCCTGCTATTTTCAGGCGGCTGGAATCTTGTCGTTAGAGCTCTAACGCTCACTGCAGAAACGACTCTAAATACCGGCGTTAGGAAGATCCCATTGAAAAGATAGGCTACGCAAATGGCGTAGGGGGATCTGCGGTATGGAAAAGTCGCGGCTGTAAAGTGAGCGTTAGACCCTTTAATCACTGACTCTAAATACCAGCGGTAGCCCAAAACCAGCGTTAGGAGCCTCTAACGCTGGTTTTGACGGCTACCGCCGAACTCTAAATCTAGCCGCTAGTGCTTAAATACCAACGGCTAGATTTAGAGTTCGGCGGTAGCCGTCAAAACCAGCGTTAGAGGCTCCTAACGCTGGTTTTGGGCTACCGCTGGTATTTAGAGTCAGTGATTAAAGGGTCTAACGCTCACTTTACAGCCGCGACTTTTCCATACCGCAGATCCCCCTACGCCATTTGCGTAGCCTATCTTTTCAATGGGATCTTCCTAACGCCGGTATTTAGAGTCGTTTCTGCAGTGAGCGTTAGAGCTCTAACGACAAGATTCCAGCCGCCTGAAAATAGCAGGAGTTAAGAGCTTTCTGGCTAACGCCGGTTTATAAAGCTCTTAACTACTGTACCCTAAAGTACACTAACACCCATAAACTACCTATGTACCCCTAAACCGAGGTCCCCCCACATCGCCGCCACTCGATTAAAAATTTTAACCCCTAATCTGCCGACCGCCACCTACGTTATACTTATGTACCCCTAATCTGCTGCCCCTAACACCGCCGACCCCTGTATTATATCTATTAACCCCTAACTTGCCCCCCACAACGTCGCCGCAAGCTACTTAAAATAATTAACCCCTAATCTTCCGACCGCAAATCGCCGCCACCTACGTTATCCCTATGTACCCCTAATCTTCTGCCCCTAACATCGCCGACCCCTATGTTATATTTATTAACCCCTAATCTGCCCCCCACAACGTCGCCGACACCTGCCTACACTTATTAACCCCTAATCTGCCGAGCGGACCTGAGCGCTACTATAATAAAGTTATTAACCCCTAATCCGCCTCACTAACCCTATCATAAATAGTATTAACCCCTAATCTGCCCTCCCTAACATCGCCGACACCTACCTTCAATTATTAACCCCTAATCTGCCGACCGGAGCTCACCGCTATTCTAATAAATGTATTAACCCCTAAAGCTAAGTCTAACCCTAACACTAACACCCCCCTAAGTTAAATATAATTTTTATCTAACGAAATAAATTAACTCTTATTAAATAAATGATTCCTATTTAAAGCTAAATACTTACCTGTAAAATAAATCATAATATAGCTACAATATAAATTACATTTATATTATAGCTATTTTAGGATTAATATTTATTTTACAGGTAACTTTGTATTTATTTTAACCAGGTACAATAGCTATTAAATAGTTAAGAACTATTTAATAGTTACCTAGTTAAAATAATTACAAATTTACCTGTAAAATAAATCCTAACCTAAGATATAATTAAACCTAACACTACCCTATCAATAAAATAATTAAATAAACTACCTACAATTACCTACAATTAACCTAACACTACACTATCAATAAATTAATTAAACACAATTGCTACAAATAAATACAATTAAATAAACTATCTAAAGTACAAAAAATAAAAAAGAACTAAGTTACAGAAAATAAAAAAATATTTACAAACATAAGAAAAATATTACAACAATTTTAAACTAATTACACCTACTCTAAGCCCCCTAATAAAATAACAAAGACCCCCAAAATAAAAAATTCCTTACCCTATTCTAAATTTAAAAAGTTACAAGCTCTTTTACCTTACCAGCCCTGAACAGGGCCCTTTGCGGGGCATGCCCCAAGAATTTCAGCTCTTTTGCCTGTAAAAAAAAACATACAATACCCCCCCCCCAACATTACAACCCACCACCCACATACCCCTAATCTAACCCAAACCCCCCTTAAATAAACCTAACACTAAGCCCCTGATGATCTTCCTACCTTGTCTTCACCATGCCAGGTTCACCGATCCGTCCTGGCTCCAAGATCTTCATCCAACCCAAGCAGGGGCTAGACATCCACTGAAGAAGTCCAGAAGAGGGTCCAAAGTCTTCCTCCTATCCGGCAAGAAGAGGACATCCGGACCGGCAAACATCTTCTCCAAGCGGCATCTTCTATGTTCTTCCATCCGATGACGACCGGCTCCATCTTGAAGACCTCCAGCGCGGATCCATCCTCTTCTTCCGACGACTAGACGACGAATGACGGTTCCTTTAAGGGACGTCATCCAAGATGGCGTCCCTCGAATTCCGATTGGCTGATAGGATTCTATCAGCCAATCGGAATTAAGGTAGGAATTTTCTGATTGGCTGATGGAATCAGCCAATCAGAATCAAGATCAATCCGATTGGCTGATCCAATCAGCCAATCAGATTGAGCTCGCATTCTATTGGCTGATCGGAACAGCCAATAGAATGCGAGCTCAATCTGATTGGCTGATTGGATCAGCCAATCGGATTGATCTTGATTCTGATTGGCTGATTCCATCAGCCAATCAGAAAATTCCTACCTTAATTCCGATTGGCTGATAGAATCCTATCAGCCAATCGGAATTCGAGGGACGCCATCTTGGATGACGTCCCTTAAAGGAACCGTCATTCGTCGTCTAGTCGTCGGAAGAAGAGGATGGATCCGCGCTGGAGGTCTTCAAGATGGAGCCGGTCGTCATCGGATGGAAGAACATAGAAGATGCCGCTTGGAGAAGATGTTTGCCGGTCCGGATGTCCTCTTCTTGCCGGATAGGAGGAAGACTTTGGACCCTCTTCTGGACTTCTTCAGTGGATGTCTAGCCCCTGCTTGGGTTGGATGAAGATCTTGGAGCCAGGACGGATCGGTGAACCTGGCATGGTGAAGACAAGGTAGGAAGATCATCAGGGGCTTAGTGTTAGGTTTATTTAAGGGGGGTTTGGGTTAGATTAGGGGTATGTGGGTGGTGGGTTGTAATGTTGGGGGGGGGGTATTGTATGTTTTTTTTTACAGGCAAAAGAGCTGAAATTCTTGGGGCATGCCCCGCAAAGGGCCCTGTTCAGGGCTGGTAAGGTAAAAGAGCTTGTAACTTTTTAAATTTAGAATAGGGTAAGGAATTTTTTATTTTGGGGGTCTTTGTTATTTTATTAGGGGGCTTAGAGTAGGTGTAATTAGTTTAAAATTGTTGTAATATTTTTCTTATGTTTGTAAATATTTTTTTATTTTCTGTAACTTAGTTCTTTTTTATTTTTTGTACTTTAGATAGTTTATTTAATTGTATTTATTTGTAGCAATTGTGTTTAATTAATTTATTGATAGTGTAGTGTTAGGTTAATTGTAGGTAATTGTAGGTAGTTTATTTAATTATTTTATTGATAGGGTAGTGTTAGGTTTAATTATATCTTAGGTTAGGATTTATTTTACAGGTAAATTTGTAATTATTTTAACTAGGTAACTATTAAATAGTTCTTAACTATTTAATAGCTATTGTACCTGGTTAAAATAAATACAAAGTTACCTGTAAAATAAATATTAATCCTAAAATAGCTATAATATAAATGTAATTTATATTGTAGCTATATTATGATTTATTTTACAGGTAAGTATTTAGCTTTAAATAGGAATCATTTATTTAATAAGAGTTAATTTATTTCGTTAGATAAAAATTATATTTAACTTAGGGGGGTGTTAGTGTTAGGGTTAGACTTAGCTTTAGGGGTTAATACATTTATTAGAATAGCGGTGAGCTCCGGTCGGCAGATTAGGGGTTAATAATTGAAGGTAGGTGTCGGCGATGTTAGGGAGGGCAGATTAGGGGTTAATACTATTTATGATAGGGTTAGTGAGGCGGATTAGGGGTTAATAACTTTATTATAGTAGCGCTCAGGTCCGGTCGGCAGATTAGGGGTTAATAAGTGTAGGTAGGTGTCGGCGACGTTGTGGGGGGCAGATTAGGGGTTAATAAATATAACATAGGGGTCGGCGATGTTAGGGCAGCAGATTAGGGGTACATAAGGATAACGTAGGTGGCGGCGGTTTACGGAGCGGCAGATTAGGGGTTAAAAGTGTAATGCAGGGGTCAGCGATAGTGTGGGGCGGCAGAATAGGGGTTAATAAGTGTAAGGTTAGGGGTGTTTAGACTCGGGGTACATGTTAGAGTGTTAAGTGCAGACGTAGGAAGGGTTACCGCATAGCAAACAATGGGGCTGCGTTAGGAGCTGAACGCTGCTTTTTTCCAGGTGTTAGGTTTTTTTTCAGCTCAAACAGCCCCATTGTTTCCTATGGGAGAATCGTGCACGAGCACGTTTTTGAGGCCGGCCGCGTCCGTAAGCAACTCTGGTATCGAGAGTTGCATTTGCGGTAAAAATGCTCTACGCTCCTTTTTTGGAGCCTAACGCAGCATTTGTTTGAACTCTCGATACCAGAGTTAAATTTATGGTGCGGCCAGAAAAAAACCCGCGGAGCGTTAACAGCCCTTTTACCGCCGAACTCTAAATCTAGGCCCAAGAGCGTTGTTATGTTCATTGATTTATGGTGTGGTGACAGTCTATTGAGCTGTACAATGAAAGATGAAGCAATGATTCTGTTTGCAAAATACATACAGAAACAGTTGGGAAGCACAGTTACATTAACCCCTTAATGACCGGACCATTTTTCAATTTTCTTACCCTTAATGACAATGGCTATTTTTACATTTCTGCAGTGTTTGTGTTTAGCTGTAATTTTCCTCTTACTCATTTACTGTACCCACACATATTATATACCGTTTTTCTCGCCATTAAATGGACTTTCTAAAGATATCATTATTTTCATCATATATTATAATTTACTATAAAAAAATATATAAAATATGAGGAAAAAATTGAAAAAAACACACTTTTTCTAACTTTGACCCCCAAAATCTGTTACACATCTACAACCACCAAAAAACACCCATGCTAAATAGTTTCTAAATTTTGTCCTGAATTTAGAAATACCTAATGTTTACATGTTCTTTGCTTTTTTTCCAAGTTATAGGGCAAAAAATACAAGTAGCACTTTGCTATTTCCAAACCACTTTTTTTCAAAATTAGCGCTAGTTACATTGGAACACTGATATCTGTCTGGAATCCCTGAATATCCATTGACATGTATATATATTTATTTAGAAGACATCCCAAAGTATTGATCTAGGCCCATTTTGGTATATTTCATGCCACCATTTCACTGCCAAATGCGATCAAATAAAATAAATTGTTTACTTTTTCACAAATTTTTTCACAAACTTTAGGTTTCTCGCTGAATTTATTTACAAACAACTTATGCAATTATGGCATACATGGTTGTAAATACCTTTCTGGGATCCCCTTTGTTCAGAAATAGCAGACATATATGGCTTTGGCGTTGCTTTTTGGTAATTAGAAAGCCGCTAAATGCCGCTGCACACCACGTGTGTATTATGCCCAGCAGTGAAGGGGTTAATTAGGGAGCTTGTAGGGAGCTTTTAGGTTTAATTTTAGTGTAGTGTAGTGTAGTGTAGTAGACAACCCAAATTATTGATCTAGGCCCATTTTGGTATATTTCATGCCACCATTTCACCGCCAAATACGATCAAATAAAAAAAAGACTGTTAAATTTATCACAATTTTAGGTTTCTCACTGAAATTATTTACAAACAGCTTGTGCAATTATGGCACAAATGGTTGTAAATACTTCTCTAGGATCCCCTTTGTTCAGAAATAGCAGACATATATGGCTTTGGCGTTGCTTTTTGGTAATAATAAGGCCGTTAAATGCTGCTGCGCAGCACACTTGTAATATGCCCAGCAGTTAGGGGTTAATTAGGTAGCTTGTAGGGTTAATTTTTAGCTCTATTTAAGAGATCAGCCTCCCACCTGACACATCCCACCCCCTGATCCCCCCTGACCCCCCTCAAACAGCTCTCTTCCCTCCCCCACCTCACAATTGTCACCGCCATCTTAAGTACTGGCAGAAAGTCTGCCAGTACTGAAATAAAAAGCTTTTTTTTTTTTTTTTTTTTATACTGTCTGCAGTGATGGATCCCCCCTTACCCCACAACCTCCCTGATCCCCCCATACATTTCTCTAACACTCCCCTGGACCCCCTCTACATATATGCCTCCATCTTGGGTACTGGCAGCTGTCTGCCAGTACCCAATTTGCCCCCCAAATTAGTTTTTTTTTTAACTTTTTTATGTAAATCATTTGTTTTCTGTAGTGTAGCTGGCCCCCCTCAACAATCTACATCCCTCCCCCTCCCAGATCCCTTACTAAAATACAGAGATCAGCATTCATCTGTATTGTTTTTTTTTTTTAATGCACATTTTTGACATCGTCCGGATAGAAGACTTCTTCAGCGCCTCTTGGAAGATGACATCGCACGGATCGAAGACTTCTTCAGCGCCGCTTGGAGGATCGCTTCATCGGATGGAAGATTTCTTCAGCGCCCCTTGGAGGATAACTTCTTCCGCTCCGGATGTACACTTCGGTTCCATCGCTGCTCGGCTGAGTGAAGACGACTCAAGGTAGGATGATCTTCAGGGGATTAGTGTTAGGTTATTTTAAGGGGGGTTTGGGTTAGATTAGGGGTATGTGGGTGGTGGGTGGTGGGTTTTAATGTTGGGGGGGTTGTATTTTTTCTTTTACAGGCAAAAGAGCTGAATTCTTTGGGGCATGCCCCACAAAAGGTCCTTTTAAGGGCTGGTAAGGTAAAAGAGCTTTGAACTTTTTTAATTTAGAATAGGGTAGGGCATTTTTTTTATTTTGGGGGGTTTGTTATTTTATTAGGGGGCTTAGATTAGGTGTAAGTAGCTTAAAATTGTTGTAATATTTTTAAAATGTTTGTAACTTATTTTTTTTATTTTTTGTAACTTAGCTTTTTTTATTTTTTGTACTTTAGTTAGTTTATGTAATTGTATTTAATTGTAGTTATTTGTAGGTAGTTTATTTAATTTATTTAATGATAACGTAGTGTTAGGTTTAATTGTAACTTAGGTTAGGATTTATTTTACAGGTAATTTTGTATTTCTTTTAGCTAGGTAGTAATTAAATAGTTAATAACTATTTAATAACTATTCTAACTAGCTAAAATAAATACAAAGTTACCTGTAAAATAAATATAAATCCTAAGATAGCTACAATGTAATTATTAATTACATTGTAGCTATCTTAGGGTTTATTTGACAGGTAAGTATTTAGTTTTAAATAGGAATAATTTATTAAAGTATAGTGTAGTGTTAGATGTAATTGTAACTTAGGTTAGTTTTTAGTTTACAAGTACATTTCTCTTTATTTTAGCTAGGTAAGCTATTAAATAGTTAATAACTATTTAATAGCTATTGTACCTAGTTAAAATAAATTGAAAGTTACCTGTAAAATAAAAATAAATCCTAAGATAGCTACACTATAATTATTATTTATATTGTAGCTATATTAGGGTTTATTTTACAGGTAAGTATTTAGTTTTAAATAGGATTAATTTAGTTAATAATAGAAATATTATTTAGATTTATTTAATTAATATTTAAGTTAGGGGGTGTTAGGGTTAGTGTTAGACTTAGGTTTAGGGGTTAATAATTTTATTACAGTGGCGGCGTTGTAGTGGGGGGCAGGATAGGGGTTAATAAATTAATTATAGGTGGCGACGGTGTAGGGGGGGCAGGATAGGGGATAATACATTTATTATAGATGGTGACGGTGTAGGGGGGCAGGATAGGGGTTAATAAATTTATTATAGGTGGCGACGGTATAGGGGGGCAGGATAGGGGTTAATAAATTTAATATAGGTGGCGACGGTGTAGGGGGGCAGGATAGGGGTTAATAAATTTAATATAGGTGGCGACGGTGTAGGGGGGGCAGGATAGGGGTTAATAAATTTATTATAGGTGACGACGGTGTAAGGGGGCAGGATAGGGGTTAATAAATTAATTATAGGTGGCGACGGTGTAGGGGGGGCAGGATAGGGGTTAATAAATTTATTATAGGTGGCGACGGTGTAGGGGGGGCAGGATAGGGGTTAATAAATTTATTATATGTGGCTACGGTGTAGGGGGGGCAGGATAGGGGTTAATAAATTTATTATAGGTGGCAACAGTGTAGGGGGGGCATATTAGGGGTTAATAAATTTAATATAGGTTGCGGCGGGTTGAGGGAGCGGCGGTTTAGGGGTTAAACTATTTATTTATTTGCGGCGAGGTGCGGGATCAGCAGGATAGGGGTTAATAACTTTATTATAGAGGGCGGCGGTATAGAGGGGGCAGGATAGGGGTTACTAGGTATAATGTAGGTGGCGGTGGGCTCCGGGAGCGGCGGTTTAGGGGTTAAGACATTTATTATAGTTGCGGTGGGCTCCGGGAGTGGCGGTTTAGGGGTTAATATGTATAGAGTAGCTTGCGGTGGGCTCCGGGAGCGGCGTTTTAGGGGGTAATAACTTTATTTCGTTGCGGCGGTGTAGGGGGAGACAGATTAGTGGTGTTTAGACTCGGGGTACATGTTAGGGTGTTAGGTGCAGACATCTCCCATAGGAATCAATGGGATGTCGGGCAGCAGCGAACTTGTACTTTCGCTATGGTCAGACTCCCATTGATTCCTATGGGATCCGCCGCCTCCAGGGTGGCGGTTTGAAACCAGGTACGCTGGGACGGAAAAGTGCAGAGCGTACCTGCTAGTTTTTTGATAACTAGCAAAAGTAGTCAGATTGTGCGGAACATCTGGAGTGACGTAAGAGTCAGGCAGATCGAAGTTTACGTCACAAAATTCTACTTTTGCCGGGATCTAGCCTTTGATAACTAAGGCGAATCAGCCTCGCCACAAATACGCTGCGGAATTCCAACGTATTTGAGGTTGACGGCTTGATAACTAGGCCCCTATAAGTAAGTTTGTAAAGCATTAGAGAGACATTTGTTCGACTAGAGTCTAGAATACCAAAATTAAATCCATGTGTATAACAGAGTGCGCTTATGGACAAAGACTCGTGTGTCATTCACTGACTAGCGGGTGTTTAAATAGGTTGGGACAGGGAAGGTAGTGGGGAGGGGGAAGAGAGAGGGGAAAAAAAGGGGGGGAACATTCGTAAGACCAATCATGGGGGAGGGGGGAATAATACAGTACCCTCCCGATCAGTACATTTTAGCAGTTGTTATTGGCTGCATTCTTTTTCAAATAGGAAGAATCTTGTTCTCTCCCATAAGGTCCCAGGGCTCCCACGTCAACGCATACAGGTCTGTCTGTTGGCGGGAGCTATAAACGTAACGTTCCATAGACCAAAAGTAGGAAATGAGATGGATCAATGCCTGCCAGTTAGAGCAGTCAAGTTTCTTCCAGTTCCTTGCGATTAAAAGTTTGGCATCCATCATGATTGTTATCAGTAGAAAGCGGCTTGGCATGGGGAAAGACCGCAGTCCTGCGTGAACTAGGGCAATTTCCGGGGGTAGGGAGACAATCAACCACAAGCGGCGGCACAAGGCCTCCAACTTGCTCCACAGGGGGGCTATGACTGGGCAAGTCCACCAAATATGTTGGGGGTCACCTACTTGTTGGCATCCTATCCAGTAAAGGGGTGAGCTGCTTGGAAACATTTTGTGTAGCTTAGAAGGAACATAATGCCATCTAGTTAGCAGCTTATAGAACAACTCAAAGAGTGTTATGCAGTGAATTGATGACTTAGTATGTTGAATTGCCTCCGATCAAACATCTGTTGGTAGATCCACCCCCCAATCTCTCTCCCATTACTCCATTTGCCTAGTTTTAGTAAGTTTAGAAGTATTCAGGAGAATTTGGTAATGGAAGGACAAGTGGGAGATATGCTGGGAGTCTGTGGATAGTCGAGTCTCCCAAGGTGTTAGCGGTCTGTGGGGAGCATCCAGGAAGCCCCATGATTTTAGTATGGAGGAGAGTCTAAGTGGATCAAATCTAAATTTGGGTTGGATATCATAGTTATGGGCCAGAACTTCATGGGCCACTTGATTACTTCCCAAGAGGAAGTCTGTGATTTTCAGAGTAGACAGGGCCCGGCGTGCTGCCGGTCCAGTAGAGGGAAGTCCCAATAGGAGGCCTGACATTGAGTGATATGGCGATGTGTGCGGGGAGACCGGATTATGGTGACGAAGGTGTGACCAGGAGTTCCTACAATGCAAAATGATTTTATTGTGCGTTGGATATTCCGAGGCACAGTGAGCTGGGATCCAAATTAGGTCCATCAGCGATAGGTGGGCTGGTATGAAAGCCTGTTCAAGTTCTAGCCAGTGAGGGAAAGCCTTCTTTGAATTCCATTCTGAAATATGGGATAAGAGAGCAGCCTCGTAGTATAGCCTTATAT
This sequence comes from Bombina bombina, assembly GCF_027579735.1. NCBI lineage: Eukaryota > Metazoa > Chordata > Amphibia > Anura > Bombinatoridae > Bombina > Bombina bombina. Next base: position 1,246,155,660 of record NC_069499.1, read on the forward strand.
TCAGGAGACCGAGGCCACCCGCCAAGACTGGGCATTGTAGTAAGGAGGCAGCGATATGAGGCCTCTTCCCATTCCATATATACCTATTAATTACTGCTTGGAGTTTGTTCAGCAGTGAGAGTGGAACTTTTATTGGCAAGTATCGGAAGAAATATGTTAATTTGGGAATCTGCATCATTTTTACTATGGCTATTCTCCAGAACCAGGAGATTTCATCATATCTTCTTGAACACAGATCTGTCTGGAGCTGGGAGAGAAAAGTATGAAAATTATTTGCCTGGACTGTGCTAATCTTGTGGGAGAGAAACATTCCAAGGTGTTTTAGACTGGATAAGGACCATTTGAAGTGATACCTCTTTTTGAGTGAATTTAGTTCGGGGTCAGATAAGTTTAAGGGATATGCCTCTGTTTTACTTAAGTTCACTTTGTAGTAAGAAATATTACCAAATCTATCTAAGAGTTCAAAAAGAGCAGGAAGCGATTCATCTGGCTCTGTGATAAACAGCGTCAAATCATCCGCATATAGGGCTAATTTCTGGGGGGTATCATGTAGAATTAGGCCCTTAATTTGAGTTGAGGTCCTTAATGCCGCAGCCAGCGGTTCAATAACCAGTGCGAACAATAGAGGGGAGAAGGGGCATCCTTGCCTTGTGCCATTAGAAATCTGCACCTTGTCTGACCAAAAGACCAGGCCCCTCACCCTCGCCATAGGACAAGAATACAGGGATCTCACTGCCGTGATAAAGAAATCTGGAAGGCCGAACGCTTGTAGGGTTGAGAACATATAGTCCCACCTCACCCTGTCGAACATTTTTTCTGCATCCATTGACAGGGCGAGGAGAGGGACCCCCATGTCCGCGGCTTCCATAAAGATGTTAAGGAGACGACTCATATTGTCTGGGCCCTGTCTACCCGGGATGAAGCCAACTTGATCCGGGTTAACTAGATCTGGGAGCAGTCTATTTAATCTTGTGGCCAGAATTTTCGCGTACAGTTTAATATCAACATTAATGAGAGAGATTGGCCTGTAATTCTCACAAAGAGAGTGATCTTTACCCTCTTTAGGCAGAGTTATAATGGAAGCCTCAAGAAATTTGGGGCGCAGGTTGCCTGTTTTAAAGGTGAGGTTAAAAAATCTAGTAAGGAGAGGTGTCAGTTGCGAGGAATAGGTCTTGTAGAACAAAGTGGTGAACCCGTCTGGTCCCGGGGCTTTATCTAACTGAAGCAAGGAAATCGCATGTTTCAGTTCTTTTGCAGTCAGAGGGCCAGCTAGGCTTTGGGCGTCCGCGTCCGAGGGAGTAAGGACAGAAACTGATATATTTTCCATTTAGGGGCTATATTACTTTCTAGGGAAGAGTCCAAGTTGTATAAGGTGGTGTAGTAGTGAGCAAATGCACTTGCTATATCTTTGAGGGCCTGTACCGTCCCTCTAGGGGTTTTAATCAACGGAATTCGGCGTTGCTGTCTACGGATTCTAAGTTAGTGAGCTAAGAGCCGGTCGGCTCTACTGCCTTTGTAATAATACAACTGTTTGAGGATCAGGAGGTTTGATTGCACCCTTTTTTATTTGGCCGTGTTAATTTTGGATCTGATGGCAGCTATTTGATCTGCTATCTGTTTTGGGGGGCCATTCTTGTTAAGACTCCTCAAAGACCGTAGTTCCGAATATAGTTGGGCCAGGGGTTTACCCGATAGCTTACGTTTCACTGAAGCCTGTTTTATGAAGTGACCCCTCATAAATGCTTTCAGGGTTGCCCATAATACAGAGTCATCAGTAAGTGCATTATCATTAGTGAGCAGAAATTCAGAAATAGCCTTAGAGGCCTCAACTCCAGCTGGGCCAGATATTAACGAGGGGTGTAATCTCCCATAGGAGGGCAAAGGTCCCTGAAGATGGGCACCCATCTTCGTAATGGAAACCATATCATGGTCTGACCAGGGGCAGACCCGAATAGAAGGGAGGGACAGCATGTCCAAAATGGGGAACGGCATAGTAAATAATCTATTCTTGAGTAACATAGATGTGGATTTGAGTAGAAAGTGAAGTCTTTCTTAAAAGGAGACAGGCAGCGCCATGCATCATACAGATTTTATTGATACATTAATGATCTAAACTGATTTGAGAGCCGTTTGACTGCGGGGTCTAGAGGCTTGTGTTTGGGGGATTTCCTATCCAGAATTGGGTCCCAGACTAGGCTAAGGTCCCCCCTATTAATAGAGTGCCTCTATATAGTTGTTCTATTAGGGGGAGAACCGCTTTTAAGAAGGCCATCTGACCAACATTTGGTGCGTACAGCGAGACAAGGGTATATTGGGCGCCCTCCAAGGTACAGACCACTATCAAGAACTGACCCTCCGGGTCTCTCACCACGTGCTGGACCACAAATGCAATTGACTTGTGAACTATGATGGCCATGTTGAATGGGAGGCCGACAAGCAAATCGGAAGTAATTTAGAATTCTGAAGGAAAGGGGAGCCCTTGGGCCAATGAGTCTCCTGGAGGAAGGCAAACCCTACATTGTTTTTTTGAAGGTAGCAAAGGAGGAGGCTTCTCTTAGAGGGAGAGTTTAGTCCCTGAGTATTCAAAGTGGCAAATTTGAGAGCCATACTAAAAAAAAAAAAAGGGGGGGTAGATGAGGAAAGTGGGGAATGGAAGGTAGGGGTCAGTGAGACTTGTTCTCTAACCAAAACGGCATAGACAAATAAAAGTACAATTTCCTAGACTCTGCTTAGAAGTGATATGCTTCAGGTAAGAATCAATAACTGAGGTCTGTGATAAAAGAACACAGCCAATATCTGCATTGTGCTTCCCTTAACAGTGAAGACCAAAGCAGATTCAAAAGTGGGGGGGAGAGTGCCGATGGCACCAGAAGCAAGCTAATAAGCAATAATTTCTACCAGCAAAAGGCCAAATGGGCACAAGGGGGTGAACTGGAAAGATTGGGATGGGCATTTGCAAAGGACAATTAATACAGCAAACAGTTTCTAACAATACATCAATGTTAATTTTCAGTTAGAGTGTAGTAGTAAATGTATGTGATAACATGAGAACAACAAAAGGTTAATGATTGAGCATCACGTGTAAGTAATGACATGAGAGCAACAGGGGTGTAAATGAGCATAGCAATAGAGGTGAGCCTGGGACAACCAAAATTAGATAAAATTAACATTACACCCTCACCTTGATATAGTATAACTATAAAATAATATAAGTATAGTGATAGTGAGGCTCCTCTCCCTCCCCTTAACCACTACTATGAAAGGTGGGTGAGGGAGCTACTGAAATTCAACCCAAGAGGCCCTAACAGTTGGGAAATTTAAAGGCCTCACGTGTGGATAGATTAAAAGGAGACCTTACCCTACTTCCTTGATCCCTCTCTATGTGTAATCTGGGAAGGGGATGACCACCTAGCTGTATGTGGGGCATGAGATCTAAAGAAGGCCTCCAAAATAGTAATATGCGATGAAAGTGGGGAAGAGTTAAACCATTACCTTCCAGGGTTCAAGTACAGCCTTGGTATCTGAAGAGGGAAGGAGCTCTGAGGTCTCATGTAGTGGGCCCTTAATAATATTGAATTTTAAACCAGGTAACTTAAATAATAACACATTTAAACCATAACACTGTAACATGTCTATCAGAGTGGTCAGAAGGGGTGCTAAAATCAGCAACCCCTTTATCTTACTCTTAAGAAATCAGGATCCGGGCCAAATCAATCTCCTGCATGTTCTATGGATCCTCCGAGTTTAAGCAGCCAAGTCCCTGAAAAAAAGAAGGGGTATCAAAAGCAACAGCAACATTAGCCACATAAATAATCAGTTCTCTTGCATCCATTGCTGTGGGCCATTTTTAAATTGTCCACAGTGTATAGTTCAAGGACCATTCAGTCAATAATCCCTGAGGATGTATATGAAAATGGAAGGGAGTCAAGATATTTAAATTCAAAATTCAATGTCCCTGGTTCTGAGCTAAGACACTCCAGCTCGATGGGGAACCAAAGAAAGTATAGCAGAGAAGGATGTCCCAAGACCTCACACCGGGTCTCCAGGGCGGGGTAGATTCTAAGGTGAAGAAACCTGCATGGATTTTTTACTCGAATCAGAGTTTAGAAGAGGGGGCTCGGTTGAGGAAGTCCATTGAAGGGTTTTGTTGCAGTCCCTAGGAGGGAGTTGTGTCCAGGGTGGGGCCTCAGCTCTCAGGTCCCCAGCTGGGGATTTAGAGGATGAAGTGGGGGGTCTATCTGGTAGAAGATCCCATTTGGAAAGGAGGTTTCTGGCTTGCTTCAGAGAGGTGATAATATGTTGAATGTCATCCTTAGTCACAAATACAGGGAGTGCAGAATTATTAGGCAAATGAGTATTTTGACCACATCATCCTCTTTATGCATGTTGTCTTACTCCAAGCTGTATAGGCTCGAAAGCCTACTACCAATTAAGCATATTAGGTGATGTGCATCTCTGTAATGAGAAGGGGTGTGGTCTAATGACATCAACACCCTATATCAGGTGTGCATAATTTTTAGGCAACTTCCTTTCCTTTGGCAAAATGGGTCAAAAGAAGGACTTGACAGGCTCAGAAAAGTCAAAAATAGTGAGATATCTTGCAGAGGGATGCAGCACTCTTAAAATTGCAAAGCTTCTGAAGCGTGATCATCGAACAATCAAGCGTTTCATTCAAAATAGTCAACAGGGTCGCAAGAAGCGTGTGGAAAAACCAAGGTGCAAAATAACTGCCCATGAACTGAGAAAAGTCAAGCGTGCAGCTGCCAAGATGCCACTTGCCACCAATTTGGCCATATTTCAGAGCTGCAACATCACTGGAGTGCCCAAAAGCACAAGGTGTGCAATACTCAGAGACATGGCCAAGGTAAGAAAGGCTGAAAGACGACCACCACTGAACAAGACACACAAGCTGAAACGTCAAGACTGGGCCAAGAAATATCTCAAGACTGATTTTTCTAAGGTTTTATGGACTGATGAAATGAGAGTGAGTCTTGATGGGCCAGATGGATGGGCCCGTGGCTGGATTGGGCAGAGAGCTCCAGTCCGACTCAGACGCCAGCAAGGTGGAGTACTGGTTTGGGCTGGTATCATCAAAGATGAGCTTGTGGGGCCTTTTTGGGTTGAGGATGGAGTCAAGCTCAACTCCCAGTCCTACTGCCAGTTTCTGGAAGACACCTTCTTCAAGCAGTGGTACAGGAAGAAGTCTGCATCCTTCAAGAAAAACATGATTTTCATGCAGGACAATGCTCCATCACACGCGTCCAAGTACTCCACAGCGTGGCTGGCAAGAAAGGGTATAAAAGAAGAAAATCTAATGACATGGCCTCCTTGTTCACCTGATCTGAACCCCATTGAGAACCTGTGGTCCATCATCAAATGTGAGATTTACAAGGAGGGAAAACAGTACACCTCTCTGAACAATGTCTTGGAGGCTGTGGTTGCTGCTGCACGCAATGTTGATGGTGAACAGATCAAAACACTGACAGAATCCATGGATGGCAGGCTTTTGAGTGTCCTTGCAAAGAAAGGTGGCTATATTGGTTACTGATTTGTTTTTGTTTTGTTTTTGAATGTCAGAAATGTATATTTGTGAATGTTGAGATGTTATATTGGTTTCACTGGTAAAAATAAATAATTGAAATGGGTATATATTTGTTTTTTGTTAAGTTGCCTAATAATTATGCACAGTAATAGTCACCTGCACACACAGATATCCCCCTAAAATTGCTATAACTAAAAACAAACTAAAAACTACTTCCAAAACTATTCAGCTTTGATATTAATGAGTTTTTTGGGTTCATTGAGAACATGGTTGTTGTTCAATAATAAAATTAATCCTCAAAAATACAACTTGCCTAATAATTCTGCACTCCCTGTAATCTCACCAGAAAACCCCACCTATACTTAATATCTTTGTTCCTAAGGATCCTTGTAAAGTCCTGGTATGCCTTCCATTGTTGTAGAGCAGAGATTTCTAAGCTTTTCATGTTGGTGACACTTTTTAGACCTACATCGTTTCGCAACACAGTAGTTCAGTTGTAGTAGCAATCAGAAGGACACACTAAATTGTTTTAAGAGATACGGACACATACACAAATGATATAATACCGAAATGTATTTACAAGTAACAGTATGTATGTGCAAGAATTTAAAAATGTTTAATAACACCAATAGCTACTTAATATTTTAATGGGAGGTATGAGGTTGATGGGAGGAACACCATTTCTGAATATTTGGTGGAATATTAGATAAAGACAATTGCATTTTATCATCAAGCATTTTTATCCACTTCCTATGCATATATCAAGAGCCGGAGCAGCAATGCACTACTGGAATCTAGCTGCAAAAAAACAAATCACTTTGACTTCTGACTTCAGCTCAGCATTTAAGCTTCTGCCTTCAGAGCTCTGCAAGTCCAACTGACTAGTGACTGTGCAGCAAACACACTGCTGTCCCACTCACTGACTACACATGCAGTCACGAGCCGATTGAGGAGACTACATGTGTAGTCAGGAGCCAATGTGCCGCCAAAGCCACCAATGGGAATAGTTTCAGTTCCCACTGAGCTGCGCCAATAGGTTAAGATGATCTGTGACCCACTATGTATCAATCACGTGTCAACCATGTGATATGCGTACCAGGTAGGTGGAAAGTCGGAAACCCCCCAAAAAAATGTAAAAAAATGACACTTAAAAGAAATTAGTGCTGAAGCAGGGACACACCTACACACTCCCGCTGACACACTAACGTGTCACGACACACAGTTTGGAAAGCACTGTTGTAGAGTGTGAGGGGAGAGGTCTGGGAAGATCTGAAGAGTATCAAACCTTGTGGATTTTTGGGACCCCAAGTTAACTGCTCTCAGGAATTTCTCCCTGAAGGTGTAATAGTGTAGTCTTACAACTACATCTCTTGGCTTGTCATCAGATATGGTTCTCGGTCTGATTGCTCTGTGGGCCCTATCAATGAGGGATTCCGGATCTTTTAGAGGTCCCAGTGCAGCAGTGAATACTTCTTATAGATAGGTTTGAAGATCTTTGGGGAGAACACTTTCAGGGATGCCCCTCAATGGACATTGTTGCGCCTGGAGCGGTCTTCAAGATCTGCCAGTCTGGATTCAAGTGCTGAAATATGTCCTGCAAGACATTCTGAGTATGAGACCAGGTTGGTGTGGTCGACTGAGAGGTCTTCATGTTTGCGCTCCAGGGTGTCAGTGCATTCTCCGATTGCAGCTATATCTCTCCTCAGTTCTGAACATGATTTATCGAACCTTTTGCAGATGGATTTGTGGTGTGATGCCAGCATGGATTTTATCTGGACCATCATGTTGTTATTAGCACTAGCAATATCTGCCAGGCTTGCGGGTTGGGAGGTGACGTTGTGGTCTCTCTCATTACTTGGTTCTGAATGACAAGTTGAGTCAGACAAATCATCCTCTGAGCATTGTTCCTGCTCTCTTCGGGGTAGCTGAAAATGTTCTTTCATTGTTCTTTTCGGGCTTGTGAGACATTTTGATTTCCTCCTCTGGGCCTTCGCCATTATTCCACAAGCGTAATGTTTGTAGACAGGTGTTGTAGGAAGTGACAGGTACCCTCAGAATGGATTATGGAAGATGAAGTGTGCTGAAAGTTGCTCCCATAGTGCTGTAGATTAATTTTAGTTCACCCCTGGGCCCATGCCCTAGTGCATTTTTATGCCCAGCGAGCCATCCTTGTGTGCCTAACAGGCATGCCCCAAGTGGGACCGAATGTTATAGCTGTGCTATAAGGATGCTGCTAATTCCCAACTACTGTAGTGTCCTGAGGCAGGTATCGGGTTCCCCCTACACACTCTCCCCAGGGAAGTTGCCCTCACAGGGTGATCACAGATAGGGGAAGAGGGATATGACCCGCTGTCACTGAAGGCAGCGGGAAAAGGGGGGGGAGAGAGTGCTATCGAGTATTGTGAGCAGATGGAGATGGTAGCCTGCAGGTACAGGGGGGTTATGAGAGTGAAGTTGTCTCAGTAAGTTGCAGGGAGAAGGTTCTCTGACCTTAGTACAATGATGAGACAGCTCAAATGCTATTAATAAGAATCAGGGCAATGTTACATCCAGGGGGATGCTTGGTCACTCAGGATTAGAAAATAGCTCTAAGGTGGTGCAGGACCCTGGTAGGGCTGTAGTAAATCTGGTGCAGTACAAAGTTGTGCCCTATAATTACCGGCCAATCTTAAAAATGTTGGTCCGTCTAAATGTTTTTCCCCAATTTGGCCCAGCCCTCCTCAAAGGCTCTAGGTGGTGGGGGGACTGCAGTCACACTACTAGGATAAGAGGGCGCCTGAAAGTCTTTTTGTGTGGTGTCAGAGAAGTGCTCAGTTGCAAGTCTGAGTTGTTATACTTGCTGCCCTTTATTTCTAGGTATTACCTGAGAATGATGCATTCCCTATGTGTAGCCAGAATCTCTAGGTCCTGCTGGTGTCTGTGCGTAACAGATAGGCAGTGTAACCAAAGTTCCGGGGAAGCAGAGTGCACCCTCCGGTCATTTGAACCGCTAGCCCGCAACCTCTCCTGTTAGGCCGCAGCCAAGATGGTGGCCGTTCATGCCTTCCGCTCTTCCCCAGTGAGGTCAGTCTGCATATAAGGGAATTCCTGAGGTCCGCTAGAGGCAGCTCCCAGTGGAAGGGGTAAAGTGTTGGCAGCGTATTGCCGCTGTGTAAACCAATAGTGTCTGTCTGTTTGGCCCCAACTGCAGCCTGCACCCCGCCACAAGTCTTATATGTATAGGCCCCTAGTGGTGACAGGGCGACCAGGACGGTTTAGGTAGGATGATCCTTTGTGCACATCCAGGCGTTGTAGGGACGGCTCTGGAGCAGAGCCCCGAACCTCCAGAGATGTAGATGACAGGATAGCTGTGGGTATGTAGTCTGGAGATGTGGCTGTATGTAGGTAGGTCGGATCTCCTGCGTTCAAAGCTCCAAACTTAAAACTTAGGGTCAAAAGTGTTAACCCCTAGTAGTCAGGCAGTATTTGTGCTATAATAAAAATAATAATGTTCATCAGAGACTATTATTCAGAAAAAACACTGTTAAGATATAACAAAGCTCTTCCACTTTAATTTCCATTTAATTTTAAACAACTTTCCAAGTTACTTTTATCATCAAATTTGCTTTCTTCTCTTGGTATTCTTTGTTTAAAGCTAAACCCACGTAGGCTCATATGCTAATTTCTAAGCCATTGAAGGCCTCCTCTTATCTCAGTGCAATTTGACAGTTTTATTTTTTATTTATAATTTTTTATTGAAAGGTTTTGAAGTGAACAGCATTTAGAGAAGGAAAAGGAGAAAAGGAGAAGGGATAAATGTTCTTAAGTACAATAAAATAGATTCATCCCGGGGGCGGAGCTAGCTGGCATCCAAGATGGTCGCTAGCATGTAGAGCTCTGAAGTAGGGTCGGCCTAAAAACAGCCTTAGCACCACAGAACCTGCGAGCTGGAAGCTAAAAACAAGTGCACTTGTTGCCTAGTAGCCCAGGGATCATATGAGGTGAGGCGGAGAAGACCCGGTGTTGAAACTAGCACCCTACACTACCGTGGCCTCCCGCGGCCTTCCGACGGCTACCCACATGGCCCACATCGAGCCTTAACAGCATCCGTTACGGAGGTGCGGCGCACACAGAAGCCTTCACACCGCTCACCGGAGGAACAATTCTACACCGCACGATCAGTGCTTTCCATCTAACCAGCCACGCGGACACCATGTGAGGGGTGAGAACGTAATGCAGACATGATAGTCTCCATTACCATATAATACACATACTGTGGCCTCAACACTGTAATCACACAGGGGAAACTGCTCCCACAACCGGGCAATTCACGTTATGCAGCCTATCCAACCTCCTTTACCCGGCAAATATCCCTGCATTCTACATAGCCCACTGTGCTGCATGACACAAAGATGGCGCCGTTAGACACATCAGTACAGGAATCACAGCCTCACTATACTTAGAGAAGAGGGAGATAATACACACTTACAGGTGCTTCAACTATGAACATTAACCCTCTCAATACACTTATACCTAATCACAACAATTGAATCAGTGTATTGAAACAGAAGGGCTCCCTTCTCACTATGTCAGCCAGTAGGGCACCTAGAGCTGAAAAGTCCAGTAAGAGCAGCACAGCCCCCACAGTTCACAATTTTTTCAAAGTAGTGGAAATGGCAGCTACAGATCCGACTGAACACTCAGATAAACTGCCTTCTTTAACATCTGCATCAGATACAGGCATAACAGAGACAATGCTCACTAAAGCAGACCTTCAATCTCTGCCCTCCAAAGAGGATTTCAACAATTTTATTGCCCAAGTCAGCTCTATGTTAAAGTCCAGCTTATCTGAAGTCAGAAAAGAGATAAGCGAAATTGGCAATAGAATAGCACAACTACAAGATGATTCAGAACACACAGATAGGCTGCTGGATGTCCAGTCACAGCAGACATCCCACCATTCCACCCTAATAACACAACTACAGAACCAAGTGGAGGACTTGGATAATAGGGGGAGACGCCAGAACATTAGAATTAGGGGTGTCACTGAGAACATCAAAACTCCAGAGCTCCCCCCCTATCTACAGACCTTGTTTAACACACTTATGGATAATAAAGAAGAAATTGAGTATCCGCTTGATCGATACCACAGAGCTTTGAGACCAACCCCAAAAGATGCAGCTCCTCCAAGGAACATAATTATAAAATTCACAAGTTTCAGAGACAAAGAAGACATCCTCACTGCGGCGAGGAAGAAATCACCTATATCACACAAGGGATGTGCACTTCAATTTTTTGCAGATCTAAGTAAGCTCACACTAGCCAAGCGACGGGAGACCAGATACCTCACTTTACACCTCAGAGATCTTGGAATCCCCTACAGATGGGGCTTTCCATTTTGCCTCAAAGTGATCAAGGATAATACAACTGCAACCTACAGATCAACAGAGGACTTGGAAGACTTCTGCTCATCATTAAAGATCTCGCATCCCAGCCTCCCATCGCTACAGGAATCTCCTAAAGACCAGCGCCTACCAAGACAACACAGACAAGAATGGACACCTGTCCACCATGGAAAAAAGACCAAGCCCTCCAAGGGGATACCTGCAAATCAAGGAGCAGTCACCTGATTGCGAGGACTACCTTGTGTTAAGTAACCTATATTTATTGATTGCCATGTTACACATTGCCACAGCACTACGTGGTCCTTATAGACATTATGTCACATCCAAGGCACCTATCTACTGCTTTGTTATTGTTTTTGTTTTTTCTCCCCTTAAGGGGTTTTACAGTTACCCCACAGTTTTTGCACAGCACTAATATTTAACTGTGTATATGTTTAATATGCCGTATGCGCCATGTGTACAATAAAACTATGTATGTGATTAATGCGCCATATGCGCCATAAGTACAACAAAAGGCTAACCATTCAATAGAGAGTTTATTCCTCTTAGCAGTGTCTATACCTCGTAATTCCAGTCCCATACTCTGAGGCCGACCTGCTACCGCAAGTCGTAGCAGCTACTTATTCCCCCCCCTACTCCCCCTTTTTTTTTTTTTTCATTTTTACTCACCTGAAAGCGTAGTATGTTTTACGTTTATGCTTTTAGATTAAGTTTTATATATGTTGTTTTGTTCACTTTTGCCTTTTACCATTTCAGATATACCTTCTTCGAACTGCCCTTACCGCAACCTACCTTTCCTCCTCCTTCTCCCTGGTCTGGTCGGACCCGCACGATTCACCCTATAACTCATTCCCAGGATCTGGATCCATTTGACCTAAGGTACAACCCCCCTTGTGAGCACACACCACAGAGTCATTACGGTTCCCACTCCTCCCACCTCCCCTACCCCATTGATAGCTTAGAATTACCTCCAAAGTGTCACAGTACTCCCTCCCCACTGGAACACACACCGTCAAACTGATAACCCTTAATGCCAGGGGTCTGAACTCACCCACGAAGAGGTCGGTTGCTCTCTCCTGTTTTAAAAGAGCTAAAGCGGATGTGGTCTTCATACTGGAGACGCACTTCCCGAAAGATAATTCACCTAAATTCTCAAATAGAGATTTCCCCACTGCATATTTCGTGTCCCACGCCAGCAAGCGTAGGGGGGTGGGGATTATGTTTCACAGATCACTACCGTTTCAATTGTCGCAAGTAGAGGCAGATCCAGGGGGCAGATGGCTAATCCTCATTGGCCTCCTATACAATCGACCTATAACCCTGGCCAACATTTACACCCCGAATTCCAAACAGGCACAGTTTTTTAATAAAAGCCGCAAATAAGATACTCCAGGTCCAGAAGGGCTCTCTATTCATGGCTGGGGATCTGAACGTAGCCCTTGACCCTTGTATTGACTGCTCCCTAGGCTGAGGCAGCATGCCCCTTAAAACCATACAAGACATAACTACGACCACCCACAAACTTACCCTGATTGACGCATGGCGGGCGAAACACCCAGGTCAGCGCGACTACACATTTCTCTCTAATCCACATAGGTGCTACTCGCGTATAGACTACATTTTCACTGACCAAATAACCTACAGTCTAGTGAGGGATGGTGACATAGAGCCTATTAGCTAGACAGACCATGCTATGGTGACAACCACATTAAACTGGTTAGATAGGCCCCTCTCCCCTTACGTGTGGAGGCTCGATGAATCACTGCTAAAAAAACCTGCGTTCTCTGCATGGTTGGCAAAAAAACTAAAAGAATATTTTGAATTAAACAACACACCAGGTGTAGCACCGCACACCCTATGGGAGGCCCACAAATGTGTAATCAGGGGTGAAATAATTAAACACAAAGCACAGCTGACGAAACAATACCGAGAATCATACAGATCCGCGACACAGAGTATTCGCGACATAGAGCTAAATCATAAAATGTCCCCACAAGACAAGAACTTAACAGATAGATTGAGGCAGGCGAGGAACGAACTAAACAGACTAATTTATAAAGAGGCTCAAACGAAGGCACTCTTCCTCAGGAAAACGTATCTAGCCAACTCCAATAAGATAGGCCCCTCCCTAGCAAAATCCCTTAAGGAACAAAAACTTAGCTCTTACATACACAGTCTAATCGACTCAGCTGGTCATCAAGCCTTTAGCAGCCACCAAATCGTTGACCAATTCAGGTCATTCTATAACAATTTATACAATCTGCCGAGCCCCCCACTTGCGGCAACCACACAGGCACGGGAACAGTACATTGAGGAAACTGCCCTACCGGTACTCCCTTCAGAGTTATCAGAAACCCTGGAGGCCCCAATAACTACCTCGGAGGTACTCTTAGCAATAAAATCCCTTCCATTATGCAAGAGCCCAGGGCCCAACGGGTTCACCAACATCTACTATAAACAGTTTAGACAGCTTTTAGCTCCACACCTAACCTCCATGTTTTCAACAATAGATAAGCAGGTACCATGGCCCAAACACACCCTAGAAGCCCATATCATTGTTTTGCCAAAGGCGGATAGAGACCCTCAAAAAGTGGAAAATTATACACCTATCTTGCTACTAAATTCTGATATTAAACTTTATGCAAAAATATTAGCAACACGATTGAATACAATCCTCCCCAAAATTATTCACGTAGACCAAACAGGGTACATTCCCAGAAGGGAAGCGCAAGACAACACCATTCGGGTACTCCACTTAATAGAACAGTCCAGCCGGTTGAACGCACCGTCAATTGTAATATCAACCGATGCTGAAAAAGCCTTTGACCGGCTGGACTGGAAGTTCCTCCATTCTTGCCTGTCTGCCTTTGGCATAGGAAAGGTAATGATCCAAAGAATTCTCAGCTTATACTCTCAACCCTCAGCAAAGGTTAAGGCTAATGGTATTCTCTCCGACAGCTTCGAGATAAGAAATGGAACGAGGCAGGGATGCCCCCTGTCTCCACTCCTTTTCGCCATCTCAATGGAAGTCCTGGCCTCTCAGATCAGAAACAACCCCAACATTACAGGAATCGAGCTAGGTCCTAATACATATAAAGTAACACTCTATGCGAACGATGTCTTGCTCCTACTCACCCACCCGAGTGCCTCACTCCCTTACCTATTAGAAGAGTTTAATAGATTTAGTGCCCCCTCCAACTTCCTCATCAATGCTAGGAAGTCTGAAATCTTAAATATAAATATTGAAAAGCAGCAGTTTGCAGCTTTGGCGAACTGCTGCCCCTACAAACTAAGCTGTGACAAAATTAAATACCTTGGTGTTTATCTTACCCCGAATAGTGGCAAACTTTTTAAACATAACTATATACCAATTATGCACAGACTCAAGAAAGAGCTAGACAACTGGCAAAACAAGCCACTTTCGTGGTGGGGCCGCATACAGGCGGTCAAGATGACTGCCCTCCCGCGGATACTCTACATAATGCAGGCGGTGCCGATACACTGACCAAATACATACCTCCACCAAATACAGTCAATGCTAAATTGATTCATCTGGGGAAGTATTAAACCACGCATTAGCAAAAAGTCATTATGTCCCCACTAGGAGCGGGAGGACTGGGGGTACCCTCAATCCAGCAATATTACAGGGCAATAGTGATGCAGGGAGTTCTTGAATGGCATGACAGCACAAATAGCAAAGCATGGGCATCTATTGACTCTTTCCTTTTAACCTCACCTAACCTGGACCCCCTTACCTGGATCAGACACTCAGCCCGACCACCCCTCGCAAAGACATCCCAACTCTATGCCTACCTTTTCAAGACCTGGGACTTAATACGAGCCAAAGACAGGGGAATCTCTTCTCCTGTCTCCCCGATGACACCAATATCACACAATGCCGAGTTCTTGGGAGGTTTAATGGCGGAGAGGATTTGTCCAGGCGGCATGTCAAACACAACCCCATTTGCCAACCTGGTCTCTAACCATACACTGAAAACACGCTCACAAATGACAGATGTCGCTGCGGGGAGTTTCTCCTCCTGGCTCAAATATGCCCAACTGACACACCTCCTGAAAATCTCACCCCATAAGGACAGTTTAACTAGAGAACTAACTCCATTTGAAGGGCTGTGCCTGTTGGGCTCCCCGCCCCATAGCTCCCTCTCTATAGCAAAGAAAATGCTAGATAACACCCTTATGGCACAGCCCCCCTCACACAAGCTCCACTGGCAAGCAGAACTAGGGAGGGAAATATCAGAAGAGCAATGGCAGGCGATTCTCTATAGCACTTCCAAGTCTTCGTCCCTAGCTAGAATCTTGGAATTGAATCATAAGGTCCTATTCCGTTGGTACCTCACACCCAAAAGAATTAAACAAATTTACCCGAGAGCAGGCTCCACTTGCTGGAGGGGGTGTGGGGCGGTGGGAACGATGGCCCATATATGGTGGCATTGTCCAGTGATATCCCCTTTCTGGAGGAGAGTAGAGAAATTCCTCAAGGAGCTCATGGATCCAACATTTAGTTTAACACCCCTCACTGCCCTCCTGAAGCACAAATATGAAAAGGTTTGTAAGATCAGATGGAAGCTCCTACAAATTACCATTAATAGCACTTATCGCCCGGAAATGGAAAACCACAAATGTCCCCACGACCCAGGAGTGGCTCCACCACAACTCGGAACTCTTGGAAGGGGAAGAGTATTCCTTCTTCAAGAATGGCAATCTGGCCTTCTTCCATGAAGTCCGATTCTATTGGGAGTCTTTCTCCCATGCTCTGAGAGAGACGACACACTCTATCCCACTCGGCATTCCCTAGGGAACGACGCTTCCGACCAGACCTCCCCCCCTCCCCCCCTTCCCCCCCTCCCCCCCCCCTCCCTCCCCTCCTTTCCCTCCCCCTCCCCCCCCCCCACTTTTCCTCTCCCTCTTTCTCCCCTCACCATATATTGTTCTTATGTCATACAGACAGGAAAGGTTATACTAAAGGACAGAATGGTATTAGTTATTTGTTTGTTTATAACTGTTCATAGTTACGTACGTTGCAGTTTTGAAATGTACTGACTCATTAACCTTCTAATTGCGTTATTTATATAATATGCTGGGAACTTGCCATAGTCTGGAGGGTTGTCTCTGGATCCCTTCACTTAATACGCCCCAATGCAAGGACCACTTGGACATTAAACTCCATGGACTTTTACAGAGCGTGGGGATGTTAGCAACCACTTACCATCTGTATAATTGTTCCTAGATTCTGTGTTGTATTGTATCGCAATTATATTTCATTAAAAGTTTAAAAAAAAAAAAAAATAGATTCATCCCTCATGAGAGAGGTATTACAAGAAGTAAGAGTTTGTATATGCTGTAGACACAACAAGAAAAAACAATATGGGTAAACTAACTTTGTTGTTTCTACATTGTTAAAAAGTGAGAAGAAGAAGAAAAAAGGAAAGAAAAAACTAGAGACAGAGCAAAGAAGGGGAATAAAAAGATTTTTAAGGACATTGAAAGAAATTGATTAGGAGAGAGAAGAGGAAAAAGGAGGGAAGAATATAATAAATAATAATATAAATATAATAATATAATAATAATAAAAATGAGAACGATTTTATTGTTAAAAGTTGGGGTAAGGGAGGAATAGGTTGGAGTCCTGCATGTTCAAACCGAGGACATTTAAAACTAAATTATCTTTATTGTCACCACCATGCCTGCAAAGACTACCAATATAATTTGATGTTAAAAAATGTGTCTTTCCTATTTTGTTTAAAGTATGAATATCCCTCTAGTAACAGCAATTCCAGCATTTTCTCTGTCCATTCTGCTACAGTGGGTATTATGTCAGATTTCCATTTCCTTGTTATTAAATATTTAGCCCCATTTAAACAGATTTGGAAGAGAGAGAGTCTAAGTTTGCATGTTAGCCTAGGTTTTTCATTAAATAAGATCATTAAAGAAGTCAATTTAAATTCGGATGGAGAATGGGACTCAGGGTTTATTCCAAGACTGTTCAAAAGACACTCAGACAGGGGCATGACCACCAAATATGGGATAAATTACTAATGTCACTGCAGTCCCTCCAGCAGTGAGGGGATGCCCCAGGGTATATCAATTTCAACCTAGATGGGGTCAAATACCATCTTGATATGATTTTGTAATTAATTTCCAAGATTTGGTTGGAGGTAGAAGATTTATATATAAATTCAAAAAATGTATACCATTTTTTGGGGGGAAACCTATACGCCCAACTCATCCTGCCAGGATTGGGTACATTTTGGAGGTGTTTTATAAATACAATCATCCAGGATTTGTCTGGACATAGCTAGGGATCCCCTCAGAGAGGTATTTTGTCTACAGAGCTCCTCGAACTGGGTCAGGAGACATAGGAGCGAGGACTTATGTGGGGAGAGATGTAATAAATGTTGCAATTGTGAGTACTTTAACCATTTAGTTAATGTGCCCTCTAGGATTTCATTTAGCTCATTTCTGGGTCTCAGCTTCCCTTGATGAAGGAAATTAATCATAGGTGATAAATAACCTAGGACTTTATAGTTTGTATTGCCCATGGTAAGGTGCATATTTGAAATTTTAAAAGATTGGAGATATAGGAGAGCATATATAGGAAATTCCTGGTGTTTGCTTATTAATGGTATCCCATGTGGAAAATATATGGTTATATAGGGGGGATGTTCTGGTTTTTAGAGGTTGGTAATTATTTGGTAACCAACATAGGGGGCCCACTTGAGGGGTTTTCAAAATATGTGTATCCAACAAAATCCATGCTTTGTCTTGCAAGCTTGTATGCCAATTTAAAACTTGTTGTAGGATGTTTGTTTGATAGTAATGGAAGATATGGGGAACTCCCATCCCTCCTTTTTTTATCTGGATCTGAATAGAGTTTGCTTAGCTATTCTGGGTTTGCGACCCTCCCCCCATATAAACTTGCTAATAAAAGATTGGATTACCTCTGGTGGGAGGAGCATGTAAGCAGTAGCAGGCTATGTGAGCTCCGTGTTATCGCTCCATAGTAACTGCTTTAAACAGCACATCTACCGTTCCCACGCACAAGCCTTTGCGGACAACTGCTTAAAAGACTTCTGAGCAGTATTTTATCACCGGCAAAACAACGTGAAGGCTATTACAACTGCCTACTGCCGAAGTCACAGGAATAGAGGGAGGGCACGTTGGCGCCATCTTGGATCTGGCTGGGACACCGTATGGCGATCGCAACACCCTGAACTGATATCACAGACGTTCATCAGCTCCTAGATACAGCTGAATAAAAAGCAACATCCCCAGAGTGGCTCTGGAAGGAAAACACGCATCTTGTCTGATATCGCATGGCAGACGAAGGAAAAGGGTAATATCTGAATGAATCATAGACTGCATCATAGAGTTAGAATGCCCTCAAAATATATAATATAAACTAATAATAGCCTTTGCTGCACTAAATGGCCTTTGAGTGTGAGGCGAACCGACTAAACTTTCAAGGAGATAACTATAACGATAGGAGAAAAAAAAAGAGCACCTCCAACATCTTTATCCCCTCATATATTTGAGTGATTGATTCTTTCTAAGTGGACTGCCTAAACTGGTTATCTGCACTACTGAAAACAATTTACTTCACAAAGGAATAAATGTTAAGTGAATACACTGCAGACCTAGATCAGTTTAATTGAAGGTTCTCTGCTTTCTCCATTAAGAATTGTGGAACTGTTCTTTTGCTGCCATCTAGTGTTACATATATATTAAAAAAAAACAATAAAAATAATAAAAATTCAGGTCTGGAGGGGAGGGATTAACCACAATTTAGCCTTCATTGCCACTGCAAAACCTACACCTCCTTCTAAAGGGTTATACTCCAGAATATGTGCTATACAGCTACTTGTATCTCTGCTAATACAACAATGATCTAAGGGAGATTGGACACCTCCCCCTCCATAGCTACCGTCAGCTTTCTATGTGCTTTCACATTTCTACGCAACTACCAATTACTGCACTAGTCACTGCTGGGTCCTACTTTACTGGATGTCACACTTTACTCCAGGAAAACCAATACAAAAATAAAGCAAGCCATGAACACAATTCTCTGCAATAATTCTCTAACTTACTCAGTGCATGCAGAAATACTATAATAGCTTTCATAAAGCTACATATAAAATGGCGTTGAAGAACAAATACACTGATTGAAGAGCAGGGCACCAGGCAGTGGTCCACCAATACTAGGGACACCAGGCTCTTCAGAAGAGGGAACCACAAACCAAGATCCACACCCGATAGTCGCTCAAATATCGGCCTTATTTCTTCCCAAAATAGAGCAGTTACAAATGGGAGTTAAATCTCTGTTTTTCTTTAACACCTAGCAGAAGATGACCGTAAAGAAATGGTGAAGGCTGATACCATATCCTTTTCAAATTTCTTTCATAGAAAGGGGGGGATGCTTAAGAGGACATAAAGTGCCAAATGGAAAAGTCTAAAGTTCTATTGTTGTTAGGTTATATATGTTATTGTTGGTTATTGTTTTACAATATAACTCTGATTATGTACCATATGCTTATTTAAAGGTATGAATACAGAAAGTTTCTACCACTCCATAATCCTTATATATTGCATTTTCTACAAAGAAACAGGCAACAAAGTGAGAAGAGTAATAATCAAGCCCAGATACCTTATATCCAAGTCAAACTGCAAGTATCAACCCAATATACTATATTTATAATGATTGTATTTACATAATGTTGCTTTTATACACCATTTTATACACCTTTGTACCCACAATGGCTAATACTAAGGTAAACCTGGTTACTTGGAATGTTGGTGGAATTACATCCCTAACTAAAAGAAAAAGTATACTAAGATCACTAAAGAGTAAGGGAACTGACATAGCTATATTAACAGAAACACATCTTAATACAGAGGAACATCTTAAGCTAAAACAAGGTTGGGTCTAAGAAGTTATTAGTACTTCATACTCAGAAGGCAGAGCCAGAGGGGTAGCTTTGCTATTTCGGAAGGGTTTATCTTCCCATCTTCCCATACTGTATTGGGCCCTGAGGGTAGATTTGCATTATTACACCTAGAATTTGGAGACATCCGAATAGTACTAGCGGGAGTTTATGGCCCACTTAACAGAAAAGACACCTTTTGGTCCAAAATGCATGAACACCTACTAAAATCTGCTCACCTTCCGCTGATAGTGGGGGGTGACTATAATATTGCACCACATGTACCGCTAGATAGATTAAGAAACCCTGCATTTACACAACTCCTATTCCGACCAGCGACATACTAAAAGACTCCAGGACCTTAAATAAAATTTAAAAAAGGACTTGGATTGATAGATATATGGAGGTCACAAAATCCTGAAGTCAAAGATTACACATGTATTGCCCCTTCTAAACATACTTTATCCCGTATTGATTACTTTTTGGTATCCAAAACACTAAGTACTCATATCACAAACATTAAAAATTATATAGTTACCTTATCCGATCACTTCCCAGTAAAGTTAACTTCTCCTAGAGAAAATAGATGTTTTTCCCAACTTATCTATACAAAGATCCCAACCTCCTCAATTATATGATGGGGAATGGCATGCATATTACTCTCTAAATTCAAAACATCTTCAGAATCCCTTACTCTTCAGGGAGACTGCTAAAACGCTTCTGAGAGGAGTTATCACAAATTATGCCGCTGGAGTTCGGAAGAAATCTGCAGCCCAAGAGGAACTAATGTTTAAACAACTAATAAACGCTCAAAATAGATACCTTAAAACCCCAACTGAAAAAATAGAGACTATTATACACAAGTCAAATCTGCTAGGGATAATCTCTTATTACAAAAAAACATTAAAAGCTACAAACAAAATGCAAGCAAGATTTTATAGATTTTGGCAACAAAACTGGTCACTCCCTTGCAACCCTAACTAAATTAGTCAGACCACCTAATATAATATCTGTAATTAACAATAATGGAAACATAATCTCCAAACCTGACGACATTCAAAAAGTATTCACTGACTATTATGCTAACCTGTATAGTCCCCATAAACCGAATAAAGATCAGATTAATAGATTCCTAGAAAACTTAAAACTGCCTAAACTTTCAGAAGATAAAGTAGAAATACTCAATGCCCCAATAGAAATAGACAAAGTGCTTAGGGCCATACAAAATACTGCCCTTGGTAAAACCCTGGGTCCAGATGGTATGCCTGCAGAGTTTTATAAGTTATTGAAAACTGAGATCTCTGATAACCTAACTGCTTTGTATAACAGTATTGTTAGAGGACAAACTCATCCCAGTCAAAGATTCACTGAAGCCCATATCAGTATAATTCTAAAACCGGGAAGAGATCCATTACAGCCAGCATCATACCGCCCAATCTCACTACTCAACACAGACTATAAGCTACTGACCAAAATTTTAGCAACTAGGATAGAACTGGTATTACCATCAATTATTTATGAAGATCAAACAGGTTTTGTACAGGGCAGGTCCTCATTTAAAAACATCACAAAAGTTCAATTAATTCTATCATATTTTTGGAAACATAGAAACGACTCACAGTTATCGAATCAGACTAAAGCCTGTATGTTAGCTTTGGATGGGGCTACCTTTTTCCACATTAGAACACTTCAGCATTGCCGGCAACATCCTTCAGGCTATCCAAAACATTTATAGAGACCCAATAGCAGCTGTCATAGTAAGTGGTAGAATTGCCCCGACATTCCCCTTATCTAAAGGCACTAGACAGGGTTGCCCACTCTCCCCACTATTATTTGACATCGCAATAGAGCTTCTTGCTCAAATACCCCTTAAAGGTTGGAACCACTTCAATGCATTTATCACTATATGCAGATGACATGATCTTATTCATCTCAGACCCATACTCTAATTTACCTCAGATAATGGCACTAATTGAAAGATATGGCAGTATCTCAGGATACCATATCAACCAGGACAAATCAGAACTGATCTGGTTAACTAGGGAAGCCCCCAAAGATATCCTTGGTTATGATTTTAAGGTAGTCTCAAAGGAATTTAAATATTTAGGAATTAAGCTATCACTTAACTCTAACTCCTGGTACGCCCTTAATTATACCTCTCTAATTGGGATAATAACAGATTAACTGAATAGCTGGAAAGGTTTACCCCTATCACTATCTGGACGAATAAACTTAATTAAAATGATAACCTTCCCAAAATTATTATATGTCTTCCAAATGTTGCCAATTCTATTAGAAAAAAAAGACCTAAAGGTACTCAATTCTAAAATCCTAGACTTTATTTGGGCCGGAAAGAAGTACCGTATCAGCTCCCAAAAGCTTATGAGTTCAGTATCTCATGGAGGCTTTGCCCTACCAAATCTTTTGTTCTATAATTGGGCTGCCCTCTCAAAATTTATATTAGACTGGCTAAGTCAGCAAAATCACTTCACTTTCAAAACTTTGGAAGAAGAACTAATTAAACCTTACTCATTAGCAGTACTACCTCATTTAACTCCACAGCAAATCCAAAGACACATAGGAGAAATACTCCCTCTTACAGGGCCTTTAAAAGCTTGGGGATCACTTTGTAAGTGGCTTAAAATCCCACAAATTTGCGCTAATAACCTACCACTTAAGGGAAACCCCAACTTTATTGCTGGCATCACTACACAACCTTTCAAAATATGGCATCATGAAGGGCTCCGAAATATTCAACATATTCTTGATGAATCAGACAACTCAATCAAGAGTTTTAGGACACTAAAAACACAGTACACTCTACCAAATGCACATAATTTTGCATATCTCTAAATGAGACACTATGGCCTAGATTTAGAGTTTGGCGGTAGCCGTGAAAACCAGCGTTAGAGGCTCCTAACGCTGGTTTTGGGCTACCGCCGGTATCTGGAGTCAGTCAGGAAAGGGTCTAACGCTCACTTTCCAGCCGCGACTTTTCCATACCGCAGATCCCCTTACGTCAATTGCGTATCCTATCTTTTCAATGGGATCTTTCTAACTCCGGTATTTTGAGTCGTGTCTGAAGTGAGCGTTAGAAATCTAACGACAAAACTCCAGCCGCAGAAAAAAGTCAGTAGTTAAGAGCTTTCTGGGCTAACGCCGGTTTATAAAGCTCTTAACTACTGTGCTCTAAAGTACACTAACACCCATAAACTACCTATGTACCCCTAAACCGAGGTCCCCCCACATCGCCGCCACTCGATTAAATTTTTTTAACCCCTAATCTGCCGACCGCCACCTACGTTATACTTATGTACCCCTAATCTGCTGCCCCTAAGACCGCCGACCCCTATATTATATTTATTAACACCTAACCTGCCCCCCACAACGTCGCCGCCAGCTACCTACAATAATTAACCCCTAATCTGCCGACCACAAAGCGCCGCTACTTACGTTATCCTTATGTACCCCTAATCTGCTGCCCCTAACATCGCCGACCCCTATATTATATTTATTAAACCCTAACCTGCCCCCCTCAACGTCGCCTCCACCTGCCTACACTTATTAACCCCTAATCTGCCTAGCGGATCTCACCGCTACTATAATAAAGTTATTAACCCCTAATCCGCCTCACTCCTGCCTCAATAACCCTATAATAAATAGTATTAACCCCTAATCTGCCCTCCCTAACATTGCCGACACCTAACTTCAAGTATTAACCCCTAATCTGCCGATCGGAGCTCATCGCTACTCTAATAAATTTTTGAACCCCTAAAGCTAATTTTAACCCTAACCCTAACACCCCCCTAAGTTAAATATAATTTTATTCTAATGAAATAAATTAACTCTTTATTAAATAAATTATTCCTATTTAAAGCTAAATACTTACCTGTAAAATAAACCCTAATATAGCTACAATATAAATTATAATTATATTGTTGCTATTTTAGGATTAATATTTATTTTACAGGCAACTTTGTATTTATTTTAACCAGGTACAATAGCTATTAAATAGTTAATAACTATTTAATAGCTAAAATAGTTAAAATAATTATAAAATTAAAATATTACAACAATTTTAAACTAATTACACCTACTCTAAGCCCCCTAATAAAATAACAAAGCCCCCCAAAATAAAAAATGCCCTACCCTATTCTAAATTAAAAAAGTTCAAAGCTCATTTACCTTACCAGCCCTGAACAGGGCCCTTTGTGGGGCATGCCCCAAGAAATTCAGCTCTTTTGCCTGTAAAAAAACCCCACATACAATACCCCCCCCAACATTACAACCCACCACCCACATACCCCTAATCTAACTCAAACCCCCCTTAAATAAACCTAACACTAAGCCCCTGAAGATCTTCCTACCTTATCTTCACCATACCAGGTTCACCGATCGATCCTCGAAAGTGTTGATCCGAGCCCAAGCGGGGAGCTGAAGAGTGACGTCCATCCAGATTGAGCTTGCATTCTATTAGCTGTTCCGATCAGCCAATAGAATGCGAGCTCAATCTGATTCGCTGATTGGATCAGCAAATCGGATTGAACTTGATTCTGATTGGCTGATTCCATCAGCCAATCAGAATATTCCTACCTTAATTCCGATTGGCTGATAGAATCCTATCAGCCAATCGGAATTTGAGGGACGCCATCTTGGATTGATGTCATTTAAAGGAACCGTCATTCGGCGAGTAGGCGTCGGTTGAAGAGGATGTTCCGCGTCGGTTGGAAAGAAGATGGCTCCGTTCCGCTCCAGAAGAAAGAAGATTGAAGATGCGGCTTGATAGAAGACTTCATCCTGATGATGGACTTCCGACTTCAGCCCGATGATGGATTTCTTCAGCCGCCGCTTGGATCCAGACTTCAGCCCGAGGATGGACGTCACTCTTCAGCCCCCCACTTGGGCTTGGATCAACACTCCCGAGGACCAATCGGTGAACCTGGTATGGTGAAGATAAGGTAGGAAGATCTTCATGGGCTTAGTGTTAGGTTTATTTAAGGGGGGTTTGGGTTAGATTAGGGGTATGTGGGAGGTGGGTTGTAATGTTGGGGGGGGTATTGTATGTGTTTTTTTTACAGGCAAAAGAGCTGAATTTCTTGGGGCATGCCCCACAAAGGGCCCTGTTCAGGGATGGTAAGGTAAAAGAGCTTTGAACTTTTTTAATTTAGAATAGGGTAGGGCATTTTTTATTTTGGGGGGCTTTGTTATTTTATTAGGGGGCTTAGAGTAGGTGTAATTAGTTTTAAATTGTTGTAATATTTTTCTAATGTTTGTAAATATTTTTTTATTTTTTGTAACTTAGTTCTTTTTTATTTTTTGTACTTTAGTTAGTTTATTTCATTGTAGTTATTTGTAGACATTTTATTTATATAATTTATTGATAGTGTAGTGTTAGGTTTAATTGTAGATAATTGTAGGTATTGTATTTAATTAATTTATTGATAGTGTAGTGTTAGGTTTAATTGTAGATAATTGTAGGTAGTTTATTTAATTTATTTATTGATAGTGTAGTGTTAGGTTTAATTGTAACTTAGGTTAGGATTTATTTTACAGGTAATTTTGTAATTATTTTAACTATTTTAGCTATTAAATAGTTCTTAACTATTTAATAGCTATGGTACCTGGTTAAAATAAATACAAAGTTATCTGTAAAATAATTATAAATCCTAAAATAGCTATAATATAATTATAATTTATATTGTAGCTATATTAGGATTTATTTTACAGGTAAGTATTTAGCTTTAAATAGGTTATTTAATAAGAGTTAATTTATTTTGTTAGATAAAAATTATATTTAACTTAGGGGGTGTTAGTGTTAGGGTTAGACTTAGCGTTAGGGGTTAATACATTTATAAGAATAGCGGTGAGCTCCAGTCGGCAGATTAGGGGTTAATGTTTGAAGTTAGGTGTCGGCGATGTTAGGGAGGGCAGATTAGGGGTTAATACTATTTATTATAGGGTTAGTGAGGCGGATTAGGGGTTAATGACTTTATTATAATAGCGGTGCGGTCCGCTCGGCAGATTAGGGGTTAATAAGTGTAGGCAGGTGGAGGTGACATTGTGGGGGGCAGATTAGGGTTAATAAATATAATATAGTGGTCGGCGGTGTTAGGGGCAGCAGATTAGGGGTACATAGGTATAATGTAAGTAGCGGCGGTTTACGGAGCGGCAGATTAGGGGTTAAAAAAATATGCAGGGGTCAGCGATAGCGGGGCGCCAGAATAGGAGTTAATAAGTGTAAGGTTAGGGGTGTTTAGACTCGGGGTACATGTTAGAGTGTTAGGTGCAGACGTAGGAAGTGTTTCCCCATAGACAACAATGGGGCTGCGTTAGGAGCTGAACGTAGATTTTTTGCAGGTGTTAGGTTTTTTTCCAGCTCAAACAGCCCCATTGTTTTCTATGGGGGAATCGTGCACGAGCACGTTTTTGAAGCTGGCCGCATCCGTAAGCACCGCTGGTATCGAGAGTTGAAGTTGCGTTAAATATGCTCTACGCTCCTTTTTTGGAGCCTAACGCAGCCATTCTGTGAACTCTCAATACCAGCGGTATTTAAAAGGTGCGGCCAGAAAAAAGCCAGCGTTAGCTACGCACCCCTTTGGCTGCAGAACTCTAAATCTAGGCGTATGTGATGGATATACAAAAGAAAGGAACCTTCTCCAACAAACTAGACCCATAACCCAACTAGTTTCATTGGTTATTTAAGACATATATACAGGGAGTGCAGAATTATTAGGCAAATGAGAATTTTGACCACATCATCCTCTTTATGCATGTTGTCTTACTGAAAGCTTTATAGGCTCGAAAGCCTACTACCAATTAAGCATATTAGGTGATGTGCATCTCTGTAATGAGAAGGGGTGTGGTCTAATGACATCAACACCCTATATCAGGTGTGCATAATTATTAGGCAACTTCCTTTCCTTTGGCAAAATGGGTCAAAAGAAGGACTTGACAGGCTCAGAAAACTCAAAAATAGTGAGATATCTTGCAGAGGGATGCAGCACTCTTAAAATTGCAAAGCTTTTGAAGCGTGATCATCGAACAATCAAGCATTTCATTCAAAATAGTCAACAGGGTCGCAAGAAGTGTGTGGAAAAACCAAGGCGCAAAATAACTGCCCATGAACTGAGAAAAGTCAAGCGTGCAGCTGCCAAGATGCCACTTGCCACCAGTTTGGCCATATTTCAGAGCTGCAACATCACTGGAGTGCCCAAAAGCACAAGGTGTGCAATACTCAGAGACATGGCCAAGGTAAGAAAGGCTGAAAGACGACCACCACTGAACAAGACACACAAGCTGAAATGTCAAGACTGGGCCAAGAAATATCTCAAGACTGATTTTTCTAAGGTTTTATGGACTGATGAAATGAGAGTGAGTCTTGATGGGCCAGATGGATGGGCCCGTGGCTGGATTGGTAAAGGGCAGAGAGCTCCAGTCCGACTCAGACGCCAGCAAGGTGGAGGTGGAGTACTGGTTTGGGCTGGTATCATCAAAGATGAGCTTGTGGGGCCTTTTCGGGTTGAGGATGGAGTCAAGCTCAACTCCCAGTCCTACTGCCAGTTTCTGGAAGACACCTTCTTCAAGCAGTGGTACAGGAAGAAGTCTGCATCCTTCAAGAAAAACATGATTTTCATGCAGGACAATGCTCCATCACACACGTCCAAGTACTCCACAGCGTGGCTGGCAAGAAAGGGTATAAAAGAAGAAAATCTAAGGACATGGCCTCCTTGTTCACCTGATCTGAACCCCATTGAGAACCTGTGGTCCATCATCAAATGTGAGATTTACAAGGAGGGAAAACAGTACACCTCTCTGAACAGTGTCTGGGAGGCTGTGGTTGCTGCTGCACGCAATGTTGATGGTGAACAGATCAAACCACTGACAGAATCCATGGATGGCAGGCTTTTGAGTGTCCTTGCAAAGAAAGGTGGCTATATTGGTCACTGATTTGTTTTTGTTTTGTTTTTGAATGTCAGAAATGTATATTTGTGAATGTTGAGATGTTATATTGGTTTCACTGGTAAAAATAAATAATTGAAATGGGTATATATTTGTTTTTTGTTAAGTTGCCTAATAATTATGCACAGTAATAGTCACCTGCACACACAGATATCCCCCTAAAATAGCTAAAACTAAAAACAAACTAAAAACTACTTCCAAAAATATTCAGCTTTGATATTAATGAGATTTTGGGTTCATTGAGAACATGGTTGTTGTTCAATAATAAAATTAATCCTCAAAAATACAACTTGCCTAATTATTCTGCACTCCCTGTATAGATTACTGTTAGAATCCATAAACACTTCTACTGTTGTACAGGTGGCTGAAAAGTGGTCTAAATTGGTGGAGGAGGTAGTGGACACACCGCGTACAGACTAGCATAAAAACTCTACGTAAAGTAACTCTGTCTCAAGACTTGCAAGACTCACATTTTAGACTGCTACATCAAGCTTGCATAACCCCCAAGTTGTATCATAAATGGGCACCACAAACTGCAAACATTTGCCCAAAATGCCAGAAAGAACACCCTGACTTGATACACTTGCTGTGGTGATGTCCTCAATTGGTAAGATATTGGAAAACAACAGCATACTGGCTTAAAAATAAATGTAGTATTGACTTCACAGTAGACATTGAATCCATAATCTTTCTGAAATTACCGAAGGGTTTAAAAAGAAGAGATAAACTATTGGGAATGGTTTTATAAATTGCTAGAAGACTTGTATTTAAAACATGGAATTCCCCAACTTTACCCACTCTAACACAACTTAAAAATGATCTCCTTCACCAGATGACAATTGAATTATATGACTCAGTAGGTGACATGGCACATAGGACAGCTAGCTTTATGTATAGAACGGAATGCTATATACATAGTCTACATCAGCAATTACAAACACAGCTATTGTATCTTTTAAGAAATACAGAATTTATCCTAAACGCAAGACTTAGAGGAGAATGGTTGCTAAAATTTGATTAAATAGGTTTAATAATACGGATCCTAGAGAGGATTTCTTGTTTAAAAGGTTGCTATAAATAATAAAACATGGAATTCTCCAACTTTACCCACTCTGACACAACTTAAAAATTCTCTCCTTCACCAGATGACAATTGAATTATATGACTCAGTAGGTGACATGGCACATAGGACAGCTAGCTTTATGTATAGATCGGAATGCTATATACATAGTCTACATCAGCAATTACAAACACAGCTATTGTATCTTTTAAGAAATACAGAATTTATCCTAAACGCAAGACTTAGAGGAGAATTGTTGCTAAAATTTGATTAAATAGGTTTAATAATACTGATCCTAGAGACGATTTTTTGTTTTAAAAGGTTGCTATAAATAAATAATATCTCTGATATATCACTGGATTTCACAACTACTTGGTCAGAATCCTTTATTGTATTATGGTTTTATTTTAATTTTGTTTATTGTTTGAATTGTTTTGATTTGTTTTAAAAAAGTATAAAACTCAGAAGACATTGTTCCTTAAATATTAACCTATGACAAGGACTATTATGTACTTTACTGAGTACATGGTCACTACAAGCTTTGAGAACAGTTTCTAGTGTATGCAACATTAAATATTGTATTGTACTTAGGTGAATGTAATTTTTGCCAATGTCACTGAGATGATAAATAAAAATATATATATAAAAAAAGAATAGAATGGATTTGTTGGAAATAAGATGGGGAAAGGTGGATCGGAACCGTCTGCAGCAGATATAAAATGCGGGGTAAGATGGATATCTTTACTATTTGGTTTCTACCACACCATAAGAAGGGTTTAGATTTCCAAGTTTGGCAGTCTTTCTCTATATCTTTTAAGATAGGGGCATAGTTGGCCTGGAAGAGAGAGGACATTTTCAGAGTTAGGTTAACACCTAGATACTTAATATGGTTTTTAATTAACTGGTATGGACAAGTCTTAGAAAGCTCATCAAATCTTTTTGGGGTCATATTTATTTTTAAGATATTGGATTTTTGGTTGTTTATAAGGAAATGTGATAGGTCACTGAAACAGCAGAACTCCACGAGCTCAGACACGAGGGAATGAGCAGGATCAGTGATGGTCAATAAAATATCATCAGTATATAGACTTATTTTATAATTATTAGGCCCTATGGGGATTCCTTTGATATTATGGTTTGATTTAAGGTGAGCTGCCAGTGGTTATATTGCCAAGGCAAAAAGCAGTAGAGAAAGAGGGCAACCCTGCCGGGTTCCATTGTTGAGGGGGAGGGAATCAGATAGAATACTGTAAACTTTAACCTTAGCATTTGGGTTGAGATTAAGATTGAATATTCTATTAATTATCTTTGAGCCAAATCCAAAGTTCCTCAATGTCTAAGGCAAATTGAGCCTACCGAAGGCTTTCTCCACATCGGTAGAGACCAGGACCATCTCTATATTAGAGGTTGTCTCATAATCAATCATGGTGCACATGTACAACATAAGGTAAATGTTTACTAATACTCAGATTACGAGTTATGCGCGCTATAGGGTTTTTAACAAACGCAACAAAAGTTGTGTTATTTCACCCTTCAATAGCGCAGCCATTACAAGTTTTAAAACAGCGGCTTGTGCGTGCAATATGGGTGCGTTAAGCTCCATACCACACAAAATACAAGTGCTGCTTTGACGTTCTCGTGCACGATTTCCCCATAGACATCAATGGGGAGAGTAGGCTAGAAAAAAACACCTGCGATCACGGAATCAATATCTCCATAACGTAGCCCCATTGATGTCTATGGGGAAAAAGTAACGTTTAAGCACCTTAACATAAACCCTAAGTCTAAACACCCCTAATCTGCCACCCCCAACATCGCCGACACCTACATAATGTTTTTTAACCCCTAATCTGCTGCTCCCGATATTGCCGCCACCTAAATAAATCTGTTAACCCCTAATCTGCTGCTCCAGATATCGCTTCCTCTATACTAAAGTTATTAACCCCTATTCCCTCGCACCCCAACATCGCCCATACTATAATACATCTATTAACCCCTATTCCGCCGCTCCTCGAAATTGTCACCACTCAAAAAAAGGTAATTAACCCTTAAACCTCTTGCCTCCCCCATCACTACTACTAAATAAATTAACCCCAAAATCGCCAGCCTCCCACATCGCAACAAACTAAACTATTTTATCCAAAATAATAAAAATTATTCCTATTCTAATCCCCTTTAAAAAAAATAAAAAACCCAGCCCAAAATAAAAAAACCCTAATCTATAATAAACTACCAAGGGCCCTTAAAGGGGCCTTTTGTAGTGCATTGCCCTAAAGATAACAGCTCTTTTTCTACAAAAGTAAAAGACACACACCCTAACAGTAAACAAACACACAAAAATAAAAATAAAGTAAAACCATTTTGCTCTTTTATGAAATGCACAACCCCTAATCTAAAAAAAACACACCCCAAAACAAAACAAAAAATACACAAAATATCAAACAAATTATCCAAAATAATAAAAATTATTACTATTCTAATACCCATTTAAAAAAAACACCCCAAAATAAAAGCAACCTAATTTAGAATAATCTACCAATAGCCCCTAAAAGGGCCTTTTGTAGTGCATTGCCCTAAAGATATCAGCTATTTTTTTTAAAAAAAATACAAAGACTCACTAACATTACAAACCCCCACCCCTCCAAACTCACAAAATAAAAAAAAAAACTATCTAAAAAACCTAATCTACCCATTGCCCTGAAAAGGGCATTTGTATGGGAATTGCCCTGAAAAGGGTATTCAGCTCTTTTAAGGGTGCCCACCCTAAAAAAAACTCACCCCAAAAAAACCTTAAAAAAACTTAACACTAACACCACTTTAGGTACTTACAGTTGTTGAAGTCCTGCTTGAACAATCTTCATCCCAGTGTCTCCATCTTCATCCAGGAGGCTCCATCTTCATCCATCATGAGACCGGCATCTTCTTCATCCCTGCAGATACGGAGCAGCAATGCACGGAGGCGGAGGTCCAGGTGAAAGACCAAGGTGGAGGTCCAGGCAAAGGTATAAGGTGGAGGTCCAAGGCGGAGGTCCAGGCGGAGGTCCATCGATCTGATGTGGAGGTCCTCTTCATGTGATTGTCTACCACACACTAAGGATTGAAATGCAAGGTACCCCTTTTATACTGGGGGTACCTTTGCATTCCTATTGGCTGAAGAATTTAAATAAGCCAATGGGAGTTATGGCTGCTAAAAATTCTATTGGCTGTTCAAATCAGCCAATAGGATTTAAGCAGCTCTCATTCTATTGGCTGATTTGAATCCGCCTGGATGAAGACTTCTCGCCGCCTGGATGTCCAGATTCAGGAACTGTAAGTGGATCTTCGGAGGTTAGTGTTAAGATTTTTTAAACTTTTTTGGGTCGTTTTTTTTGTTAGTTTAGGGGTTGGGCTTTTCTTAAAAGAGCTTGTTAGGTGTTAAGAATTGTTAGGTGTTATTTTCAGCGGGGGAGTGTCAGTCAGCAGCCATATTCTAATCTACACCTTCACCAGGAACTGAATGGGTTACCTGATGAGATATCTCGGGAACAGAAATCAGACATGCAGCAAGTCAGTCTAATCACTGTTCTGTTTATTATAAGTTGTACAATATTTTATAGAAAATGGTTACAGCATATAGGGTTAAACAATGACGTATCATAAATGACACCATTTTACACAGCGGCCTAGATTTGGAGTTCGGCGGTAAAAGGGCTGTTAACGCTCCGCGGGTTTTTTTCTGGCCGCACCATAAATTTAACTCTGGTATCGAGAGTTCAAACAAATGCTGCGTTAGGCTCCAAAAAAGGAGCGTAGAGCATATTTACCGCAAATGCAACTCTCGATACCAGAGTTGCTTACGGACGCGGCCGGCATCAAAAACGTGCTCGTGCACGATTCTCCCATAGGAAACAATGGGGCAGTTTGAGCTGAAAAAAAACCTAACACCTGCAAAAAAGCAGCGTTCAGCTCTTAACGCAGCCCCATTGTTTCCTATGGGGAAACACTTCCTACGTCTGCACCTAACACTCTAACATGTACCCCGAGTCTAAACACCCCTAACCTTACACTTATTAACCCCTAATCTGCCGCCCCCGCTATCGCTGACCCCTGCATTACACTTTTAACCCCTAATCTGCCGCTCCGTAAACCGCCGCCACCTACGTTATCCCTATGTACCCCTAATCTGCTGCCCTAACATCGCCGACCCCTATGTTATATTTATTAACCCCTAATCTGCCCCCCACAACGTCGCCGACACCTGCCTACACTTATTAACCCCTAATCTGCCGAGCGGACCTGAGCGCTACTATAATAAAGTTATTAACCCCTAATCCGCCTCACTAACCCTATCATAAATAGTATTAACCCCTAATCTGCCCTCCCTAACATCGCCGACACCTACCTTCAATTATTAACCCCTAATCTGCCGACCGGAGCTCACCGCTATTCTAATAAATGTATTAACCCCTAAAGCTAAGTCTAACCCTAACACTAACACCCCCCTAAGTTAAATATAATTTTTATCTAACGAAATAAATTAACTCTTATTAAATAAATAATTCCTATTTAAAGCTAAATACTTACCTGTAAAATACATCCTAATATAGCTACAATATAAATTATAATTATATTATAGCTATTTTAGGATTAATATTTATTTTACAGGCAACTTTGTAATTATTTTAACCAGGTACAATAGCTATTAAATAGTTAAGAACTATTTAATAGTTACCTAGTTAAAATAATAACAAATTTACCTGTAAAATAAATCCTAACCTAAGATATAATTAAACCTAACACTACCCTATCAATAAAATAATTAAATAAACTACCTACAATTACCTACAATTAACCTAACACTACACTATCAATAAATTAATTAAACACAATTGCTACAAATAAATACAATTAAATAAACTAGCTAAAGTACACAAAATAAAAAAGAACTAAGTTACAGAAAATAATAAAATATTTACAAACATAAGAAAAATATTACAACAATTTTAAACTAATTACACCTACTCTAAGCCCCCTAATAAAATAACAAAGCCCCCCAAAATAAAAAATTCCCTACCCTATTCTAAAATACAAATATTACAAGCTCTTTTACCTTACCAGCCCTGAACAGGGCCCTTTGCGGGGCATGCCCCAAGAATTTCAGCTCTTTTGCCTGTAAAAAAAAACATACAATACCCCCCCCCAACATTACAACCCACCACCCACATACCCCTAATCTAACCCAAACCCCCCTTAAATAAACCTAACACTAATCCCCTGAAGATCTTCCTACCTTGTCTTCACCATACCAGGTTCACCGATCCGTCCTGGCTCCAAGATCTTCATCCAACCCAAGCAGGGGTTGGCGATCCATAATCCGGTGCTCCAAAGTCTTCCTCCTATCCGGCAAGAAGAGGACATCCGGACCGGCAAACATCTTCTCCAAGCGGCATCTTCTATCTTCTTCCATCCGATGACGACCGGCTCCATCTTGAAGACCTCCAGCGCGGATCCATCCTCTTCTTCCGACGACTAGACGACGAATGACGGTTCCTTTAAGGGACGTCATCCAAGATGGCGTCCCTCGAATTCCGATTGGCTGATAGGATTCTATCAGCCAATCGGAATTAAGGTAGGAATTTTCTGATTGGCTGATGGAATCAGCCAATCAGAATATAGTTCAATCCGATTGGCTGATCCAATCAGCCAATCAGATTGAGCTCGCATTCTATTGGCTGTTCCGATCAGCCAATAGAATGCAAGCTCAATCTGATTGGCTGATTGGATCAGCCAATCGGATTGAACTATATTCTGATTGGCTGATTCCATCAGCCAATCAGAAAATTCCTACCTTAATTCCGATTGGCTGATAGAATCCTATCAGCCAATCGGAATTCGAGGGACGCCATCTTGGATGACGTCCCTTAAAGGAACCGTCATTCGTCGTCTAGTCGTCGGAAGAAGAGGATGGATCCGCGCTGGAGGTCTTCAAGATGGAGCCGGTCGTCATCGGATGGAAGAAGATAGAAGATGCCGCTTGGAGAAGATGTTTGCCGGTCCGGATGTCCTCTTCTTGCCGGATAGGAGGAAGACTTTGGAGCACCGGATTATGGATCGCCAACCCCTGCTTGGGTTGGATGAAAATCTTGGAGCCAGGACGGATCGGTGAACCTGGTATGGTGAAGACAAGGTAGGAAGATCTTCAGGGGATTAGTGTTAGGTTTATTTAAGGGGGGTTTGGGTTAGATTAGGGGTATGTGGGTGGTGGGTTGTAATGTTGGGGGGGGGTATTGTATGTTTTTTTTTACAGGCAAAAGAGCTGAAATTCTTGGGGCATGCCCCGCAAAGGGCCCTGTTCAGGGCTGGTAAGGTAAAAGAGCTTGTAATATTTGTATTTTAGAATAGGGTAGGGAATTTTTATTTTGGGGGGCTTTGTTATTTTATTAGGGGGCTTAGAGTAGGTGTAATTAGTTTAAAATTGTTGTAATATTTTTCTTATGTTTGTAAATATTTTATTATTTTCTGTAACTTAGTTCTTTTTTATTTTTTGTACTTTAGCTAGTTTATTTAATTGTATTTATTTGTAGCAACTGTGTTTAATTAATTTATTGATAGTGTAGTGTTAGGTTAATTGTAGGTAATTGTAGGTAGTTTATTTAATTATTTTATTGATAGGGTAGTGTTAGGTTTAATTATATCTTAGGTTAGGATTTATTTTACAGGTAAATTTGTTATTATTTTAACTAGGTAACTATTAAATAGTTCTTAACTATTTAATAGCTATTGTACCTGGTTAAAATAATTACAAAGTTGCCTGTAAAATAAATATTAATCCTAAAATAGCTATAATATAATTATAATTTATATTGTAGCTATATTAGGATGTATTTTACAGGTAAGTATTTAGCTTTAAATAGGAATTATTTATTTAATAAGAGTTAATTTATTTCGTTAGATAAAAATTATATTTAACTTAGGGGGGTGTTAGTGTTAGGGTTAGACTTAGCTTTAGGGGTTAATACATTTATTAGAATAGCGGTGAGCTCCGGTCGGCAGATTAGGGGTTAATAATTGAAGGTAGGTGTCGGCGATGTTAGGGAGGGCAGATTAGGGGTTAATACTATTTATGATAGGGTTAGTGAGGCGGATTAGGGGTTAATAACTTTATTATAGTAGCGCTCAGGTCCGCTCGGCAGATTAGGGGTTAATAAGTGTAGGTAGGTGTCGGCGACGTTGAGGGGGGCAGATTAGGGGTTAATAAATATAACATAGGGGTCGGCGATGTTAGGGGTAGCAGATTAGGGGTACATAGGGATAACGTAGGTGGCGGCGATTTGCAGTCGGAAGATTAGGGGTTAATTATTTTAAGTAGCTTGCGGCGACGTTGTGGGGGGCAAGTTAGGGGTTAATAGATATAATACAGGGGTCGGCGGTGTTAGGGGCAGCAGATTAGGGGTACATAAGTATAACGTAGGTGGCGGTCGGCAGATTAGGGGTTAAAAATTTTAATCGAGTGGCGGCGATGTGGGGGGAGCTCGGTTTAGGGGTACATAGGTAGTTTATGGGTGTTAGTGTACTTTAGGGTACAGTAGTTAAGAGCTTTATAAACCGGCGTTAGCCAGAAAGCTCTTAACTCCTGCTATTTTCAGGCGGCTGGAATCTTGTCGTTAGAGCTCTAACGCTCACTGCAGAAACGACTCTAAATACCGGCGTTAGGAAGATCCCATTGAAAAGATAGGCTACGCAAATGGCGTAGGGGGATCTGCGGTATGGAAAAGTCGCGGCTGAAAAGTGAGCGTTAGACCCTTTAATCACTGACTCCAAATACCAGCGGGCGGCCAAAACCAGCGTTAGGAGCCTCTAACGCTGGTTTTGACGGCTACCGCCGAACTCTAAATCTAGGCCAGCATGAGTTAGAACAATGAAGCACAGTAAAACATAAGACAAATATTCATCCTAAGAAACTAATATTTTTTTAAGATAACAGTGTATCCGGGCACATCACCAAGGATATTTACAAGGCCATTCTCGATATACAAGTTTTCCTAACATCAGCATATTTCTTCACACCATAATAAGCTGTTATAATAAACTATAATAAACCATTCTTGACAAAATGGATGCCTATAGACAAAATGGTGTCAGTAATGCTAAGTATATTCTAACATACCACCCTTTTATTCTACCAGAATAACATACTATGAAAAGATAGAAAGAGAATATTTATGAATTTAAACAACCTTAGAGAGAGATTGCTGAGAAGTTGCATTGTGGAATAGAGAATGATGAGAAGCAGTGCTAGTACTGGTCATTTTGCTAATAAAACACACAATAAGTTT
The DNA here is from genome assembly GCF_027579735.1 of Bombina bombina. Taxonomy (NCBI): domain Eukaryota; kingdom Metazoa; phylum Chordata; class Amphibia; order Anura; family Bombinatoridae; genus Bombina; species Bombina bombina. Next base: position 1,246,192,859 of record NC_069499.1, read on the forward strand.
ATATGTCAAAAATAAAGCAAGAATAATAAAAAATGAATGCAATACCCATTAAAACCTTCATACCAAGGGCTCCTAGGTAAGAACCCAAACCAAAGGACCAATCCATATCATTGAAGAGACATTTAGCTTGTTGACGTATTTGTGATTGAACTTCATGCAAATGATCAAGATCATAGTGTATTCTACCAGTGTTATTCATTAAACAAACACAGCAAGAAGAACCTTTGCACTTACACACTCCTCCTTCTACACCTAACAAATAATCTAGAGCCATTCTATTCTGGAGAGCAGTTTGAGTTATTAGTTCTTAGCACATAGTTAATGACTCTAGAGCATCTGAGGTGGCATTAAAAGCTGCATCTACAAGTGTTGTAAACAAATTAAGCTTATAATATAATTGCATCGCAGCTGCACTAGGAAACCAGGGCACAAAAGCTATTTCTGCATTAATAGACTTAACTGTGAGGCTGGAAGCTCTACGTGTGCGCAGTTTACCACTAGGGAGTGTTTCATGAATACTTAATGTTGGGGATATGTATCCTAAATAACAGGGTGACAGATGACTGCATGGTATAATTTTAACTGCCCATCTTTTGCAAAGCCAATAATAACCATAAGGTAACTTAATAAGGACAAGAAGGGAATCTTCTTCTTTTGGTTTCTGGAGAAGCACCTGTTTGGTTACCTATATTTCTATTATTATGCCAAAACCATTTACACATTTTTTTTTTATGTGGTTCAGTGTGATTGACAGTAAAGTATGCTGTATCTGGTGTGAGTACAACTGCCTCAGCTGTCACTGTCCACATTTCCCAATTAACATTGTGAGTAATCCAAGGTCTGTGAAAATCCTGTCACAATTTTATCAGGGTGTGAAGCATACTCAAACACTTTCTCCAGAGTCCGTAAGCTGTCAGAGTCAAGGTACAGTAAGGACAGGTTCAGAATCCGCTGCATACAGTGACTGAAAAGTGTCCCAGGGAGTGTCAACATGCAGTCCCCCCTTAGATTCTATGTTAACAGAAATTTGCATTTTAGCCATCAAATCCCGTCTCAAAAGGTTAACAGGACTATTGGGTATTATGCGGAAGGCATAAGTAAACCTTGTTGAAGGGCTGTCATTTGGATATACTTCTAAAGGGGGTGTTCTAGTACACATAATTGGGACTCCTCCAATGCCAACAGATTTTTCACATGAATTAGTTACTGGCCCATGGTACTCTCTAGCAGAAATGCTAGATTTTGTTGCTCTGGTATCTACCAAAATATCATGTGGGACACCTTGCACAACTAAAGACATTAATGGCAAATCTTTCCAATGGTAAGACAATTGAGCCATATAACATGTGAGAAGTTTCTTCTGCTGGCAATCCTAGAGGGTATTATTCTGATTATTGGAGGGATACTGAGTCCAGGATCTGGTATTGAGGAGCATTGCTGGGATTCTGGGGGGAGGTATTATTTCCATTACTTTGATAATTTTTAGGATGTGGGCAGTTTCGTTGCCAATAATCAGTAGCCCCACAATTCCTGCAAGGTCTGTCTGAAGAAGTGTTTACACCTCCTTTCCTATTACCTTTCCACTGAGATCTTCCTCTCCCTCTACCTCTAAAACATCTATTCTGTCCTCTTCCTCTCCTGTTAGCTGAATCATTAAACATATTCTCTACTCCTTTCTAATTACACGTACGGATGACATCTGCTTACAATTGCAATAAATCTCCTTGCATCTCCAAACAACATTCTTGTCTCCAACAGTCACTAAATATTTTTATAAAGTCAGACACCTGTTCACCTGGCCTCTGCTTACAAGCACCTGCCTTTGTGATATCTTTTCTATCACCATGCTGACTTTTAAAAAATGTCTCAATCGCCACCCACATTTCAGTCACAACTCTAGAATATCTCCACACATATTCAGTGCCATCTGGAATATCATACTTAGTGTCTAAGAATTTATACACATCAGGGAAATCTAAGTCTGCATATTTGGTAGTTACATTTAACAGAAACTGATAATCAGGACCACCCAGACACATATAGTTTGTGACCCTTTTAAGATACGTAATTGCTCCCATCAGGTGCTTCACAAGGTCAGGATATTTCAGTGCCCAATCCATCAAACGCTCTGAGTCAGGGGTCTAATCATGGTTTCTTTACCTATAGTTACAGAGCTTCTGTGACAGTTTCTGCTTTTTGTATGTCTGATCTCGTGTGTCAGGACTGACAGCTTGATCTTGGCTTCCCCCGTCCCCCTCCCTTTTAAGAGCGCATATTTATCTACCTGCACTGCTTTTGTCCTGAACAGAAACTGTTAACCCCTTCGTAGACACTAAAGATGCAATAGCATTCTCGTCTATCTGCTCTGCATCCCCTCTTTGTGCCTCTTTTAAAGCAACTAATGAGGGATACAGTACAGTCGGAGGAGCTTATGGAACCTCTGGATATGGAGGGGGCAAGGTGTTACAATCGGTCCAAAATGAAGCCAGTTTCACCCAAACCTCTCCACATTCTTTCATGTATTTCAAATCTCATAAGGGGTCTCCACCTGAGCCCTGATAAGCAGGATCCTTTAAACACATGCCCCTTATCATAGTAATATGCGGTTCACACAGAGAGCCTGTACAAGGGAACAGATTTATTTCCTGAGGATATACAGGGAGTGCAGAATTATTAGGCAAATTAGTATTTTGACCACATCATCCTCTTTATGCATGTTGTCTTACTCCAAGCTGTATAGGCTCGAAAGCCTACTACCAATTAAGCATATTAGGTGATGTGCATCTCTGTAATGAGAAGGGGTGTGGTCTAATGACATCAACACCCTATATCAGGTGTGCATAATTATTAGGCAACTTCCTTTCCTTTGGCAAAATGGGTCAAAAAAAGGACTTGACAGGCTCAGAAAAGTCAAAAATAGTGAGATACCTTGCAGAGGGATGCAGCACTCTTAAAATTGCAAAGCTTCTGAAGCGTGATCATCGAACAATCAAGCGTTTCATTCAAAATAGTCAACAGGGTCACAAGAAGTGTGTGGAAAAACCAAGGCGCAAAATAACTGCCATGAACTGAGAAAAGTCAAGCGTGCATCTGTCAGTTTGGCCATATTTCAGAGCTGCAACATCACTGGAGTGCCCAAAAGCACAAGGTGTGCAATACTCAGAGACATGGCCAAGGTAAGAAAGGCTGAAAGACGACCACCACTGAACAAGACACACAAGCTGAAACGTCAAGACTGGGCCAAGAAATATCTCAAGACTGATTTTTCTAAGGTTTTATGGACTGATGAAATGAGAGTGAGTCTTGATAGGCCAGATGGATGGGCCCGTGGCTGGATTGGTAAAGGGCAGAGAGCTCCAGTCCGACTCAGACGCCAGCAAGGTGGAGGTGGGGTACTGGTTTGGGCTGGTATCATCAAAGATGAGCTTGTGGGGCCTTTTCGGGTTGAGGATGGAGTCAAGCTCAACTCCCAGTCCTACTGCCAGTTTCTGGAAGACACCTTCTTCAAGCAGTGGTACAGGAAGAAGTCTGCATCCTTCAAGAAAAACATGATTTTCATGCAGGACAATGCTCCATCACACGCGTCCAAGTACTCCACAGCGTGGCTGGCAAGAAAGGGTATAAAAGAAGAAAATCTAATGACATGGCCTCCTTGTTCACCTGATCTGAACCCCATTGAGAACCTGTGGTCCATCATCAAATGTGAGATTTACAAGGAGGGAAAACAGTACACCTCTCTGAACAGTGTCTGGGAGGCTGTGGTTGCTGCTGCACGCAATGTTGATGGTGAACAGATCAAAACACTGACAGAATCCATGGATGGCAGGCTTTTGAGTGTCCTTGCAAAGAAAGGTGGCTATATTGGTCACTGATTTGTTTTTGTTTTGTTTTTGAATGTCAGAAATGTATATTTGTGAATGTTGAGATGTTATATTGGTTTCACTGGTAAAAATAAATAATTGAAATGGGTATATATTTGTTTTTTGTTAAGTTGCCTAATAATTATGCACAGTAATAGTCACCTGCACACACAGATATCCCCCTAAAATAGCTATAACTAAAAACAAACTAAAAACTACTTCCAAAACTATTCAGCTTTGATATTAATGAGTTTTTTGGGTTCATTGAGAACATGGTTGTTGTTCAATAATAAAATTAATCCTCAAAAATACAACTTGCCTAATAATTCTGCACTCCCTGTAATGATTCTGTCCAGCCGGACAAATGATCATAAATGGGAACAGTATAATATCCTCCTGCTATTCTAGTTACAAAATCTCTGGGAGTTTCATCTTTAACTGTCTTAAGGCTTGTAATACGTAAGGTATTCTGACCAGCCCTGGAAGGTACATCTTTAACAGTCTTGTACTTAATATTACATTTCTGAATCTCAGCATTTTTATTAACATTTTTGCTATGAGCAGACCCCATTTTCACAACACAATAATAGAAATAATTGCGCATTTCATTATTGCTGCTAAGCACAGCACAAATGAAAAAGCATCAAAGCATAAGCAATCAAGCAATAAGCATCAACAAGTACCAATTCAGCTCCAGTGATAGGTAAACTAAACTCTACTATATGGTTATATAAGGAAACTTCAACCCAGGTGAGACTTTAACTCACGCTAAAAAAATAGCGCTACCACTTTGCGCGAGGACTTGAACCACCGCAAATGTACGCTTACTTTTGCGCCTCAACTTGCGCTTCACTAGCAGGACTGAAACCTGTCTAGAGGAGTTTATACAAAGCAAGACTCAAACTTGCCACTTAATTGTGCCAGAACTGTAACCTATGCAAACCCTTCACCTCCACTGCAGGATAACTCCTTATACAAGGACTTTAACCCTTTATATATATATCACTAACACCAACACCATCAAAAATATTAGATTCAGATTCACAGAGGGAAAAGAAGAGTAAAAAAACACTTATCTACTTACCCAGTGTGAATCCCACGCTCTGACACCAGAATTGTTAGGTGTTATTTTCAGGATTTTTGCATTCTTCTACTTTAGGAGAGCAGCATGTACACTGCTTTGCAGCACCCATTTCTACTTTCATTACACAGTAGCTGCATGCAGGTAATGAGATGGGAAAGATTAAATACATAAAAAAAAACTTAACAATCTGGCTGTGGGTTTTTGAGAGGCCTGCTGCAGTGCTATTTAAATGGGCCCCCTTCACTTGGGCCTTGGTGCTACTACACCGGCTGCAACACTAGTAGCTCTTTCCCTGCTGGAGAATGGGTAATAAAGGGATTATCTATCTTTTTAAACAATAAAAATTCTGGAGTAGACTCTTCCTTTTACTTGGGAAGAGGAATAAAGTGATTTTCGCCTGTACATGTCAGAAATTTGAAGGTAAATTATCTTCTTTTTTATATAGAAATTTTCATGTGATATTTTTTTTATTACAGTGAGATTGTAAACTTTTGGTAAGAATTTAGAGGCTATAATCTTTTAATAAGGTAAACCTCATAACTTAGTGCTTTCATGATTTACAGTGTGTGCATAGTTAAAATCCTGATGTAGAAGATGATGATAAGTTGAGACTCCTTCTACGAGGAAATAATTTCCACACTGTTCTTGATTAGAGGAAAATGACACCCACCTTTTTTCTTTAATGATTTAGAAAGAGCATGCAATTTTTAACAACTTTCTTATTTACTTCTATTATCTAATTTCTTTCATGTAATTAGCAAGAGTCCATGAGCTAGTGACGTATGGGATATACATTCCTACCAGGAGGGGCAAAGTTTCCCAAACCTTAAAATGCCTATAAATGCACCCCTCACCACACCCACAATTCAGTTTTACAAACTTTGCCTCCTATGGAGGTGGTGAAGTAAGTTTGTGCTAGATTCTACGTTGATATGCGCTCCGCAGCAGGTTGGAGCCCGGTTTTCCTCTCAGCGTGCAGTGAATGTCAGAGGGATGTGAGGAGAGTATTGCCTATTTGAATGCAATGATCTCCTTCTACGGGGTCTATTTCATAGGTTCTCTGTTATCGGTCGTAGAGATTCATCTCTTACCTCCCTTTTCAGATCGACAATATACTCTTATATATATACCATTACCTCTGCTGATTTTCGTTTCAGTACTGGTTTGACTTTCTACAACATGAAGATGAGTGTCCTGGGGTAAGTAAGTAAGCTTATTTTCTGTGACACTCTAAGCTATGGTTAGGCACTATTCAAACATTTATTTGCCTTGACTCAGGATGTTCAACATTCCTTATTTTCAGACAGTCAGTTTCATACTTGGGATAATGCATTTGTTTCAATCATTTTTTTTTACCTTAAAAAAATTTGACTTTTTCCCTGTGGGCTGTTAGGCTCGCGGGGGCTGAAAATGCTTCATTTTATTGCGTCATTCTTGGCGCGGACTTTTTTGGCGCAAAATTTTTTTTCTGTTTCCGGCGTCATACGTGTCGCCGGAAGTGGCGTCATTTTTTGATGTTTTTTTGCGTCAAAAGTGTCGGCGTTCCGGATGTGGTGTCATTTTTGGCGCCAAAAGCATTTAGGCGCCAAATAATGTGGGCGTCTTATTTGGCGCTAAAAAATATGGGCGTCATTTTTGTCTCCACATTATTTAAGTCTCATTATTTATTGCTTATGGTTGCTAGAAGCTTGTTCACTGGCATTTTTTTCCCATTCCTGAAACTGTCATTTAAGGAATTTGATCAATTTTGCTTTATATGTTGTTTTTTCTATTACATATTGCAAGATGTTCCACGTTGCAACTGAGTCAGAAGATACTTCAGGAAAAATCGCTGCCCGGTGCTGGAGCTACCAAGCTAAGTGTATCTGCTATAAACTTTTGGTATCTGTTTCTCCAGCTGTTGTTTGTATTGCATGTCATGACAAACTTATTAATGCAGATAAAATTTCCTTTAGTACTGTTACATTACCTGTTGCTGTTCCGTCAACATCTAATTTTCAGAGTGTTCCTGATAACATAAGAGATTTTATTTTTTAAATCCATTAAGAAGGCTATGTCTGTTATTTCTCCTTCTAGTATACATAAAAGTCTTTTAAAACTTCTCTTTTTTCAGATGAATTTTTAAATGAACATCATCATTCTGATACTGATAATGGTTCTTCTGGTTCAGAGGTTTCTGTCTCAGAGGTTGATGCTGATAAATCTTTGTATTTGTTCAAGATGGAATTTATTCGTTCTTTACTTAAAGAAGTATTAATTGCATTTAGAAATAGAGGATTCTGGTCCTCTTGATACTAAATCTAAACGTTTAAATAAGGTTTTTAAATCTCCTGTAGTTATTCCAGAAGTGTTTTCTCTCCCTGATGCTATTTCTGAAGTAATTTCCAGGGAATGGAATAATTTGGGTAATTCATTTACTCCTTCTAAACGTTTAAGCAATTATATCCTGTGCCATCTGACAGATTAGAGTTTTTTGGGACAAAATCCCTAAGGTTAATGGGGCTGTCTCTACTCCTGCTAACGTACTACTATTCCTATGGCAGATAGTACTTCATTTAAGGATCCTTTAGATAGGAAAAATTGAATCCTTTCTAAGAAAAGCTTACTTATGTTCAGGTAATCTTCTTAGACCTGCTATATTTTTAGCGGATGTTGCTGCATCTTCAACTTTTTGGTTAGAAGCTTTAGCGCAACAAGTAACAGATCATAATTTTATAGCATTATTATTATTCTATAACATGCTAATAATTTTATTTGTGATACCATCTTTTGATATCATTAGAGTTGATGTCAGGTATATGTCTCTAGCTATTTTAGCTAGAAAAGCTTTATGGCTTAAAACTTGGAATGCTGATATGTCTTCTAAGTCAACTTTGCTTTCCCTTTCTTTCCAGGGTAATAACTTATTCGGTTCTCAGTTGGATTCTATTATCTCAACTGTTACTGGAGGGAAGGGAACTTTTTTACCAAAGGATAAAAAATCTAAGGTAAATTTAGGTCTAATAATCGTTTTCGTTCCTTTCCTCACAACAAGGAACAAAAGCCTGATCCTTCATCCTCAGGAGCGGTATCAGTTTGGAAACCATTTCCAGTTTGGAATATATCCAAGCCTTATAGAAACCTAAAGCCAGCTCCTAAGTACCCATGAAGGTGCGGCCCTCATTCCAGCTCAGCTGGTATGGGGCAGATTACGTTTTCTTCAAAGAAATTTGGATCAATTCCGTTCACAATCTCTGGTTTCAGAACATTGTTTCAGAAAGGTACAGAATTGGCTTCAGTTAAGGCCTCCTGCAAAGAGATTTTTTTCTTTCCCGTGTCCCAGTAAACACAGCAAAGGCTCAGCATTTCTGAAATGTGTTTCAGATCTAGAGTTGGCTGGAGTAATTATGCCAGTTCCAGTTCTGGAACAGGGGCAGGGGTTTTATTCTATCTCTTCATTGTACCAAAGAAGGTCAATTCCTTCAGACCAGTTCCGGATCTATCAATATTGAATCGTTATGTAAGGATACCAACATTCAAGATGGTAACTGTAGGACTATCCTGCCTTTTGTTTAGCAAGGGCATTATATGTCTACAATAGATTTACAGGATGCATATCTGCATATTCCGATTCATCCAGATCACTTTTAGTTTCTGAGATTCTCTTTTTAGACAAGCATTACCAGTTTTGTGGCTCTACCGTTTGGCCTAGCATCAGCTCCAAGAATTTTTTCAAAGGTTCTCGGTGCCCTTCTGTCTGTAATCAGAGAACAGGGTTTTGGTATTTCCTTATTTGGACGATATTTGGTACTTGCTCAGTCTTCACATTTTCGCAGAATCTCATACGAATCGACTTGTGTTGTTTCTTCAAGATCATGGTTGGAGGATCAATTTACCAATCAGTTCATTGATTCCTCAGACAAGGGTAACCTTTTTAGGTTTCCAGATAGATTCAGTGTCTATGACTCTGTCCTTGTCAGACAAGAGAAGTTTAACATTGATATCAGCTTGTCAAAACCTTCAGTCACAATCATTCCCTTTGGTAGCCTTATGCATGGAAATTTTAGGTCTTAGGACTGCCGCATCAGATGCGATCTCCTTTGTTCGTTTTCACATGCGAACTCTTCAGCTCTGTATGCTGAACCAATGGTGCAGGGATTACACAAAGATATCTCAATTAATATCTTTAAACCGATTATACGACACTCTCTGACATGGTGGACAGTTCACCATTGTTTAGTTCAGGGGGCTTCTTTGTTCTTCCGACCTGGACTATAATCTCAACAGATGCAAGTCTTACAGGTTGGGGAGCTGTGTGGGGGTCTCTGACGGCACAAGGGGTTTGGGAATCTCAGGAGGTGAGATTACCGATCAATATTTTGGAACTCCGTGCAATTTTCAGAGCTCTTCAGTCTTGGCCTCTTCTGAAGAGAGAGTTGTTCATTTGTTTTCAGATAGACAATGTCACAACTGTGGCATACATCAATCATCAAGGAGGGACTCACAGTCCTCTGGCTATGAAAGAAGTATCTCGAATTTTGGTTTGGGCGGAATCCAGCTCCTGTCTAATCTCTGCGGTTCATATCCCAGGTATAGACAATTGGGAAGCGGATTATCTCAGTCGCCAAACGTTGCATCCGGGCGAATGGTCTCTTCACCCAGAGGTATTTCTTCAGATTGTTCAAATGTGGAAACTCCCAGAAATAGATCTGATGGCTTCTCATCTAAACAAGAAACTTCCCTGGTATCTGTCCAGATCCCGGGATCCTCGGGCGGAGGCAGTGGATGCATTATCACTTCCTTGGAAGTATCATCCTGCATATATCTTTCCGCCTCTAGTTCTTCTTCCAAGAGTATTCTCCAAGATTCTAAAGGAATGTTCGTTTGTCCTGCTGGTAGCTCCAGCATGGCCTCACAGGTTTTGGTATGCGGATCTTGTCCGGATGGCCTCTTGCCAGCTGTGGACTCTTCCGTTAAGACCAGACTTTCTGTCGCAAGGTCCTTTTTTTCCATCAGGATCTCAAATCCTTACATTTTAATGTATGGAGTTTGAACGCTTGATTGTTGGTCAAAGAGGTTTTTCTGACTCTGTGATTGATACTATGTGACAGGCTCGTAAATCTGTATCTAGAGAGATATATTATAGAGTCTGGAAGACTTATATTTCTTAGTGTCTTTCTCATCATTTTTTCTTGGCATTCTTTTTGAATACCGAGAATTTTACAGTTTCTTCAGGATGGTTTAGATAAAGGTTTGTCCGCAAGTTCCTTGAAAGGACAAATCTCTGCTCTTTCTGTTCTTTTTCACAGAAGGATTGCTAATCTTCCTGATATTCATTGTTTTGTACAAGCTTTGGTTCGTATAAAACCTGTCATTAAGTCAATTTCTCCTCCTTGGAGTTTGAATTTGGTTCTGGGGGCTCTTCAAGCTCCTCCTTTTGAACCCATGCATTCTTTGGTCGTTATATTACTTTCTTGGAAAGTTTTGTTTCTTTTGGCCATCTCTTCTGCCAGAAGAGTCTCTGAATTATCTGCTCTTTCTTGTGAGTCTCCTTTTCTGATTTTTCATCAGGATAAGACGGTGCTGCGAACTTCTTTTGAATTTTTTACCTAAGGTTGTGAATTCTAACAACATTAGTAGAGAAATTGTGGTTCCTTCATTATGTCCTAATCCTATGAATTCTAAGGAGAAATCATTGCATTCTTTGGATGCTGTTAGAGCTTTGTGATATTATGTTGAAGCTACTAAGTCTTTCTGAAAGACTTCTAGTCTATTTGTCATCTTTTCCGGTTCTAGAAAAGGCCAGAAAGCTTCTGCCATTTCTTTGGCATCTTGGTTGAAATCTTTATTTCATCATGCCTATGTCGAGTCGGGTAAAATTCCGCCTCGAAGGATTACAGCTCATTCTACTAGGTCAGTTTCTACTTCCTGGGCGTTTAGGAATGAAGCTTCGGTTGATCAGATTTGCAAAGCAGCAACTTGGTCCTCTTTGCATACTTTTACTAAATTCTACCATTGTGATGTGTTTTCTTCTTCTGAAGCAGTTTTTGGTAGAAAAGTACTTCAGGCAGTGGTTTCAGTTTGAATCTTCTGCTTATGTTTTTCATTAAACTTTATTTTGGGTGTGGATTATTTTCAGCAGGAATTGGCTGTCTTTATTTTATCCCTCCCTCTCTAGTGACTCTTGCGTGGAAAGATCCACATCTTGGGTAGTCATTATCCCATACGTCACTAGCTCATGGACTCTTGCTAATTACATGAAAGAAAACATAATTTATGTAAGAACTTACCTGATAAATTCATTTCTTTCATATTAGCAAGAGTCCATGAGGCCCGCCCTTTTTTGTGGTGGTTATGATTTTTTTGTATAAAGCACAATTATTCTAATTCCTTATTTTATATGCTTTCGCACTTTTTTCTTATCACCCCACTTCTTGGCTATTCGTTAAACTGAATTGTGGGTGTGGTGAGGGGTGTATTTATAGGCATTTTAAGGTTTGGGAAACTTTGCCCCTCCTGGTAGGAATGTATATCCCATACGTCACTAGCTCATGGACTCTTGCTAATATGAAAGAAATGAATTTATCAGGTAAGTTCTTACGTAAATTATGTTTTTCTTCATTCTTTAGATATCCTTTGTTGGGAAGCATATATAGATAGGCTCAGTAGCTGCTGATTGGTGGCTGCACATAAATGCCTCATGTGACTGGCTCACCCATGTGCATTAAGCAAATCTAACAAAAATAAGCAAATTAGATTATATAAGTAAATTGGAATGTTACTTAGAATTGTATTCTCTATCTAAATCATGATTGAAAAAAACTTAGGTTTCATGTCCCTTTAAAGATGAAAATCTTGCAAAATGATGCAATGTGGGACCGATGGCTGAAAAAATAAATAATTATAATTACTTTTACAGTTGTAACAACTAAAATAAAGCCTTTGGAAAGCATGCCCAGAATACCCATTATGCCTATAATAAAATGGGATTACATGTTGTTTAACAAATATCACTGTGGTTTTGGAACATTATAGGTTAATTATATACATGTTAATTTGTATTAGCATGATACACTGTACAAAAATATCAATGCAAATAACTCAAATGTAATCTCTTGAGCTGCCTAATAGCCTTTCTATTTGCAAATTTCATTTGGATTATACATTTCTCTCCCGATAACATGGCTTTAAAAAAAAAAAAAAAAAAAATTCTGTATTTTTTTAAAAATCCTTGAAACACACAATGACAAAATAGGCCAAATCATAAAATTGAATATCTAGAGCAAATATGGGAAAGATTGTGATCAAACACACAGTGTTCTTAAAGTACAAGAATTGCTACATTTATCAAGCTGCAGAAGCTTCCTAACTTGTCCACCATAGAGATGATGGAGTTAAATCATTCAGAACTGATTTGTCCAAAATTATTGACAGGCCATGTTCTCTTGCTATTTGTTACTTAAAAACAGGGGGTGGGACTACACAAGCATATCAGAGCAGCAGAAATGATCCCTAACTAGGAACCTTGACAAATGTCCCTTAAAATTTTAGATATGACAATTTTTTTTGACCGATTTAAGCCTTCAGAATTGAAGCCATGGCCATTTTTGCTTTGTCTGAATATTCAGATAAGATTTTTGTACAGAACAAAATTTGTTGAATTGCTTAAAGACAACAGGAAACACATAAAACATTCTTTTTACAACAACAAAATCCCACTGCTATGTAATGCCAACAATTGAAAGATTCAGTGCTAACTGTGACATGAGAACATTCAGGAACTAGTGCAATTTTTAAAAGAGAATTTAAACAATAAATTGAAATTAAAAGTAAAATAAATTATTCATTACCTTTTTTTAAACACCCTATTGTTTCCCTACTTCTTACCTTTCACTTTCTACCAGAACAACCTTTCCATACCATCTTAATATTTTTTTCTTAAATCTCATATTCTTTTAAAACTCACTCATTCTAAAGTACTCACATTCCTTACTTTCAAACTCACCTGGTACATTCAAGTTTGTAGTTAATAGTTAATTCCATTGGACACAACTGCCAACAGTTCCCAATGATTTTTTAATTTAACTTATGATGACCATCACAGAGCAGGAAGGGCAGGAGCAGGAGTGACAGCAGCAGGCAGCAGACTTACTGAACTTGGTAGGCCTAACAGTACAGTACATATATAGTACAGTACATATACCTCATAAATACACCTTGAAGGGAGGAGGAGGAGGATGATAAACATGTGCTAGAGCCCCATGGACGCAGCGGCCAGCAGTTCCCTAAGGATTTGTCACTGACTGATGATGACCTCCACAGAGCAGGAAGGGCAGAAGAAAGAGTGTAGGCAGCAGGCGACAGACTTACTGAACTAAGTAGACCACACAGTATATAAACCACACAAATACACCTTTTAGAGAGGAGGAGGAGGACAACCATGTGCATAGAGTCCCTTGGAAACAGTGATCAGCAGTTAAATAAGGTATTGGCATTGGCAGATGATGACCACCCCAGAGCAAGAAGAGCAGGAGCAGAAGTGACAGCAGCATCACCAGCAGGCAGCATACTTACTGAACTAGCTAAGCTTCACAGTACAAAAACCTCATAAATATACCTACAAGGAAAGAGGGGGATAAAGAAGTACCTAGACTCCCTTGGACACAACGGCCAGCAGTTCCTTAAGGATATGACCACCACAAAGCAGTAAGGGCAACAGCAGGAGGGCAGTCAGGGGCAGCAGGCAGCAGACTTATTGAACTATTTAGAGCACACAGTACATAAACCTCAAAAATACACCTCCCGGAGTGGAGGACAACAAACGTGCTTAGATTTCCTTCTACTCAGTCGGCAGTTCCCTAAGGATTTTATATTGATGGATTATGACCACCACATAGCAGGATGGGCAAGAGAGGAGGCATCAGCAGGCAGCATACTTACTGAACTAGGTAGCCTTCACAGTACAAAAAAAAATACTTCTCCAAGAGAGGAGGAGGACAAACATGCTTATATTCCCTTCTATACAGTGGCCTGCAGTTCCCTAAGGATTTGGCATTGATGGATGATATGACAACCACAGAGCTGGAAGGGTAGCAGCAGGAGGGCAGTCAACAGCAGCAGACAGAAAACTTACTGAACTAGGTAGGTCACTGTCAGGATTCCCCTTAACACTTCCCCCTTCTCCTTTAAAAGCTTCTATTCAGCTGCAAACAAGTGCTTAGTAATTTGTTAGACAGACTAAAAGTGAGCTGAGCCAGAGCAGGTTAGAATCTTGATGCTATCTAGCACTTGGATTTCAACTGCATATATCTACCAGGAAGCTTGTTGTCACTATCTGGATTTACAATACATTCAAAGTCAGAGAAACAAGGATCTTTTACACTTGGGACTGTAAATCTCTTTTCTGTTCAGTGCAAAGCTTCAGCAAGCGTTCCCGGAGAATCCCTTTCCACTTTCACTTTGTCGGTTTATATTTAATCAAGCTCAATCTCCTTAATCCCTCCTAAGCACAGACTTGCTCATACCTAACTTACATTTCTGTGGAACTTCCTCCTGATCCTTTCTGTTTGTCTAAACCGGAGATCCGCAAACCGAGACACATGGGTCACATGACCCCCACTCTCAGCAGGTACTGAGCGGATCAGATGTTCCCTGCACAGATGGACTGCACACTGTATTGTTTGAAGCATGAGCTTGACACAGCACTCTGCACTTACCAGCTGACTAGACCCCCAGCTGTAACGGAGCATATCCTGAGATTGTACTTAGTCTCACAAACGACAGGCTGATAACCTACAGATTAGTTCACTCAGCCCTAACATCTCAGAAGAACACTCATGAGTAACATCTTAGCACACTTACTATATTTTAGTAGTCACCTTGATATACGCTCTCAAGCTATTCCTTAAAGGGCCAGTACCTTACAAACAAACACCTCAACCTTAATTAAGTGTCTCACTTTCCAGTGCATAAACTTCTCTTTTCCCTTACTCACTGAATACTAAACAAGTGTCAGTAATACTGAAGTATTGCTAATCAATCATCCACAATAATTTCACTCTCTGCTCATATCTGAACTTCCAACATTCTAAGGGAATTCAGTGGGCATAGTGATACAAACCTCATCTTTAGATCTACAGCTGTGTTCCAATCTTTCTGAGTTATTACATATTATTAAGCCATTAAAAAAATGGAACCAGTAGATCTTCCCCAAGTGGTTTACAGTCTTTCCCAAAGGGTTGATCAGCTTGGACAAAGTCTAAGGGAACTCCAACTTTAAAACCAAACGCTTTGTGATATCATAAAGGATACCATGACGAAGAAAACCACTGAAACTGAGATCCAACCAGAACCTCAGGTTTCACTACCTGACACTTTCTCAGAAAACCACAAATTATACAGGCAGTTTAAGAATTCTTGTAGTTTACTGTTCCAGTTAAAATCTAAGACCTACAGCACAGACAGAATCAAAGTTCTTACTATGATCTCCTTTCTGAGAGGTGAACCCAGGGTATGGGTAGATGATCCCATCCTATCATCTGTGGGCCAATTCATCCTAACCATGGATGAATTGTATCAGGATACCAACCTCCAACTAACGGCTGAGACCAACATGAGGAGTCTCCGTCAAGGTCGTCGTTCAGTAGAGGACTATATCACGGACTTCAAACAATACTCCACGGACTCCCTTTGGAATAATATTGCACTAAAAAAACAGTTCAGGATTGGCCTATTGGATGGCATAAAAGATGAATTGGCTCGAATCGACCAACCAGACACCCTAGAAAGTCTAATGAGACTTACTATCCAAATCGACCGAAGACTCCGCGAAAGGAGGACAGAACGTGGTAACCAGGATGCTCTCAGCTGACCACTCACTGCAAACTGAGTGAACCCTGTACCAAAGATTACTACAGAACCTATGGACATACAGTAGGTTTAATCCACGGACCCCTCACAGCGGAGGAACAGAACCGCAGAAGAACACAGCTATTGTGCATGTACTGTGCCAATCCAAATCACAATGTCAAAGACTGCCCAATACTACAGCAGAATAAGAGAAGTAAGTGCATACATATACATACTTCCTATCCCATACAAACAAACCCACTTACTGCCGTCTCTCTTTTATTTTACAGTGAGATCAAAACAGAGTGAAAACTGACGCCATTGTGGATTCCGGCGCCTATGGGAATTATTTACACAAAGATGTTGTAAATAGAAATAAAATTCCTATTGTGTGTAAGCAACAACCTGTATCCATTCGTGTAATTGATGGTTCTAACATCCACACAGGTCCAATCACACATCAAACTATACCTCTAAAGGTACTAACACCCACTGGTCATAAAGAGTACATAGCATTCGATGTTCTTCCCTCACCTCTGTTTCCCATAGTTTTAGGTCTCAGCAGGCTCCAACAACATCAACCCGTTATTGATTGGAAGGAGTTATCTATAGATCTCTCTTATGACTTCTGCAAGAGTACCTGCTATCTCCAATTACATTTGCTCCACCTCCCTGACTCAGAATTCACACTCCCAGAAGCTTACAGTGACTTTTCGAATGTCTTCAGTAAGAAAGAGGCAGAAACTCTACTGCTGCATCGCATATACGACTGCCCCATTGATCTCCAGTCTGGAGCTTTGGTACCTCACGGACATCTTTACCCTCTGAGTCAACCGGAGTTACAACATCTAAAGACCTATCTCGATGAAAATCTCCGAAAAGGATTCATAAGACCCTCCACATCCCCTACAGGAGCAGGGATGTTCTTCGTTAGGAATAAGGAATCGACACTCAGACCAATGATTGACTACAGAGAACTTAATAAGATGACAATAAAAAACAGATACCCCCTCCCGCTTATTCCAGAGCTCATGGAAAGACTTCAGCATGCAAAGATCTTCACCAAACTGGATCTACGAGGGGCATATAATCTAGTCAGAATTTGTGAAGGAGACGAGTGGCTTACCGCATTTCGAACAAGGTATGGTCTATATGAATACCTGGTAATGCCATTTGGGCTGTGTAATGCCCCTGCAACTTTCCAGTACTTTATAAATGACGTTTTCAGAGATCTTTTGGATGTTTGCATTGTGATATATCTCTATGATATTCTGATATATTCCAGGGATCTACCTGAGCATATCATACATGTAAGATGGGTACTCTCCAGGATTTGTACACATCAGTTGTATGCTAAACCAGAGAAGTGTGTTTTCCACACAGATAACATCTCGTTCTTAGGGTATCACATAAGTTCAGCTGGAATACAGATGGAAGAAAACAAGGTGCAAGCTATTAAAGACTGGACCCAACCAGCAACAAAAAAAGAACTTCAATGATTTCAAGGCTTTTCAAATTACTACCGAAAGTTTATAAAAAACTTCTCAAAGGTAGTTAGACCTCTTACTGCTCTTACAGGGTCCGCCCCCTTCCTCTGGAATGAAGAAGCCAACAAGGCGTTCACTGAGTTAAAAGACCGTTTTAACAACAGCACCAATTCTGCAATTTCCTAACCCGATGCTTCAGTATGTCTTAGAGGTGGACTCCTCTGACTATGCTATTGGAGCCATATTCTCACAACGGGAGACACCGGCTACACCACTTCATCCTGTAGCATTCTTATCAAAAATTCTATCCCCAGCTGAACGGAATTATCCTATTGGAGATAAAGAGCTCCTGGCAATAAAACGTTCCTTTGAGCACTGGAGACATTTGTTGGAAGGAACTAACCCCCCCAACGATCATCTACACTGACCATAAAAACCTGGAATACCTACAAAACAATAAAACCCTGTCTGCCAGACAGGTGAGATGGAGCTTATTTTTTGCACAATTCAATTTTAACATTATTTACAGACCAGCCAACAAGAACCGTAAAGCAGACGCTTTGTCCCGTAAAGAGCCTGTACCCAATTACCCTGAAGTAACTCAAAATATCATACCCATAGAACGATTCTTGGGAGTAACAACAGACTTAACTAAGGAATTATCAAAATCATTAAGAAATTATTCTGAAATACCCCATAATACAGTCACCCTTAAACATGATGGATTTTATTACCACAAATATAGGTTGTACATCCCAAGTATTCTCAGACCCCGGATACTACAACTTTTCCATGACTCTCCATTATATGGACATCAAGGAGTAAAATGTACCTTGGAGAAAACCACAAGGGGTTACTGGTGGTCAGGTTTGCATTCTTCAGTCAAAGACTACATCCAAACCTGTACCATCTGTACCACTTGCAAATCAGAGACTAAACAACCCTATGGACTCCTCATGCCTTTGGACATTCCTGAGAGACCATGGCACCAGGTCGGAATGGACTTTATAGTAGAGCTCCCTGAATCACAACATCAAAACACCATTCTAGTTGTTGTAGATCATTTCACGAAGATGGCTCACTTTGTGCCATACCACAAGCTTCCAACATCTTCTGAGACAGCAGATCTTTTTATTAAACACATTGTCAGGCTGCATGGACTTCCACCTATTCTGATTTCCGACAGAGGATCCCAGTTCACTTCACATTTCTGGAGACAACTGTGTAATTGACCATCAATTCTCAACATCATATCACCCACAAACTAATGGGCAAGTGGAACGTCTAAACCAGTGGTTGGAACAGTATCAAAGCTGCTACTGCTCTCATCACCAAACGGATTGCGCACAATATTTACCTATGGCCTAATTTGCTTTTAACAATGCCATAAATTCAACTACGAAAATATTTCCTTTGCAAATTATGGATACCACCCGTCCATAACTTTTGCTCCAGGGGTTGTTACCTCTTCCCCCCAGGTTGACTCAATGACCAATTAATTGTTAGAAAACTTCAAGATACTTCAGGAGAACATCCGAGACATGCATGCCAATCAAAAGAGGCAATACGATTTGAGAAGAAGAGAAAACCCTAAGTATACTATTGGTAGGAGGTGTGGTTGTCCACCAAAAACCTCAGCTTACACATACTGAGCAAAAAATTATTCAAGAAATTAATCGGACCCTTTTCTATAGCTCAAATAATCAATGAAAACACTGTTAAACTGGATTTACCAACTAATCTACATATCCACCCAACTTTTCTCTTTACTCAAACCAGCCAGAGACATAAGGGACTCCACTTTGGTACTGCCACCTATGCCAATTGCTGACCTGCCTGATGAATATGAGGTTGAAACCTTGTTGGATTCCAGATATCACAAGGCACAACTACAATACCTAATATGATGGAAGGGGTACACTAGCGAGGATGACTCATGGGAACCCTCAGCAAATATTCATGCACCTAAGCTGGTGGCTTTGTTCCATCATCATCATCCAGATCTTCCCCGGTCTCAAGCTGTGGGACAGCTTGCTTGAGAGGGGGGTCATGTTAGGATTCCCCTTGGCCCTTCCCCCTTCTGCTTTAAAAGCTTCTACTCAGCTGCAAACAAGTGCTTAATAATTTGTTAGACAGACTAAATGTGAGCTGAGCCAGAGCAGGTTAGAATCTTGATGCTATCTAGCACATCTAGTGCAAAGTTTCAGCAAGCGTTCCCGGAGAATCCCTTCCCATTTTCACTTTGCCAGTTTATATTTCATCAAGCTTAATCTCCTTAATCCCTCCTAAGCACAGACTTGCTCATACCTAACTTACATTTCTGTGGGACTTCCTCCTGATCCTCTCCGTTTGTCTTAACTGGAGATCCACAAACCAAGACACACAGGTCACATGACCGCCACTCTCAGCAGGTACTGAGCAGATCAGCTTTTCCCTGCACGGATGGACTGCGCACTGTATTGTTTGCAGTGTGAGCTTGACACAGCACTCTGAACTTACCAGCTGACTAGACCCCGGCTGTAACGGAGCATATCCTGAGATTGTACTTAGTCTCACAAGCAACAGGCTGATAACCTACAGATTAGTTCACTCAGCTTTAATGTCTCAGGAGAACACTCATGAGTAACATCTTAGCACACTTACTATATTTTGGTAGTCAGCTTGAGATACACTTTCAAGCTATTCCTTAAAGGGCCAGTACCTTACAAACAACCATCTCAACCTTCATTAAGTGTCTCACTTTCCAGTGCATAAACTTCTCTTTTTCCTTACTCACTGAATAGTAAACAAGTGTCAGTAATACTGAAGTATTGCTAATCAATCATCCACAATAATTTTACTCCCTGCTCATATCTGAACTTCAAAGATTCTAAGGGAATTCAGTGGGCATAGTGATACAAACCTCATCTTTAGATCTACAGCTGTGTTCCAATCCTTCTGAGTTATTACAGTCACACAATACATAAACCTCAAAAATACACATCCAAAGGAAGGAGGAGGACAAACTTGTGCCTAGAATGCCTTGAAAATAGCAGCCATCAGTTCAGTAAGGATTAGGTATTGACAGATTATGACCATCACAGGGAAGGAAGGGCACTCACTGGTCTTATTTTTTGCAAAAAATTCTTATATTTTATTCAGCATATTAGAATATACATTCCATCCACAAAGTTGACATTTTGGCTTGTAACTTAAGCCTTTTACAAGACCATATTATCTTATTCAGATAAAATCTGTTTGGCGTTCTAAATCGCCATTCTTGATGGAGCAAATGAGTGGCGATTTAGAACGCCATAGAGATTTTGCCTGAATAAGATAATATGGTCTTGAAAAAGGCTTAAGTTTCAAGCTGAAACGTCAACTTTGTGGATGGAATGTATATTCTAATATGCTGAATAAAATATAAGAAATGTTTTCAAATAATAAGACCTGTGTGTGCCCTCATATATTTGAAAAAGTTTGTGAATACTGGTATATAGTATATAGTATATACAGTAGATATACATATATATATATATATATATATATATATATATATATATTTATATATACTGTATATATCTAGACCTATATATATATATATATATACTGTATATATATATATATGTATATATATATATATATATATATATATATATATATATATATATATATATATATATATATATATATATATATATATATTGTGACAGAAAGTCTGGTTTGGTGAGTATATATTAGACAAATATTAATACATTTCACTTTACCATTTTGCTAAGAAACCCCAGGGAAGTGATTAGTGTTTTTTAGTTGTGAATAGCTTACAGCAGTTAAAGACAATTAAACTCTCCTAGGGTTTAAAAGGGAAGTATTTGGGACTTCTGTTTGGGGTGGAGCTTGGAAAACAGCATGCTCCAGGTCTGTGCGGTGACCAACCACCGCTGAAACTTCTACCCAAGCTTTTACACCACTTAACCCTGTGGCTATAGGGGGTTTTCGGTGTGGTGGTGCACACAGCCAAACCATTTGGCGGAGAGCTGGAAGTCCTAACTGGTTGCCAGGACGAATGCGTGACAGTTGAAAGTACCTGTCAGTGGCATAGACCCGGAGGCAGAATACCCGGGGTAGACCTAACCCTGTCACTGCGTACCTGTGTGTTGGCATCCCGGTACCGTTGGGCTACAAGCAGTTGCCGTGCAGAGGAGTGGACCAGATGCGCTGAGGACAGCTCCCTGAGGCATGTGACAGGAAGCCAGTGTAAACGTCATAGCCGGTGAGGTGGGAACGTTGCTTCGCGGAGGGATCCGTGTTGGGACCGACCGACTTCACCTGAATCAAGGCGAATTGCACAGCGCGGAGGGCCTGGCTCCTTTGGCCCGATTTGACCAAAGAAGCTGCTGGACATTAACCTTGGAGGGTGGCTATTGAGACGCAGTGAGGATATCAGAATTGGTTGCAGCCGCAAGTATTGCTTTCTTTTCTTTGCCCCCTTATTGCTACCTACATCTACAACGGGCTAGCTGGGCTGGAGCGGAGGAACTTTGATGTCCCAGGGGTAATTCATTACTACTTTGAAAAGGGGTTAATATTTGGTATGTCTTCAGAGAAATTGTAGTGCCCCTATATTGGTGTAGGTACTTGAAAGTTTGCTCGCTTGTTCTCCCTGGGACACTGCTTGTCTCCAGTATGATTGCTGGTAATTGTTTCACTTGGTAATGACTTTTCGCCATATCTAAATCTAAAGGGAACTTTAAAGAAGTTTAAAGAAACCAGAAAGTAAAGGAAAGAGGCAAGAAAATTGAAAAATAAAAAAGGGTTGGGAAATCCTGTAATGTGCTATTTATCTGAACAGGGTGCTATTTAAGGAAAATAAGAATCAATTTCCTCAAAGGTCGCAAGAATATCTCCCTGTTATATTTAAAAAGTGTATACTTTGACAAACAAATTCTATGTGTATGTATACTATTGCCATTTGCTAATGATCTAATCTATATAATTTATGTCTGCTAAGTTTTGGGTCAATTTAGAGTATGGTACATAAGCATTATTCCTACAAATGACAAATAACTGGCTATATTTATCTGTTCTGTTCTGGGCCTGGTAGGGATATTATACCTCTGTGATAACTCAGATAACTATCTAGCCTGTAAATGCTTTATCTGGCCTATTAGTATACAGGGGTTAAAAAAAAAAAAAAAAAAAAAAAGCTCAGCTATTGCTGGGAATAGCTTCTTAGCTACTTTGTTTAAAGGTCCTTGCTCATAAAACATTTCACTCAGTTTCTATATAAACTAGATAATATTCATTTTGGTTTTGAGAGCAAAACATCAACACAAAAAAATATAAAGGAGGGAGATCTTTTTTCATTGGAAGATTTTTCTTAGATAATCACATTGCTAGACTTATTTCACGTTTTTTCTTTTTTCCCCTAGACAAGGGGCACATTCTATATATTGGTATATATATTCACACACACATATATTTATTAAAAAGGGAAGCATTTATCTAGCTAAGTAGATTACAGCCAGGCAGGAGGCTGGCTGTACAAAATATGATGTACTAAGCGTTTTGCTGGATTTCTGTTTGCTGTTACGTTCTGTAAAGGGCATTTGTATTGCTGCAGACAATGCAGACAGAGATTTGCTGTTTTGGAAGCTTGTGCAAAGTCTGAATATGTTCCTTTTGCCTTACCTGTGAACAAACTGTATGCTGCTGTTAAAGTTACCTTGCTATTTTTTAAGAAAATAAACGCCTAGATTATGAGTTTTGTCGGTAAAGACCTGCGGGGCTAACAAGCTTTTTTTTTCCAGCGCTCCCTTAAGCCAACGCTGGTATTATTAGTTTTCTGAATGGCTTCGTTAGCCTCATAAAAGTGAGCGTGGAACCAAATCTAGCTCCACTTCAACCCTCAATACCAGCGTTGCTTAAGTCAGCGGTAAGCTGGAAAAATGTGCTTGTGCACGATTTCCCCATAGGATACAATGGGGCTGAGCTGACTTAAAAAAAAACTAACACCTGCAAAAAAGCAGCGTCCAGCTTCTAACGCAGCCCCATTGTTTCCTATGGGGAAATTAATTTTATGTCTACACCTAACACCCTAACATGAACCCGGAGTCTAAACACCCCTAATCTTACACTTATTAACCCCTAATCTGCCGCCCCCACACCTGCATTATATTATTAACCCCTAATCTGCCGCTCCGGACCCCGCTGCCACCTACATTATCCCTATGAACCCCTAATCTGCTGCCCCCAACATCGCCGACACCTATATTATATTTATTAACCCCTAATCTGCCCCCCCCCCATGTCGCCGCCACCTACCTACACTTATTAACCCCTAATCTGCCGACCGGACATCGCCGCCACTATAATAAATGTATTAACCCCTAAACCACCGCACTCCCGCCTTGCAAATACTATAATACATTTTATTAACCCCTAATCTGCTCTCCCTAACATCGCCGCCACCTACCTACAATTATTAACCCCTAATCTCCCGCTCCCAACGTCGCCGTTACTATAATAAAGTTATTTACCCCTAAACCTAAGTCTGACCCTAACCCTAACACCCCCCTAAATTAAATATAACATAAATAAAACAAAATAAATTTACTATAATTAAATAAATTATTCCTATTTAAAACTAAATACTTACCTATAAAATAAACCATAAAATAGCTACAATATAATTAAATAATTACATTGTAGCTATTTTAGGATTTATATTTATTTTATAGGCAACTTTGTATTTATTTTGGGGGTCTTTTTTATTTTATTAGGGGGCTTAGATTAGGTATAATTAGATTAAAATTCTTGTAATATTTTTTTATTTTTTGTAATTTAGTGTTTGTTTTTTTTGTAATATAGTTTATTTTATTTTATTGTATTTTAGTTTAGATAATCGTTGTTAATTTATTTAATTAATTTATTGATAGTGTGGTGTTAGGTGTATTTGTAATTTAGGTTAGGATTTATTTTACAGGTAATTTTGTAATTATTTTAACTAGGTAGCTATTAAATAGTTATTAACTATTTAATAGCTATTGTACCTAGTTAAAATAAATACAAAGTTGCCTGTAAAATAAATATAAATCCTAAAATAGCTACAATGTAATTATTAAATTATATTGTAGCTATCTTATGATTTATTTCATAGGTAAGTATTTAGTTTTAAATAGGAATAATTTATTTAATTATAGTAAATTTATTTTGTTTTATTTATGTTATATTTAACTTAGGGGGGTGTTAGGGTTAGGGTCAGACTTAGGTTTAGGGGTTAATAACTTTATTATAGTAGCTGCGACGTTGGGGGCAGGAGATTAGAGGTTAATAATTGTAGGTAGGTGGCTGCGATGTTAGGGAGGGCAGATTAGGGGTTAATAAAATGTATTATAGTGTTTGCGAGGCGGGAGTGCGGCAGTTTAGGGGTTAATACATTTATTGTAGTGGTGGCGATGTCTGGTCGGTAGATTAGGGGTTAATAAGTGTAGGTATGTGGCGGTGATGTTGGGGGGGGGCAGATTAGGGGTTAATAAATATAATGTAGGTGTCAGCAATGTTAGGGGCAGCAGATTAGGAGTTCATAGGGATAATGTAGGTGGCGGCGATGTCCGGTCGGCAGATTAGGGGTTAAATAATTTAATTATAGTGTTTGCAATGTGGGGGAGCCTCGGTTTAGGGGTTAATAGGTAGTTTATGGGTGTTAGTGTACTTGTTAGCACTTTAGTTAAGAGCTTTATGTTCCGGCGTTAGCCCATAAAACTCTTAACTACTGAATTCTAAATGCGGTTGGAGTCTTGGAATTAGAGGCACTACTGCTCACTTCTTCTAAGACTCGTAATACCAGCGTTAGCCAAATCCCATTAAAAAGATAGGATACACAATTGACGTAAGGAGATTTGCGGTAGCCTCGAGTCGCGGAAGAAAAGTGAGCGGTGAGCCTCTACCTGTCAAACTTGTAATACCAGCGTTAGATAAAAAGCAGCGTTGGGACCTCTCAACGCTGCTTTTTAAGGCTAACGCAAAACTCGTAATCTCGCCGATTGTTTTGAAAACTTTAACTGGATTGTCCTCTATTGCGTGGTTGCCAAAGATTCTTGTTACAACATATATATAAACAAAAAAAAAAAACATCAGGTATATGTAGAGATATGTATTTAAGAAAAAAAAGGACACCGGGTTTGTGCGATCTTTTGAGTGTTAGGATTTTTCCACTTTTTGCGCTCCATTGAAGTCTATAGGGGAATACGTTGATGCTGTTGCAATATTACAAGTTTGGCTTTTTACGTGCATCGGATTAGCACTCATGTAAGAACTTTTTACGTTCAACTTGTAATGTGCTTGTAATACGTACACTACCCGACACGCACAATAAGCTTATTACTAGAGGAGTTAACGCGTGAGCCGGAGAGATAAATAGCACTCCATTTATAATCTAGGACAAACCTGTTTGGCATTTAATGCCTGACTTGCTGTCCCTCACATCCATCATTTAGGAATACTCTGTCAGGATTGGACAGGGGAATTTGTACACATGAAAGGCCAGACTCCCTATACATTACTGCAAAATAAATTAGCTGGTTTGTCAAAAGATCTCAGCTCCTTCCCCCTTACGTGTATTTTTTGCCCCCTTTTTTGGTGCTAAATGTGCTGAACAAAAAATTAAACAAATGCCACTAACAAACATGAAAAATTTATTTACTTGGACATTTTGGTCCCCAGTCCATTCATCTAGTCTATGTGGAGGAATGGACGAAAGGGCCAAAATGAGGACGAATACGTATTCATCCAAAGCTGATTGAACATGTCTACTTGCTACAGATGTCCAAGCATTACCAGTGACACAATCAGGCATTATCATAATGTCTGATTGTGTCACTGAGCCACTGTAAATCATAGATGTGAATTTTGATTGTAATCCAGTTGTGATATTTTAAGGAGCATGTCTTCAATTAACTTTAATTAAACCATTTCACTCATCTGGACATGTAGATACATCATACAGTCATTGGCTCCTTGTTTCATTGTCTGTCAACCCTACACAGTGAACCAATCAGGAATTCTGTAACTAACCTAATACAGCATATCAAAAGCTATTCACAAAAAATAGGAAGGAGAATATAAAAGCAAGAGATTTTTTTTAAACAGATAAAATGTATGCTTAGTAAACATGTGGATTATCTAATTACATAACTGTAGATGTTGCTTTGACATTTTATGTGTATAGTTATATTTTAATAATTGATTTTATTATAAGCAAATACTATTAGCTCAGTATGAACAACTAGGACTTAGAGCACTTAAATTAAATGGAAAAACAACAGCACTGCTTTAGAAATCTAAATCATAAAATATATTATGCTGTAAAAGCAAATCCAGTAAATAAGCCTAATGTGTAGCTGCATGGTAATGTTTTATAATGTATATGTATGTTTATAAATAAAAAATCAAATAGTCCTTTTGCATAAAACAAATAGCTAGATCTGTCCTTCAACTCTTTGTTGTAATTATAGATATCATAAGCAAAACACACTTTTTCTCATTTGAGCAGAGGGTAAAATTCCTAGCATGTTAAGACATACAAGGAGCATATTCTCAAATGGATTATGGGAAATGTCTGTTTTAAAATTAGATTGATTAACATTTTGCTACAAAGGTTATATTCATGCAGAACTAGAAATCTGAAGGGCATCCATGTAAAATCGAAATTTGTGTAGTTTAAACACATATATGAGATGCACCACTAATTCTCTTCAGTATCAACACAAAATGGTGACCTTTGGTAATGCCCTTTGCTCTGTTTTAAAATAGAATAGAAATTTTACTCAAGCATGGATTCATACCCTTTAGAGAAGAAAATGCTTCAATGATCTGCCTCATCATCACCACCTGTCACCCATGAACATTTGCAGGAAATGTTGTGCTCTGAAAAAGGTGTAATTACCAATTTATCATTGTTATTTTATATTGACAACACAAAATCAATAAGCTGTTGTTATTAGAAATCATCTCCATTTTGAATTCCTTATTCCTAACACTAAAATTACCCAAATAATAGCCTAAGAAATAAATAAAATAAATCAATACAATAATAAATACCTAACTGTGTTTGTGTTTAATAAGTCATATGTTACCAAATACATACAATGTATAATAATGTTCTATAAATTATATAAATAGAAGAAATAATAATCTCAGTTAGCAATAGATAAAAAAAAATCCTAATAGTTAATTGTGAGGTGTTTTTGTTAAAATCATAAAATTGCCAAAATATATTTTTTCATTAACTCTTTTATCCTCAAAAACCCAAAAAGACAAATATTCTATACACCTGTTTGAGAATTCAGGGCACCATACAAAAGATATGCCCCTCTAGATTCCAAAAGCATTCTTGATTTATTGACTTTCTGAGTATGTCCTACTACTTACTGCTTTGGCTAGTATTAGATCTCTCTGCAGACATACCGCTAGATTTGGAGTTTTGTCGGTAACGACCCGAAAAACTAACGCCGGATTTTTTCTGGCCGCACCATAAAAATAACTCTGGTATTGAGAGTCCACATAAAGGCTGCGTTAGGCTCCAAAAAAGGAGCGTAGAGCATTTTTAACGCAGCTTCAACTCTCAATACCAGAGTTGCTTACGGACGTGGCCAGCCTCAAAAACGTGCTCGTGCACGATTCCCCCATAGGAAACAATGGGGCTGTTTGAGCTGAAAAAAAACCTAACACCTGCAAAAAAGCCGCGTTCAGCTCTTAACGCAGCCCCATTGTTTGCTATGGGGAAACACTTCCTACATCTGCACCTAACACTCTAACATGTACCCCGAGTCTAAACACCCCTAACCTTACACTTATTAACCCCTAATCTGCCACCCCCGCTATCGCTGACACCTGCATTTTATTTTTAACCCCTAATCTGCCGCTCCGTAAACCGCCGCTACTTGCATTATCCCTATGTACCCCTAATCTGCTGCCCCTAACACCGCCGACCCCTATATTATATTTATTAACCCCTAATCTGCCCCCCACAACGTCGCAGCCATCTACCTACAATAATTAACCCCTAATCTGCCGACCGCAAAGCGCCGCCACCTACGTTATCCTTATGTACCCCTAATCTGCTGCCCCTAACACCGCCGACCCCTGTATTATATTTATTAACCCCTAATCTGCCCCCCACAACGTCGCCTCCACCTGCCTACACTTATTAACCCCTAATCTGCCGACCGGAGCTCACCGCTATTCTAATAAATGTATTAACCCCTAAAGCTAAGTCTAACCCTAACACTAACACCCCCCTAAATTAAATATAATTTACATCTAACGAAATTAATTAACTCATATTAAATAAATTATTCCTATTTAAAGATAAATACTTACCTGTAAAATAAATCCGAATATAGCTACAATATAAATTATAACTATATTATAGCTATTTTAGGATTAATATTTATTTTACAGGTAACTTTGTATTTATTTTAACCAGGTACAATAGCTATTAAATAGTTAAGAACTATTTAATAGCTAAAATACTTAAAATAATTACAAAATTACCTGTAAAATAAATACTAACCTAAGTTACAATTAAACCTAACACTACACTATCAATAAATTAATTAAATAAACTACCTACAATTACCTACAATTAACCTAACACTACACTATCAATAAATTAATTAAATACAATTCCTACAAATAAATACAATTAAATAAACTAGTTAAAGTACAAAAAATAAAAAAGAACTAAGTTACAAAAAATAAAAAAATATTTACAAACATAAGAAAAATATTACAACAATTTTAAACTAATTACACCTACTCTAAGCCCCCTAATAAAACAACAAAGCCCCCCAAAATAAAAAATGCCCTACCCTATTCTAAATTACTAAAGTTCAAAGCTCTTTTACCTTACCAGCCCTGAACAGGGCCCTTTGCGGGGCATGCCCCAAGAAGTTCAGCTCTTTTGCCTGTAAAAAAAAACATACAATACCCCCCCCCAACATTACAACCCACCACCCACATACCCCTAATCTAACCCAAACCCCCCTTAAATAAACCTAACTCTAAGCCCCTGAAGATCTTCCTACCTTGTCTTCACCTCACCGGGTATCACCGATCGGTCCTGGCTCCGATATCTTCATCCAACCCAAGCGGGGGCTAGACATCCACTGAAGAAGTCCAGAAGAGGGTCCAAAGTCTTCATCCTATCCGGGAAGAAGAGGCGATCCGGACTGGCAACCATCTTGATCCAAGCGGCATCTTCTATCTTCATCCGATGACGACCGGCTCCATCCTGAAGACCTCCACCGCGGACCCATCTTCTTCCGGCGACGTCCAACTGAAGAATGACGGTTCCTTTAAGGGACGTCATCCAAGATGGCGTCCCTCGAATTCCGATTGTCTGATAGGATTCTATCAGCCAATCGGAATTAAGGTAGGAATATTCTGATTGGCTGATGGAATCAGCCAATCAGAATCAAGTTCAATCCGATTGGCTGATCCAATCAGCCAATCAGATTGAGCTCGCATTCTATTGGCTGTTCCGATCAATAAAAATTTTTTATTTTTTGTAACTTAGTTCTTTTTTATTTTTTGTACTTTAGCTAGTTTATTTAATTGTATTTATTTGTAGGAATTGTATTTAATTAATTTATTGATAGTGTAGTGTTAGGTTAATTGTAGGTAGTTTATTTAATTAATTTATTGATAGTGTAGTGTTAGGTTTAATTGTAACTTAGGTTACTATTTATTTTACAGGTAATTTTGTAATTATTTTAACTATTTTAGCTATTAAATAGTTCTTAACTATTTAATAGCTATTGTACCTGGTTAAAATAAATACAAAGTTACCTGTAAAATAAATATTAATCCTAAAATAGCTATAATACAATTATAATTTATATTGTAGCTATATTAGGATTTATTTTACAGGTAAGTATTTATCTTTAAATAGGAATAATTTATTTAATAAGAGTTAATTAATTTTGTTAGATGTAAATTATATTTAATTTAGGGGGGTGTTAGTGTTAGGGTTAGACTTAGCTTTAGGGGTTAATACATTTATTAGAGTAGCGGTGAGCTCCGGTCGGCAGATTAGGGGTTAATAATTGAAGTTAGGTGTCGGCGATGTTAGGGAGGGCAGATTAGGGGTTAATACTATTTATTATAGGGTTAGTGAGGTGGATTAGGGGTTAATAACTTTATTATAGTAGCGCTCAGGTCCGCTCGGCAGATTAGGGGTTAATAAGTGTAGGCAGGTGGAGGCGACGTTGAGGGGGGCAGATTAGGGGTTAATAAATATAATATAGGGGTCGGCGGTGTTAGGGGCAGCAGATTAGGGGTACATAAGTATAACGTAGGTGGCGGCGCTTTGCGGTCGGCAGATTAGGGGTTAATTATTGTAGGCAGGTGGCGGCGACGTTGTGGGGGGCAGATTAGGGGTTAATAAATATAATACAGGGGTCGGCGGTGTTAGGGGGAGCAGATTAGGGGTACATAAGGATAACGTAGGTGGCGGTCGGCAGATTAGGGGTTAAAAACATTTATTCAAGTGTCGGCGATGTGGGGGGACCTCGGTTTAGGGGTACATAGGTAGTTTATGGGTGTTAGTGTACTTTAGAGTACAGTAGTTAAGAGCTTTAGAAACCTGCGTTAGCCCAGAAAGCTCTTAACTACTGACTTTTTTCCTGCGGCTGGAGTTTTGTCGTTAGATGTCTAACGCTCACTTCAGAAACGACTCTAAATACCGGAGTTAGAAAGATCCCATTGAAAAGATAGGATACGCAATTGACGTAAGGGGATCTGCGGTATGGAAAAGTCGCGGATGAAAAGTGAGCGTTAGACCCTATTTTGAGTGACTCCAAATACCAGCGGTAGCCTAAAACCAGCGTTAGGAGCCTCTAACGCTGGTTTTCACGGCTACCGCCAAACTCCAAATCTAGGTCATATTTCCTTGTTTACATTTGTCTCTGACAAGCTTTCAGTCGAGTCTTCAAATAGTGATTGTCTTTATGGCCCCTAGAAAATAAAAAAATGAGGACATGGTAGGAAATATATCGACCTGCTAAAACAGAAATTAGTAAACTTCAAGGTAAAATGCAGAGGCAACTTCAATGTGGCAAATGCTGACTACTTCAGTTAGGCAGATATTGCCCATTTTGGGATAATAGAGCTTGCCATGTACTCTGTTCTCTGGAACCAATGGGTCTACAAACTGCAGGGGCAAAACTAACTACTTAAGGGTCAAAAAGTTTGGCTTGAGAACATAAAAAATGGCTTATTCATAAAGATAAAGCAGTAGCCCTCTTTAGGGAGTAGGAACTGGAAAAATGAAAGGAAAAAGAGAATACCTTTATGTTGCTTATTGCCTTTCTTAATTTAATGTTGTATAGCAGAGCTTAATGTCTAAAACACTGGACACATATTCTACATCACATCAAGGTTTGCCTCAAGTTTACAACAAAGTAGTTTATTTATGTAAGACCAATAGTTTTACCTATTTAAGAATCAGAATACCTGGACACATCTTTTAAAACTAAACCAAAACAATGATCCACTTCTGATATAAAATAAAGTACCATAACTAATGTGAACGTGTAAGGGGTATATTTATCAAGCAGCAGATGCTGCAATCTACCCCTGAAGTTTTAGGTCCCCTGGCCCTGAAACGTAAGTTAAGAAGCAGCGGTCGTAAGACCGCTGCTCCTTAACTTGTCTGCCACCTCTGAGGTGGCTGACAGCAAACAACCCAATCGGATACGATTGGAATGATTGACGCCCCCTGCTTGCAGTCGATTGGCCGCAAATGTGCAGTGGATGGTATTGCATAAGCGTTTCACACGAAATGCTTGTGCAATGATAAATGCAAACAGCGTGTGCTGTCAGCATTTTTTCAATGTACGCCCAACAGTTGATAAATCGGCCCCTAATCCTTTGTTTAGACTAAGATTGTCCATAAATGTACAGTGATAATTCACGTCCTTCTGCCATGCATATAGATTCTCATGCTTTAAAATGTTTTATTGGGAACTTTTTTATAGTAGAAAATGTACATGATTTTGTGTGTTTATGTGTAGTGTTTGTGTGTGTGTAGTGGTGTTTGGTGATTGTGTAGTGTTTGTGTGTGTGTAGTGGTGTTTGGTGATTGTGTAGTGTTTGTGTGTGTGTAGTGGTGTTTGGTGATTTTGTAGTGTTTGTGTGTGTGTGGAGTGTTTGTGTGGAGTGTGAGACTAGTGTTCTGTGGTCTGAGCATAGTGTTTGTATGGTGTGTGCCTGATGATGTGTGTACGTGTACACTTTGGGGCCGAATTATCAAGCTCGGAATGGAGCTTGATGCCCCTGTTTCCACTCAAGCCTTCAGGCTTGCCAGAAACAGCAGTTATGAAGCTGCAGTCTAAATACCGCTGCTCCAAAACTTGTCTGTCTGCTCTGAGGCTGCAGACATCAATCCGCCCGATCTTATATGATCGTGCTGATTGACACCCCTGCTAGCAGAGGCATTGCACAAGCAGTTCACAAGAACTGCTTGTGCAATGATGAAAGCCGACAGCGTATGCTGTCGGCATTTATCAATGTGCAGCAGACATGATATGATACATTGTATCATGTCCACTCGCACTTTCTTAAATCGGCCTCATAGTCTTTGGGTAGTGTATGTTTGTGTAGAAGCTGTAATGTTTGTTTGGTGTGTTTGGGTAGTGTATGTATGTATGTATGTATGTATACTGTTTGTTTAGTATGTATGTAGTATTTTTTTGCCTGTGAGTAGCTTGTTTTTAGTGGTGTGTTTGGTATGTGTA
This sequence comes from Bombina bombina, assembly GCF_027579735.1. Taxonomy (NCBI): domain Eukaryota; kingdom Metazoa; phylum Chordata; class Amphibia; order Anura; family Bombinatoridae; genus Bombina; species Bombina bombina. The sequence continues at coordinate 1,246,225,896 of NC_069499.1, forward strand.
GTTATTGTGTGGTGTGTGTAGTGTTTTTTGTATTTTAGTCTCTGTCAATAAGCCCTATGCCTAAAGCAGCAGAATTTTTCTTGGGGGTGGAGAAGAATATTTTGAGAAGTAGTTCTATGACTTCCTACACCTATACTCTCCAAACAATGCATTTACTAAATTTATTTTAAAGTAATTATCTCTGGTTTTCTAAAGGGGTGCTTGAATAATCCATGTTTCACAGACAAATATAAGCTAAAAGTATTTGTTATGGAGTTTTTGGGGAAAAATGTTATGTAGTGTGTGTATAGTGCATGTGAAATCCACTGCAGTTGTTCAATGTCTTCTGACTACAAAACTTATTTATTTTAGCTGGTGGTGGGTTCCTACTGAGTATGCTAAGTGGATACCATTTATTAATTAATGAGTTCAGGTGTTTTACCACACCAATTGCTAACAGGTGGATAAAATTCAGCAAATAATCCATGACCATCCTGAGCCCAATAGTAGAAAATACACAAAATAATCAAACCGCACACAGAATAGTCAACACGCAACTAGGCTAAAAGCTTAAAAGTTAAGCGTTTGCTGCAATGGTAAATGCCGTAACAAACTCTTCACATTTGTTTTTAGTTGTCCACTTTTGGGTTTTATATAGGTGCATGGTAGTTAAACTGCTTTTTTTCAGATGCTAATAACTTGTTTAAATAATTTTTTGTCAAATTTGGTATTTTTGTGGGGCAGCTTAGTGACTGCAAATTGTCACTTTTTAAAGTACATTGGTATATTTAGCATTATTAATCGCAGAGAAAAGCTTCCTTTTCCTATCTCTTAACATTGAACATATTGCCTAAGATTTAAGAAAATCTGTTGAAGTTCTTTTTTTTACGTAAATTGGCATGCAGACAGCTTGTATTGAGAGGGTTTCTCTTTTTCATTTTTTGTAAAATTTGTGTGTTATTTTGGTGATAGGAGTTGTAGGTTAACTTTGCTGAATAAAGTTCAACAGTTGCTTAATAGACAATGTGTAGCCAATACAGCAATGTTTCATTAGGGAACTTAGGAAAGGCAAATATGACTTCTATGAGCAGAGCTAACTTTCAATTTGTAAGGGTGCAGGACAGTGGAACTTCATTCATGGCCAGAAAGCTAAGGAATTATTTATTTATTTTTAAAGTGACAGGCACAAACACAATGCACACAGACTTAAAAGAGACAACCCACAATGCACTCACACAGGCTTAGAGACAGTTCAACTCACATGCAATCAAATAAATAGGCACACATACAGGGAGTGCAGAATTATTAGGCAAGTTGTATTTTTGAGGATTAATTTTATTATTGAACAACAACCATGTTCTCAATGAACCCAAAAAACTCATTAATATCAAAGCTGAATAGTTTTGGAAGTAGTTTTTAGTTTGTTTTTAGTTTTAGCTATTTTAGGGGGATATCTGTGTGTGCAGGTGACTATTACTGTGCATAATTATTAGGCAACTTAACAAAAAACAAATATATACCCATTTCAATTATTTATTTTTACCAGTGAAACCAATATAACATCTCAACATTCACAAATATACATTTCTGACATTCAAAAACAAAACAAAAACAAATCAGTGACCAATATAGCCACCTTTCTTTGCAAGGACACTCAAAAGCCTGCCATCCCTGGATTCTGTCAGTGTTTTGATCTGTTCACCATCAACATTGTGTGCAGCAGCAACCACAGCCTCCCAGACACTGTTCAGAGAGGTGTAATGTTTTCCCTCCTTGTAAATCTCACATTTGATGATGGACCAGAGGTTCTCAATGGGGTTCAGATCAGGTGAACAAGGAGGCCATGTCATTAGATTTTCTTCTTTTATACCCTTTCTTGCCAGCCACGCTGTGGAGTACTTGGACGCGTGTGATGGAGCATTGTCCTGCATGAAAATCATGTTTTTCTTGAAGGATGCAGACTTCTTCCTGTACCACTGCTTGAAGAAGGTGTCTTCCAGAAACTGGCAGTAGGACTGGGAGTTGAGCTTGACTCCATCCTCAACCCGAAAAGGCCCCACAAGCTCATCGTTGATGATACCAGCCCAAACCAGTACTCCACCTCCACCTTGCTGGCGTCTGGGTCGGACTGGAGCTCTCTGCCCTTTACCAATCCAGCCACAGGCCCATCCATCTGGCCCATCAAGACTCACTCTAATTTCATCAGTCCATAAAACCTTAGAAAAATCAGTCTTGAGATATTTCTTGGCCCAGTCTTGACGTTTCAGCTTGTGTGTCTTTTTCAGTGGTGGTCGTCTTTCAGCCTTTCTTTCCTTGGCCATGTCTCTGAGTATTGCACACCTTGTGCTTTTGGGCACTCCAGTGATGTTGCAGCTCTGAAATATGGCCAAACTGGTGGCAAGTGGCATCTTGGCAGCTGCACGCTTGACTTTTCTCAGTTCATGGGCAGTTATTTTGCGCCTTGGTTTTTCCACACGCTTCTTGCGACCCTGTTGACTATTTTGAATGAAACGCTTCATTGTTCGATGATCACGCTTCAGAAGCTTTGCAATTTTAAGAGTGCTGCATCCCTCTGCAAGATATCTCACTATTTTTGACTTTTCTGAGCCTGTCAAGTCCTTCTTTTGACCCATTTTGCCAAAGGAAAGGAAGTTGCCTAATAATTATGCACACCTGATATATGGTCTTGATGTCATGAGACCACACCCCTTCTCATTACAGAGATGCACATCACCTAATATGCTTAATTGGTAGTAGGCTTTCGAGCCTATACAGCTTGGTGTAAGACAACATGCATAAAGAGGATGATGTGGTCAAAATACTCATTTGCCTAATAATTCTGCACTCCCTGTACAAAGCACATAGACAATGTACTTTCTTTTTAAAAGGACAACTCAATACAAACATAGTCTTAATGGTACAGATGCGCAAACACACACAGTCTACTTAGACTTAAAAGGAATAGCTCATATCATTCACATATAATCTTAAAATGGTTGTCACACACACATCTCACAGCCTTAAAGCACACCCAAAAAACAGATCATAACACACACAAACAATACAATTTAGTATGTGATATCCTCAATAGCTAAATGAATCATCAGGAAAAAAGATCAGGACTCCTACTGTCCTACATCTACAAATGGTGTGGGTCAATCTCTTTCTGTTAACGTTTGCTTCTAAGTCACACTTGTACTGTCATGATTGTCACTGTTAGTACTGTTAGTACAGGTGTCTTCATGACCAGGCTTTAAAATGGGATCTCGCAATCGTGAGTTCAAAAAGTTTCTAGTAAGACATTGTAAATTGGTGACATAATTCTAAGAAATGTACATATAGGTAAATGAGATTTGAGAGAGATTAGATGTCTAGTAGGTGCTACTGCTCAGAAAGCACAGGGAGTTAGATGTTGTTGTTCACCTAGGTTCAAATGATCTGGCTAGTAATTATGTTGTTTCTGGGCAAAAGGAACTTGTTTAGATTATGTGGCTTCATCTGTGTCTTATTCTGCTGTGTAACCTGGGAATGGACAGGAAGTAGGAAGAATGCAGCAAAGAACAGGATTTAACTGTTGGTTACAGATGAAGTGCAGAGAGAGAGAAGACATGGTATTGTTAGCCATCAAAGGTCTATTTAGCTTAATAGTAGAACCCTTGGGTTTTAAAGGGACAGGAGCACTGAGTACAGAATGTAAAGACTTAATAAGTGGCAATTTAAAATAGAGAAGGGGCATTGTATATATACTCAACTGCCCCCCAGAAAAAAACAAAATTGACATCCTAGTGTATTTAAGGATACAAAGACTACATTTAGGAGTAAGGCTGTGAATAATATAAGAAGGGGATGTATTGACTATGCAATGGATCTAAAAATCCAAGTAATGTTCTTTTTGCAATGTGAACAAATGCTCAAAGTTTAGTAAATAAATTACCTGACCTTACTGCAATAATGATTTGAGGTAAGTTGGATTTGGTATCTGTAACAGAGACATGGTAAAATTATTCTCATGACTGGGACACAGTCATACCTGGCTATCGCCTAGATTTAGAGTTCTGCGTTAGCCATCAAAACCAGCGTTAGGGGGTCCTAATGCTGGTTTTGGCCGCCCGCTGGTATTTAGAGTCAGTCAGGAAAGGGTCTAACGCTCACATTCCAGCCGTGACTTTTCCATACCGCAGATCCCCCTACGCCAATTGCATAGCCTATCTTTTCAATAGGATCTTTCTAACGCCGGTATTTAGAGTCTTGGCTGAAGTGAGCGTTAGAAATCTAACGACAAGACACTAACACCCATAAACTACCTATGTACCCCTAAACCGAGCCCCCCCCACATCGCCGCCACTCTAATACATTTTTTTAACCCTTAATCTGCCGACCGCACACCGCCGCAACCTACATTATCCCTATGTATCCCTAATCTGCTGCCCCTAACACCGCCGACCCCTACATAATATTTATTAACCCCTAATCTGCCCCCCCCCAACGTCGCCGTTACCTTACCTACAATTATTAACCCCTAATCTGCCGACCGGACCTCACCGCTACTCTAATAAATGTATTAACCCTTAAAGCTAAGTCTTACCCTAACCCTAACACCCCCCCTAAATTAAATATAATTTTAATCTAACAAAATAAAATAAATCTTATTAAATAAATTATTCCTATTTAAAGCTAAATACTTACCTGTAAAATAAACCCTAATATAGCTACAATATAATTTACAGGCAACTTTGTATTTATTTTACTACAAAACTAAATATCTCAAAACAGCTAGTAAGTCTAAATTAGTTATGGGTTTATACACTTACAGGTGAGATGAAATCAAGTATATAATTTTCCCCAATTATAATACCCATCAAACATAAAAATAAATTGATATCATCAAATTTAATATTCTCAATATTTTCACATTTTATATATATTTTTTATATATATATTTTATATACATAATTATTATATAAGTTTTCATTTCACATTAGTTAGTTTTCACTCTTATTTATTAATTAATAATTACACTGTCAAGATTAGTTATCACAATGTATTAAATTTATTAAATTCATTAATTATTTATTCGTTCATAATACCATTCAGGTCTTGTTCACAATATAGAGCACTGCTAGATACACACTTTTTTTTTTTTTTTTTTCCTTATAAATGATCTTTCACTAGAATGTAATATTTATTTATTTATATCTCATAATTAAAGTATTTGTTTCTGATCATTTTTTCATTTTTATATATGTTATTTATACTTGTATATATACTATATATCATTGATGCTTCACTTTTAATAAATGAGACTTTGCTAGAAATGGAGAGATAAGGATAACTTCAACAATAGAAAGGAGATATCCTTTTAAGAAAAAAACTGAGCACTCAACAAGGAGGAGTCCTAAACAATTACTCTCAATAAAAGGGGAACAGCAAGCAGTCTGAATCTATCTTAAAAAGGCTACATCAGCTGAAACGCGTTGATCCGCAACCTTGTGATTGTTTAAGTCAACATTTACATACAGAGCGCTCTGTTGATTTTGACTTGGGAACTTTTTTGACTACAATCCAAACTGCAAATGTAACATTGTTTCCTTTTCGGCTAACTGTGGATCTTAGAATCTGCAGATATCGTCGATACGCTTATCTACAAACCACCCAGTAATCCGTGTTTCCTATTGGATCAAACCATCACGTGACCCCGCACATGCTGCACATCCAAGCGAATCAGAGTACACGCTGGAGCGATACCGCTCATCTGAAAGGTAATCTCCTGTCCACCAAGGGTCTAAACGTGTGTACATCTTACTTACTACACTTGCACACGGAGAAGCATAACAGAAAATAGCTTCGTATTCTGGGTGAGTCAAACGAATTATCTATGACACAGATGTTTCTACTTGAATGCAGATTGTCCTTTTAGCCATCTACAAAGCTTTAACTTGAATGTTACATTGATTCAGCCAAACAGACTGACTTTGCTGCGCACCCTGCTTTTAACCGAACTTTTTTAGTTTTTTATCTGCATTTTCTACTAATTGAACTTTGTTCCTTTGGACTCATTATTTGAGCTCAAAACGGACTTTCTTTTCTTTTCAATCCATAATCCTTCATACCATCGGAGGTTTTATATTTTTTATTTCATATTTTTTATTTCATTTTTTACTCAACATATTATATGTTTTAGGCTAGTTACCTTGTATTAGGGTTTATTAAATATATATTTTATTTAACTTTCTTATTTTGTGAGCTATTCTTTGCTATTAGCATATGTTTATAATTACTAGCTCTATCCCATCCTCTATTGTAACATATTAGCAGCTTTCATTAGCGCTCCCTGTATTTGTGATTTTATAGCTATTATTTGGAGGTATCTTTGGAACTAACCTCTTTTTTTCAGGGTAGCCATATTTTGTGCTAATTTATAGACCTCCTTTTACCTTTTTTGTATTTATTTTAACCAGTACAATAGCTATTAAATAGTTAATAACTATTTAATAGCTACCTAGTTAAAATAATTACAAAATTACTTGCAAAATAAATCCTAACCTAAGTTACAATTAAACCTAACACTACACTATCAATAAATTAATTACATACAAATACCTACAAATAAATACAATTAAATAAACTAACTAAAGTACAAAAAATAAAAAAAAGAACTAAGTTACAAAAAATAAAAAAATTATTTACGAACATTATATAAATATTACAACAATTTTAAGCTAATTACACCTACTCTAAGCCCCCTAATAAAATAACAAAGCCCCCCAAAATAAGAAAAATGCCCTACCCTATTCTAAAATAAAAATTGAAAAGCTCTTTTACCTTACCAGCCCTTAAAAGGGCTTTTTGCGGGGCATGCCCCAAAGAATTCTGCTCTTTTGCCTGTAAAAAAAAACATACAATACCCCCCCAACATTACAACCCACCACCCACATACCCCTAATCTAACCCAACCCCCCCTTAAATAAACCTAACACTAAGCCCCTGAAGATCTTCCTACCTTATCTTCACCACGCCGGGTATCACCGATCCGTCCAGAAGAAGGTCCGAAGTCTTCCTCCTATCTGGGCAATGTCTTCATCCAAGCGGGGGCTAAAGAGGTCCATCATCGGGCTGAAGTCTTCATCCAAGCGGGGACTGAAGAGGTCCATCATCCGGCTGAAGTCTTCATCCAAGCGGGAGCTGAAGAGGTCCATCATCCGGCTGAAGTCTTCTATCAAGCGGCATCTTCAATCTTCTTTCTTCCGGCTCCATCTTCATCCCGCCGACACGGAACATCCATCCTGGCCGACGACTTCCCGACGAATGACGGTTCCTTTAAGGGACGTCATCCAAGATGGCGTCCCTCGAATTCCAATTGGCTGATAGGATTCTATCAGCCAATCGGAATTAAGGTAGGAAAATTCTAATTGGCTGATTGAATCAGCCAATCAGATTGAGCTTGCATTCTATTGGCTGATCGGAACAGCCAATTGAATGCGAGCTCAATCTGATTGGCTGATTGGATCAGCCAATCGGATTGAACTTGAATCTGATTGGCTGATTCCATCAGCCAATCAGAATTTTCCTACCTTAATTCCGATTGGCTGATAGAATCCCATCCATGAAGATGGAGCCGGAAGAAAGAAGATTGAAGATGCCGCTTGATAGAAGACTTCAGCCGGATGATGGACCTCTTCAGCCCCCGCTTGGATGAAGACTTCAGCCAGATGATGGACCTCTTCAGCCCCTGCTTGGATAAAGACATTGCCCGGATAGGAGGAAGACTTCGGACCCTCTTCTGGACGGATCGGTGATACCCGGCGTGGTGAAGATAAGTTAGGAAGATCTTCAGGAGCTTAGTGTTAGGTTTATTTAAGGGGGGTTTGGGTTAGATTAGGGGTATGTGGGTGGTGGGTTGTAATGTTGGGGGGGGTATTGTATGTTTTTTTTTACAGGCAAAAGAGCAGAATTCTTTGGGGCATGCCCCGCAAAATGCCCTTTTAAGGGCTGGTAAGTTAAAAGAGCTTTTCAATTTTTATTTTAGAATAGGGTAGGGCATTTTTTTGTTTTGGGGGGCTTTGTTATTTTATTAGGGGGGTTAGAGTAGGTGTAATTAGCTTAAAATTGTTGTAATATTTTTATAATGTTTGTAAATTATTTTTTTATTTTTTGTAACTTAGTTCTTTTTTATTTTTTGTAACTTAGTTCTTTTTTTATTTCTTGTACTTTAGTTAGTGTATTTATTTGTATTTATTTGTAGGTATTTGTATTTAATTTATTTATTGATAGTGTAGTGTTAGGTTTAATTGTAGATAATTGTAGGCAGTTTATTTAATTAATTTATTGATAGTGTAGTGTTAGGTTTAATTGTAACTTAGGTTAGGATTTATTTTACAGGTACTTATGTAATTATTTTAACTAGGTAACTATTAAATAGTTATTAACTATTTAATAGCTATTGTACCTGGTTAAAATAAATACAAAGTTGCCTGTAAAATAAATATTAATCCTAAAATAGCTACAATATAATTATTATTTATATTGTAGCTATATTAGGGTTTATTTTACAGGTAAGTATTTAGCTTTAAATAGGAATAATTTATTTAATAAGATTTATTTTATTTCGTTAGATAAAAATTATATTTATCTTAGGGGGTGTTAGTGTTAGGGTTAGACTTAACTTTAGGGGTTAATAAATTTATTAGAGTAGCGGTGAGGTCCGGTCGGTAGATTAGGGGTTAATAATTGTAGGTAGGTAGCGGCGACGTTGGGGGGGGGGCAGATTAGGGGGTAATAAATATAATATAGGGGTCGGCGGGGGTTAGGGGCAGCAGATTAGGGGTTCATAGGGATAACGTAGGTTGCGGCAGTGTACGGAGCTGCAGATTAGGGGATAATAATAATATGCAGGGGTCAGCGATAGCGGGGGCAGCAGATTAGTGGTTAATAAGTGTAAGGTTAGGGGTGTTTAGACTCGGGGTACATGTTAGGGTGTTAGGTGCAGACTTAGGAAGTGTTTCCCCATAGGAAACAATGGGGCCGCGTTAGGAGCTGAACGCTGCTTTTTTGCAGGTGATAGTTTTTTTTTCAGCTCAAACGGCCCCATTGTTTCCTATGGGGGAATCGTGCACAAGCACGTTTTTGAAGCTGGCCGTGTCCGTAAGCACCGCTGGTATTGAGAGTTGCAGTGGCGGTAAATTATGCTCTACGCTCCCTTTTTGGAGCCTAACGCAGCCCTTCTGTGAACTCTAAATATCAGCGGTATTTAAAAGGTTTCGGGGGGATAAAAGCACGTGTAGCTAACTTACCCCTTTAGCCGCAGAACTCTAGATCTAGCCGTAAATGTTTAAAAAACAGTAGGAAAAAATAAGGGGGTGGCTCTGTACGTAAAAAGAAAATATAAAAGTAACTGAAATTATAGAAACCAATGTCAATGTAGAAAAAGTTTTGGCCAACTATAGAAACTGAAGGGAAAACAGGTGTTTAGAAAAGAGGTAGTATTTAGGCCTCTATTGCTGGATGAAGGATTAGAACTGAATAAATTAAAATTACAATAAAGGGCAAGGTTATAGTAGTGGGGAACTTTAATATGCCTAATGTAGACTGGGAAGTACTAACAGTTGCTAAATCAACTTGATGTAAGCATATACTGGAGTCTCTTGAGCCAACACATAAATATGTATGTTTATAAGCATATACAAATATATTTACTGGGAACACACAGTTTCCATAGATCGCAATGTAAAGGCACTTTTAAGTGCTGTTTTTTCTAACACCCCCTACACGCTTCCTTTAGACCTCAAAAACTGCTTTTTGCAGTTATTTAAAAAAAAAAATAAAGATGCTATTATCATTATTTTTAAATAAAGTATATCACAATTGATTTTGGGGGAATTTGGTGGACATTCATAAAATTAACCAGAGATCTGATCTCTAGTTCATTTTATAAGGGCTAATTGCTACCGCAAGCTTGCGGTGCCAATAACCAGCCACTTGTAATGACTGTTTATTTATCGTGCTTCCGCAATTTGGCAAATTTGCCCATTTGTGGGCGCACAATAAATTTGCATTCCACTTGTAATCTAGGCCTCTATATCTAATATTTCGATAATGCAATATAAGATAAGTAATTCTCAATGTGCGCTAACCCGACACTGCATTTGACTTAAATCTTAAAACATTAATCACGTTACACATATTTTTTATTCCTATGTTCTTCACATAGAAATAGTTTTAATTTGTATTACTAAATATATATTTCTATACCTATCTGATAATGTTAATGTAAAATAGATACATATACCTATATATCTATAGGAATAGATATACAGGTATAGGTATGTACATTGATGCACAAGAAAGTCCGCAAACAGTTTGCTGAAGACAAGCAGACTAAGGCCATGGATTACTGGAACCATGTCCTGTGGTCCAATGAGACCAAGATAAACTTGTTCAGATGGTGTCAAGCATGTGTGGTGGCAACTAGGTGAGGAGTACAAAGACAAGTGTGTCTTGCCTACAGTCAAGCATGGTGGTGGGAGTGTCATGGTCTGGGCCTGCATGAGTGCTGCCAGAAAACACCCAGAAGTCCATTTAAGATACACAAAGTATAGTATTTAGCAAATCCCATAGACAATGTGGCTTTTCCTATCAATCACTGATTTCAATTAGGCATTGCTACATTGTTGTCCTACAGGTATGATCATCTGTAATGCACTACTTGAAGAACCTAATGTTAGGAAGCTGGTGCTACAGGACTCCCTTACCATAGGAACTAGCTCTTACTATTTAGTTTGGTGGAGGGCACAGTTTTCATAGGGCACTTTAAAGAGAGGCACATTTTGTACATTGAAGATGGATTAGTAAATTGAAAATTGAATGTGTCACTTTGTTTTATGTTTCCATTTGCTTCTTTTATTTTAATGTTTATCAACATTAATTTAATACCTCTCAGATACTTAGAGGAACAAACAGACAAAGAAAGAAAAAGAGAGACACACAGAGTAGGATAGTGAGATATGTTTTTTTCCTTCTCTGTATCTCTTTCTTTCTGGGGGTACTCCCTCTCTCAAATTCAAGGTTTCCCAGCTTTATTGGTATGTCAGCTCCTAGCTGTCCGGCAACACACCCTTTTTGCTGATAGAGTTTTTTTTAATCAAGTAATACACATAAATTCAATTATTTTGACTGATTTAAAAAAAAATCTATCAGCCATTAGAAAATATATATATATTTTTTTACTATTGGCTGATTAAAAAAAAAAATTCTGTTGGCCGATTTTAAAAAATTACAAAATCAGCCAATAGAATGCCAGCCCAGGCGGAAACTGACATCCTAAATTGAATGTGCTGCCAGACATCATGAAGATAGGAACCAAGAAAAAGAGGAGCCATTGTCGGAGGAGATACATTGCTGTTGAGTAGCTTTGCTGCCTGAGGGGACCCATCGCTTCCTCCAAGGAGTTATTGCCACCACCATGGAGGAGATATCGTTGGAGAGGACCACTGCTGACTTTGCAGAGACCCTTGTGGATTACAAATGTATTTTTCTGAATTTTTCTTTGTCCCTTTTGCTTTTGTTATGGTTTTATGTTGTTTTTTTTTTATTGCCAGGATCGCTGTGGCTGTACAGCTGATGAAGAAAGAAGAAATTAGTATATTTTTTTTGTCAAATTCCTCACCTAGATCAGTAGTAGATGTACAACTGATAAAGACTTCATAAATGTGAGCATAATGGCTTATGTCTGTAAATACATACAGGTATATAATACACATATAAATACATATGTACAGATATATAGACATATATTTATATATATATATATATATATATATATATATATATATATATATATATACATATTTAGACATGTATATGTATGTATGTATCTCTACAGGGAGTGCAGAATTATTAGGCAAATTAGTAATTTGACCACATCATCCTCTTTATGCATGTTGTCTTACTCCAAGCTGTATAGGCTCGAAAGCCTATTACCAATTAAGCATATTAGGTGATGTGCATCTCTGTAATGAGAAGGGGTGTGGTCTAATGACATCAACACCCTATATCAGGTGTGCATAATTATTAGGCAACTTCCTTTCCTTTGGCAAAATGGGTCAAAAGAAGGACTTGACAGGCTCAGAAAAGTCAAAAATAGTGAGATATCTTGCAGAGGGATGCAGCACTCTTAAAATTGCAAAGCTTCTGAAGCGTGATCATCGAACAATCAAGCGTTTAATTCAAAATAGTCAACAGGGTCGCAAGAAGCGTGTGGAAAAACCAAGACGCAAAATAACTGCCCATGAACTGAGAAAAGTCAAGCGTGCAGCTGTCAAGATGCCACTTGCCACCAGTTTGGCCATATTTCAGAGCTGCAACATCACTGGAGTGCCCAAAAGCACAAGGTGTGCAATACTCAGAGACATGGCCAAGGTAAGAAAGGCTGAAAGACGACCACCACTGAACAAGACACACAAGCTGAAACGTCAAGACTGGGCCAAGAAATATCTCAAGACTGATTTTTCTAAGGTTTTATGGACTGATGAAATGAGAGTGAGTCTGGTTTGGGCTGGTATCATCAAAGATGAGCTTGTGGGGCCTTTTCGGGTTGAGGATGGAGTCAAGCTCAACTCCCAGTCCTACTGCCAGTTTCTGGAAGACACCTTCTTCAAGCAGTGGTACAGGAAGAAGTCTGCATCCTTCAAGAAAAACATGATTTTCATGCAGGACAATGCTCCATCACACGCGTCCAAGTACTCCACAGCGTGGCTGGCAAGAAAGGGTATAAAAGAAGAAAATCTAATGACATGGCCTCCTTGTTCACCTGATCTGAACCCAATTGAGAACCTGTGGTCCATCATCAAATGTGAGATTTACAAGGAGGGAAAACAGTACACCTCTCTGAACAGTGTCTGGGAGGCTGTGGTTGCTGCTGCACGCAATGTTGATGGTGAACAGATCAAAACACTGACAGAATCCATGGATGGCAGGCTTTTGAGTGTCCTTGTAAAGAAAGGTGGCTATATTGGTCACTGATTTGTTTTTGTTTTGTTTTTGAATGTCAGAAATGTATATTTGTGAATGTTGAGATGTTATATTGGTTTCACTGGTAAAAATAAATAATTGAAATGGGTATATATTTGTTTTTTGTTAAGTTGCCTAATAATTATGCACAGTAATAGTCACCTGCACACACAGATATCCCCCTAAAATAGCTAAAACTAAAAACAAACTAAAAACTACTTCCAAAACTATTCAGCTTTGATATTAATGAGTTTTTTGGGTTCATTGAGAACATGGTTGTTGTTCAATAATAAAATTAATCCTCAAAAATACAACTTGCCTAATAATTCTGCACTCCCTGTATGTTAAAGCCCTTTGCCTGATTTTTTTTCTAACACCTGAGTCCTCATATCTTTGAGCCTTTATAACTTTTGTGTGCAATATTTTTTTAAATAATTTTTATTAGATAGTGTTATTTTGAGTGTAACTATACTTTGTAATTTATTTTTTATGTGTTTGGTGCAACTTTTTTGTTTCGTAAAACAGTTAACCAGAGCTCGGAAATCACGGCAATCATTCTAACGTGAATCATAACTGTGCTCAAGTGATTGCTTTTACTTTCATCTTGTCATAACAGCGGTAAGCCAGACGAGTACAAACATCCACAATAAACCCCTTATTGCTCGTGCGCAAATGTTTGCGCTCCACTCATAATCTGGCCCAAAATGTTTATTTGTGCATATATTTTCTGGCAAATGGGATTTACCATGGATTGGTGATACTAAGCTGTGCACTCATTTTTGCACGGTCCAGCGATACTGCTTATTGCTTCCCATGCTATCATTTGTGTGCTTCTTGTAATCTGGCCCTTAATTTGCATGCAGATATTTTAAAATACAGTAATTACTTTAAAAAACATATATATTAAAAAAATACATTATTATCCATTTAAATTTTAACTTCACATAGGGGGGCGGAGTCAACTGCCGTTCTGGAAAGTTGCAGTTGGTGTGGGCTCCGTAAAATTCAGTGCAAATTAGGCATATTTAAAGCGGATAAACGGTCCTAAAAGCATCAAGAGGACTCCCTGGGACAGCAACTACATTACTTGAAAGAATTCCTGTTGAGAACGAGAGGAATAACTGCAGGAGTGCCGCAAAAGTTTCAGCCGGAACCTTCTAATCGGCAACTACCAACTTACCCGGTCTGCTATCCACTACTTTAAGCTCCGGAGGGTTGGGGATCTGCTCCGGAGCTATACTTTTCGCAGAGGGACTTATCGGCGTAGAGAAAATACCCACAGCTCAGCACCTCACACTGACTTTCCTAAACCCACGTGACCTGTAGCCATATCTGCGACTGAATACATCGGCTGCGGGAAGGCCAGAGGTGACGTACCATTTGGACTCAGACACCGGTCTCAGATCAATCAGGTGAGAAGACAACCCACGCTACATCCACCTACACTGAGACGCACTTAGCCACCATTATAGGACTTGGGCCTAAGTAATCAAAATACCCTGAACAGACTGTGAGGCGGTTCTAGAGACTTGCTGACAAAACGCATAAGCACATAGCCTCACAGGGAGCATGAAGATATAAATTTCTCATAGCAGACCCTACACGGATCTTACTTGATTCTCAGGCCTCTGATGCCCGACTATTAAACCCTTGCTGCCACGGACACAGACGATCTCTGCTTGTCTCCCTAGCTGAGACTCAGAGGCCAGACTTATTACCTCATAGACTTTTGCTAAATAGGGATTCAGTACGACTAAACCAGGTTCCTGGTACCCAGAAGGACCACATAATACCCACGGAGCCAGTCCTAGTTGGTTCACCTCTGCACCTCTTCTATCTTTCAACAGGGCCCTAAGGCTTGGTAAACCTGTAACCTCACTGACCGCTAAAGCCGCGAGGCTAGTCTCTCCTCTCCCTTTCCCGCCGGCCCTTATTGCCTGCGGGTCATACTCCAGATACCCACTACCACATCGTCCATATGGGACAACTCCCTAGGGGAGAGACCCACAGCTCAGCAGCAGACACCTTTCCAGCTGATACAGATAACAGAGTCTTGTACCTTGGTTTAGAGAACTGGGGTCTATCAAAACCTGAGTCACCTCTTTCTCTTTGGAGAAACCAGACTACCACAGTATGTAAATTAATATATATAAAAGTTTTTACCCCTGCCAGTCCATGTGTTACCAGCAGCATACTTAAAACAAGCAGGTTCTCTCTGATAATAAGCAGATCCATTACAAGCTATATCTTACTGACCATATACTACAATGTCACAAGCTCATAAGTGAAAGCAGAAACCCCACACCACACCCAAAAGAACAGTTGTTGACCATTTTCAGCACCCAGTTAGACTGTCTCTCACGGGGTCAGAAGATGAATGCTCAGACACAGGAAGTTTCTCAGATAATCAGGAGGGCGCAGCTTTATCGTAACGGATTTCTCACCTGCCTGCAGCCGATAACCTTTCCAACAACTTGATGGACTCTATTAAATCACTATTGGCTTCTCACCATGACTCCCTATCGAAAAAATTTGATAGGTCCCATGCTGACTTGAAAAGAGACATTGGCATAATTGGAGAACGTACAGAAGCGGTAGAGCGCAAACAAGAAGATTTAACAATAGACCACTCTAACCTTCTCAGTTACTCACAAAACTTAGCTGGCCAAATTTCAGATCTAGAATTGAAACTGGCGGATCTGGAAGATCGATAACGCCGCAAAAACATCCATATTAAAGGGATTCCGGAGACGGTCCTACCAAAAGACCTAGAGACTTACATGCAAGACTTATTCAAGGCAATACTAGGGCCTACTTTGGGCAATGAAACCATTATTGATAGTGCACATGGGGTGCTTAAATCAAGGTCAGCAGACGAAGGAAAACCGCGAGATGTCATAGCCAGGCTCCACTATTATACATTCAGAGAAAAGATTCTCAGAACCCTAGCTTAAGATATGGCCCTGCCAGACAAATATGCTGAATTACAGATCTTCCCGGACCTCTCACCTCATACGCTTCAGCTTTGCAGGCACTACCAACCATACACCAGGATACTGAGAGAAAAGGGTCTTAAATATAGGTGGGGATTCCCTCTGAGACTTTTCATAACAACAGTCAACGACAGTCAACAATTCATAGCCTCCACCCCACAACAAACACGTGAACTACTTCAGAGATGGGAGTTAATCCCGACAGACCAAGAAGATCGCCTCTCCAGTTCTACCACAGATAGTGGCCTAAGGGCATCGGCACCAGCATGGAAACCACTCCCGCAAAGATCTGCTTCAATCTCAAAGAGATCTCTGGAATCCAGAGATCCACTCCAACCAGAGAACACATAGAGAAACTGCCCACAGCTTAGCATGAGACTTTTGACACTTATGTGGGGAATCCCCACGCAATTACAGTAAGAGACCCAGAATAACAGATGAAGATGGGTGAGATCAACAGAGTTTATATAGTATATAATGAATTGGTATCTTTATTAGATGCTGGAGAGCCTGGACACTGATTTCAGCCATATCTAGCTGTTGTTAACGTTGTTTTACCTACTGTCCACTATGATGTCACTATGCAATTAGTTGTTATCCACTGTAACCATATTTATTTGAAATTAAGAAATGTTTGAGATTTTTATGGATAGCTAAGAGATTCAGGGCAAACTGAATTCATTTTATTGTACTAGTTATTATTGTTACTGTTTAAACTGTTGACTACAATGTTATACCCTAGAGACCTGACTCAGCTAAATGAGGATTAAGTACCGACCAGCCTTCCCCTACCCAGAACCCGTGACTTTTACACAACCTCATGAAAGACATTATAGACCCCCCCACTTCTCTGAGATTAAGTGATACACTCCCTAAAGCCCCGACTTCAGGGTTCACATCTAACTGAAATAATACAGTACGGGACGTAATAGTAATAGATAACTGTAGTCTTAGAGGGGGGTCTGTACCCTGATACTGAGGATGTCTGACACTTTCTAACTGCTTTAAGCATAATCCCTCACTCACTTCTAAAAATAATGGTCCCACACAACATCCAACATCTGAAACTATGTCCCATAGAAGGCACCAGACTGTTGGAAGGGACTGAGTAACTAGGTTCCACTCTGGATCTCTCGTGAGAGATACTACAGCCCTAGCAGACTGGACAGAAAAATCATATAATTCAGATTTCAGTAAATAATGTCGACATGCACACTACAACTCATTAGCAACTGTTACTTAAGGGTAATGTCGACAGCTCTCTCCCCTTACCCCTCATCCTCTGTAATATTATAATATTACAATATGTTTTATACTTCCTTCCTGTTTAGACTACAAACTCTTACTTACTGCTCACTGTGTTGTTTATGTTATTAAGTATGCTATGTTTATATTATTGTTATTAGTATATAGGACTGGCGGGGAGCAAGGCTCCTCTCTGCTAATCTCTGCCCCCAACAATTTAGTTGTGCCCCTCTGGCTATATTCCAGATGGAACACTCATTGCGAAAGTGTATATTTATCACTTTTAAAATAGTCTTTAGGGCCCTCGAGACCCCTCCCTTGTGAGGATATTTGATTTATTAGATCTCCGCACCTGGCCACTAGAAGACCCTTACCTGATCTGCATATCCCCTTTTTCCTTCTAATCCCTACCCCCATTCCTACCTTTCACCTACTTTTAAAATGGCACCTGTTCGGTTGGCCACATTGAATGCACAAGGACTAAACTCCCCTACAAAAAGAAAGCTCCTAATGCACTACCTACTGACACATAAGATACATATCCTATTCCTCCAGGAGACTCATTTGCCTGGAAGTTCCCAGACCGTTAAGATTTTCCAGCACTATCCGGTATGTGAGATAGCATCTAATACTGAGGGGAAAACAAGAGGAGTTGCTATTTTAATTAGCAAAGATTTAACCTTTAAACTAGAGTATGTTGAAAGAGATGACGAGGGTCGATTCCTTATACTTGTTTGTTTACTCAATGAGACTCTATATATTGTGGTTTCTGTCTACACACCGAATTCTAGGCAAACACCCTTCTTGTGCAAACTAGTGACTCATGTTGACCAACTTAAAAGAGGACACTTGATAATTGGGGGGGACTTTTACATGGTATGGGACCCACTGAGAGACAAACAATCTACCCTAACGACACACGCAGACAGAAATATTTCCTCAACCTCCAATGCCTTCCATAAACTTATGTATTAGCATGGTTTATATGATGCATGGAGGTGCCTGGCACCCTCAGAGAAAGATTTCACACATTATTCTAAGGCCCACAATTCTTACTCGACAATCAATTATCTACTATGCGACTCGTGGTCCCTGGATAACTTTATTAACCCCAGCATCAAGCCATGTACGTGGTCAGACCACGATATGGTTTGCCTAGACTTCGTTAAACTACAGTCTCTGACTAATAGAACCCCTTGGAGACTCCCAGTGGCTATAAGATATTGAACTCCCTGAACTTACTAAGATCGTAAAAGAATTTCTGATGCACAACCATGATATGGGTGGCCCTCAAAGCTTACCTCCATGGGGACTTTAATAAAAAGACAGCACAGTATCGCAAGACGGGACACCAATCACTAGCTAAACTGTACGGAGATCTCCGTACACTCGAGAACTCCAACAAAGTACACCTTAGATCCCAGATAGCTCATCAGATAGGGCTTATTAGAGAGGAAATCTCCAGACGAGATACCCATTAAGTACAAGAGAACCTACACCGACTCAAACAAATATACTATTATAAAGGAAAAAGGGCAGATAGGCTATTGGCTAATAAGCTAATAAGCTTTGTAAACGTACACAACAGAGGAGTATAGCACTAATCAAAACTCACAGTGGGTCAGTTCATTCACCCAAGGAAATAGGAGCAGCATTCGCAAACTACTACTCTTCCCTCTATGACATTGAAGCCTCAGAGGCAATAGATAGAGCCATCCCTGATGACATCAGTAAGTTCCTAGAGGAACTAGCCCTACCCGCCCTATCTGAGGAAGCTAAAAGAGAGTTAGAGAAACAATTCACACTAGAAGAAGTTAAAGTAGCTATAGCTAACCTCGTGCCCCACAAAGCCCCAGACCCGGATGGCTTCACAGTCACTCTGTCTCCAATTTTACTTTGATTATTTGCGAGGGTAGCTGCCCAAGGTAGCTTCATTCCAGAATTCTTAGAAGCTAACATTATTGCAATACACAAAGAGAGCAAAGACCCAGCACTCTGCTCCAGCTATAGGCCCATTTTGCTCATCAATGTGGATGCCAAAATATATGCCACATTTTTAGCAAATAGGCTAAACAGACATCTGCAGACACTCATACATCTAGACCAGGTAGGATTTATCCTTAACAGACAGGGTTCAGATAACACCCGACGCTTCTTAAACATATTTACCAAAACCGCTGATCTGGGGCTATACCATGCTCACCCTGTCACTTGATGCTGAGAAAGCATTTGACAGGGTGACATTGGAATACCTGTTCCAGACTCTCTTAGCATTCGTTATACCAGACTTTTTTGGTATGGCGATTAGAGCACTGTATTCAAACCCTACTGCAGTTGTGAGGGGCCTAGGGTTCTGTTCTCCCAAGATAGAGATAAAAAATGGAACCCTTGCCCCACTCCTGTTTGTCCTGGTGATTGAGCCATTGGGGGCAGACATCAGGAAATGTACAGCTATACAGGGACTCCAGATACACGACACTATACAGAAATTGGCACTGTTTGCAGATGACCTTACGGTCTTCCTCACAGAACCCCTGAACTCCCTCCCTCCATTGCTGCTCCTTCTGAAGCGATTCGGTGAAATTTCTTACTACAAGATTAATGTAGGTAAAACGGAGGCATACTTCATTAACATTCCATCGAGCAAACGGGAGAAGATTCAACTTCTCTATTCCTTTAAATGGTCCACTAGAGGAGTTCGACATTTAGGTGTCTTGCTCTCTCATGTAAAATCTATAACTATCAAAGAAAACTATGAGACCCTACTGAAAGAGATTACCTCTGAACTTAATTCCAAGAGGTACGGAGAGATATCTTGGATGGGCAGAGTTGCAGCCCTCAAGATAATGATCCTCCCCAAACTTACCTATTTATTCTGCTGCATCCCCATCTCGATCCCAGCAGCCTTAATTCGGAAATTCCAAGCCCTATTTAACTCTTATACCTGGCACAACAAAAGGCCTTGGGTAGCTGCCCACATTCTTCAAGCCCCAATCGAGAGAGGGGTATAGGCCTCCCTAATATAAGGATGTATCCTGAGGCTGCAATGATAACCCATGCTTCAGCATGGAGAAACGACTTTCCCCTAACTATATGGAGAGATCTGGAGCAGGCTTCACTGCCAGCATATGTCACCTTGGAAGATCTGCTCTGGCTTCCCCTGCACTAGCAATCTAAAATCCACATTGCCAACAGTATAATTAAGGGATGTCAAGAGAATTGGGTTAAATTGTGGCACATCAAGCTTATTGCCCCACATCCCTCACCCATACATTCCATATGGGGACTGCTACTAGGACTACCTGACACACCTGACGGTTTCATATATATAAAGGAACAAGACAGGGATGCCCCCTATCCCCCCTTCTATTTAATATTGCTATAGAGCCTCTTGCAATTTTACTAAGAGAAACGATACAGGGCATAGATTTAGGGGATCAACGTATAGTACTCTCGCTCTATGCAGATGATCTATTACTGTTCCTACAAAATACTAAAAGAAACATCCCTATTGTCTTAGACATATTTAAACATTTTAGCTCCTTTTCTGGATATACGCTCAATTTGAGTAAGTCTGAAGTTCTATGGATAAATCAAAATAAAGATAGCTATAAGAAACTATAAGAGAATATAAAATACTTAGGAATTAATTTACATGCAAATCCAAATACCTGGTACAAGAATAATTATTCCATTTTTTTCTCAAACATAACTGAGAAATTACATAGATGGGTCTCATTTCCTATTTCCCTCTCAGCTAAAATTATGCTAATAAAATCCATTCTTTTTCCCCAATTAGTATATCTTTTTCAAAATTTTCCCCTCTTTGTTACCAATAAAGATCTAAAGTTTTTTAACAAAAATTGTACCACTTTTCTATGGAGTGGGAAAAGACATTGTCTATCTCGCACCAAATTACACCAATTACCAGAATTTGGAGGCTTTGCCCTCCCTGATATAAAATGGTATAATATTTCAATATTGGCTCGCTTCACCTTTGATTGGATTACAGATACCAATTACTTTACAAACCCTCTAATTGAGAGAAAACTAGTTGCCCCCCTCTCTCACTTAAAGCTGTTATCCACTGCCCGGTGACACAGTTACCAATAGATATTCAAAAAATATTGGTAATTCGCAATGTTATTTCAGCCTGGCAAAAATTGTGCGTTGCACTAGATATAGATTATCGAATATCTTCCTATCTTCCTATTAGAGGTAACAATCTATTTTTGCCGGGTCTGACTTCTGAAATTTTTATAAATTGGGAAGAGAAAGGGCTAATATATGTATCACAAGTGCTTGACAATTATTGTAAAATACGAACATTTGAATCTATCTTTCAAGAATACATTTTGTCAAATAAAAATTTTTAAGCATTCTTACAACTTAGACATTATATAAACGGATTTCAAAACATCAGACAAGATTTTAGGCAATTCCGTAAACTTAGAGATTATACTGTTCTCCATAAAAATGGCGTACATACTATTTCACTAATATACAAAATTTTAATGTCCAAACAGGGACAACTGGGTCTAGAAGCTGTAGTTGATATGTGGAGGCTCCACTTTCAGGAAATAACGTTAGAAAAAATTAAAGTTAGCATCAAACGTTTAAGAGAGGCCCCGATCCCTATCACCTGGAAAGAATCATACATCAAATTAATTAACAATTCATATATTACACCAAAAAAATTAGCTAAATGGACAGGTAATAAATTAGGAAATTGTTTTAAATGCAAGAAACCTAATGCTGATCTTCTACATTGTTTTTCGCTGTGCTCAAAAATTAAACAGTTTTGGTTCAAGGTAATTTATTGGCTTTCTAAGGTTCTGCATGAGAGACTTACTTTAGATATATATCAATTTTTTTCTTAAATCTTCCAAGACTATAGATACACTAATTATGATAGGTCGTAATCAAATTCTCAGGTACTGGAAAAAGAAGATAGCCCTGACAATTACATTGTTTAAACAAGCAGTTTAATCACAATGTTTAAACAACTAAATATAAATGTACTACAATATAACCAGGTTCAAAAAAATTTCAGTAAATGGCTTAACATTATCTTATATCAACCAAGTAATATACAATATTCGCTAACAAAATTTTCCATAAAACAGATACTTTTGAAACTTTGGTCTTGAGCAATATCTTCCCCCTTGCTTGGTACTAATAATGTGGATCTTATATATAGCGGGTGCAGTGTGGAGTGGGACGAGCAGGACCTCCCCCCCTCCTCCTTTTTTTTTTTCCTCTCTCTTTTCTTTATTATTATTATTGAAGACAGAATTGTTCTTGCTTTATTTTGTTATAAATGGTTAATCTCTCTTCCTTACTGTCGTTTCCTTCTGTATAAGGAGTTTTGTTAATGGGTAATCTTCGTTTGCTGAAATGTACTCTGTGCTCTGATATAAATAAATGATTTTAAAAAAAGGACTACCTAACACACACCTCAACACATGGGCCAGTACAGAAATAGTCTCCTTGAAATACTTTTACTGTAACAAACAGTTAAGACCACACACAGGTATGCTAATGCTGCCTATGCTGACCCCCAGGTTTCAGTTTGATCTACTGAGGAAACGGACCTTAATAAAGTCCTGGGGCCTCTTAGAGAACAAACTAAGATACCTTTCTCCCTGGGAATCGTGATGGGAGATGAATCTCCAACTGTACAAACCTCTTTCAGTATGCTATAAGTGCTTACTTGAGGAACTGATCCCCCCCAAACCAATACACATGGAGACCTGCACGCCAGAAACATGGAACAGGGCAATTAGCCTCACATAAAACACTACTCACTGCATTACCCTCTACGAGCTGTATTTTAAAATAATCACAAGATGGCACCTAGTGCCAACAAAACTACAGAAAATCTTCCCAGATCACTCACCAATGTGCTGGAGAGAGTGCGGAGAACTGGGGACCTCCCTTCATGTCTGGTGGACATGTCCAAAACTAGAAAGCTATTGGCACCGAGTGGAAAAAGCCTGTGATGATTTAGACTTATTGGAAACACTAAACCCGGCCCTTGCAATATTACACTTAGGGATAGACAAACTCCCCAAACCCAATCAAAGCTTACTCCTGTGCATCCTCACCTCCACCAAATTACTTATCGCTAGAAACTGGAAAAAGAGCCAACCCCCCAGATGGCAGGGAGTAGTCAGACTGGCCAATTAGACTGAAGGAGTAGCCAGGAGATGTGGCCCCCTTATTCCCTATTTCCCATGCAGTTTCAGAATTTAGATATCCCCTGATATGTGACTCTTAAACCCCCCTCCCCGCATAGATGAGCCAGGTGTGGAGGCAGCCAGACAGCCTCGCTAAGTAAATACATTTAGGTAGAAGAGAGATTTGTCATCTCCCTCCACTAGAGTTTGTAATACTGAACTGACAAGGTAACCTAGTAGACTAAACTGCTATTTCAAAGGTCATGCCTTCAATGTTTATTGTAGAACAGTCAGAAGGCCGAGTGAAAGAAAATATGTAAACCAAAGGTGACTTCTGTAAAAACAAGGTTTTTGCAAAGTTTATGTTTATCTGATTGCAACACTATGTCTCTATATTGTGTATTCTGTTTGTGTTGCATAAGATGTATAATTTGTATACAAGCTCAATAAAAAATGTTTAACTTCACATCTACGTTACTGGCATCACTACAGGGAGTGCAGAATTATTAGGCAAGTTGTATTTTTGAGGATTAATTTTATTATTGAACAACAACCATGTTCTCAATGAACCCAAAAAACTCATTAATATCAAAGCTGAATAGTTTTGGAAGTAGTTTTTAGTTTGTTTTTAGTTATAGCTATTTTAGGGGGATATCTGTGTGTGCAGGTGACTATTACTGTGCATAATTATTAGGCAACTTAACAAAAAACAAATATATACCCATTTCAATTATTTATTTTTACCAGTGAAACCAATATAACATCTCAACATTCACAAATATACATTTCTGACATTCAAAAACAAAACAAAAACAAATCAGTGACCAATATAGCCACCTTTCTTTGCAAGGACACTCAAAAGCCTGCCATCCATGGATTCTGTCAGTGTTTTGATCTGTTCACCATCAACATTGCGTGCAGCAGCAACCACAGCCTCTCAGAAACTGTTCAGAGAGGTGTACTGTTTTCCCTCGTTGTAAATCTCACATTTGATGATGGACCACAGGTTCTCAATGGGGTTCAGATCAGGTGAACAAGGAGGCCATGTCATTAGATTTTCTTCTTTTATACCCTTTCTTGCCAGCCACGCTGTGGAGTACTTGGACGTGTGTGATGGAGCATTGTCTTGCATGAAAATCATGTTTTTCTTGAAGGATGCAGACTTCTTCCTGTACCACTGCTTGAAGAAGGTGTCTTCCAGAAACTGGCAGTAGGACTGGGAGTTGAGCTTGACTCCATCCTCAACCCGAAAAGGCCCCACAAGCTCATCTTTGATGATACCAGCCCAAACCAGTACTCCACCTCCACCTTGCTGGCGTCTGAGTCGGACTGGAGCTCTCTGCTCTTTACCAATCCAGCCACGGGCCCATCCATCTGGCCCATCAAGACTCACTTTCATTTCATCAGTCCATAAAACCTTAGAAAATCAGTCTTGAGATATTTCTTGGCCCAGTCTTGACGTTTCAGCTTGTGTGTCTTGTTCAGTGGTGGTCGTCTTTCAGCCTTTCTTACCTTGGCCATGTCTCTGAGTATTGCACACCTTGTGCTTTTGGGCACTCCAGTGATGTTGCAGCTCTGAAATATGGCCAAACTGGTGGCAAGTGGCATCTTGGCAGCTGCACGATTGACTTTTCTCAGTTCATGGGCAGTTATTTTGCGCCTTGGTTTTTCCACACGCTTCTTGCGACCCTGTTGACTATTTTGAATGAAACGCTTAATTGTTCGATGATCACGCTTCAGAAGCTTTGCAATTTTAAGAGTGCTGCATCCCTCTGCAAGATATCTCACTATTTTTTACTTTTCTGAGCCTGTCAAGTCCTTCTTTTGACCCATTTTGCCAAAGGAAAGGAAGTTGCCTAATAATTATACACACCTGATATAGGGTGTTGATGTCATTAGACCACACCCCTTCTCATTACAGAGATGCACATCACCTAATATGCTTAATTGGTAGTAGGCTTTCGAGCCTATACAGCTTGGAGTAAGACAACATGCATAAAGAGGATGATGTGGTCAAAATACTAATTTACCTAATAATCCTGCACTCCCTGTAGTTTCATAGCACTGCCTCACTTTCTTCTCTCTCTCTCTCTCTCTCTCTCTCTCTCTCTCTCTCTCTCTCTCTCTCTCTCTCTCTTCCCCCTCTGTTTCTTTCCTCTCGATTTCTCTTCTCTGTCTCTCTTTAATCTGTCTCTTTCTCTCTTGAATCTCTATTTCTCTTTCCTGCTCTGTATCCCATAGTCTTTTTTGTATCCACTCCAAATTAATCTCTTCCCTTTCATGTGTATTTTCATCTTCTTTGTTTTAGTTACACCTCATACAAGTGTGTATGTGTGTCTCTCTGGTCTCATCAATATCTCTGTCTCTACTTCCTCCATCTATATTTTTCATTATTTTCATGCCTCTCTATTACAACCCGCTCAAAGTGACTTTCCCCCCCTACCCCAACTCTTCGTCTCTCTTTTCCATCTGGCCTTATGCTCTCTCTGAATATATGTCATCCCCTAGGATTATATAAAGTTTTAATTGCAGAGTTGTGTAAGAAATGTGAAAAGAGAAAGAGAACAGCACTCCTGAGATAGAACATAAGCTAGAATAACTTCCATGCCTGTTCATTTAAATTTGAAACTCAGGGTGCAAGTTCTTTTAGCCGTTCACTTTGACACTCCAGTTTTCATTGTCTCTGTTTTACCTGGGTTATGTTACCCTTATGTTGTTGCTTTCTGCACCATTTTTGTTTTTGTCCAACACTGGAATTTCAAATAAATGCACTAAACTGCTGCCGCTCGAGTGCTTCTCAAGTTTTTGTTTAGTTCTGATTGATCCGGGGCCAGAGTGAGCACGGAGCTTGCGGCAAAGGGCTGCAGTGGTATCTAGTCTATTGGAGCGCTGTTGGAGACAAGGGACAGGAACTCACTCAGACGGGGAGACGATCATGGAGTAGCAACACGTCTACTACTATAACGCCGTTGAAAACAAGAGGTATGATTCTATATCGAGTCTGGGGAGCTGTGTTACGGTCTTGTGTTTACATGCATACAGTGTGCTGTATTTAGTAACCCTAGGTCTGTTCTCCACTTATTACTTCACACAGAGGGGCGGAGGAACCCCGCTGTTGATTTAAGCGCCCACGCACAGGGGGTCAAGTGATTTGAACTTTAAGTGTCATTATCTGGATGGCTTTTTATCACTGCATAAGGAGAAATTAGGTGCTTTGTATGCCCTCATACTTTGGACATTTGAGCAGTTTGGATTGATACTTTTCCATCAGGGATTATTTCTGTGCAACACTTCTTTGATACTTATTCCCTCTGGACTGTTTCCACACCAAGCACTTTTTCCTCTTCACTTTTTTACTGCAAGTTCTTTTAGCACACTATGCCCCTTCACAGAGAAAAAATATCCTGTAGCATATCAGTCTGACCCTGCCCAATGACAGTCCAGCACCGAAATACCAGGCAATTCCTCTCTGAACAAGGGAAGCAACAACCCCAGACGATTGTTTCGGCCTTCTGTGGACCTCGTCAGTGAGGTTCAGTTGTATCTCTCTAAGGGCATGTGTGCATGGGCTCCACGTCTGGCTTACCCATTACTCTTAGGGAGACGCAAGAGTAATTTACATAAATGTGAAAAGAGAAAGAGAACAGCACTCCTGAGATAGAACATAAGCTAGAATAATTTCCATGCCTGTTCATTTAAATTTGAAACTCAGGGTGCAAGTTCTTTTAGCACACTATGCCCCTTCACAAAGAAAAAATATCCTGTAGCATATCAGTCTGATCCTGCCCAATGACAGTCCAGCACCGAAATAGCAGGCAATTTCTCTCTAAACAAGGGAAGCAACAACCCCAGACGATCGTTTCGGCCTTCTGTGGGCCTCGTCAGTGAGGTGCAGTTGTATCTCTCTAAGGGCATGTGTGCACGGGCTCCACGTCTGGCTTACCCATTACTCTTAGGGAGACCCAAGAGTAATTTGCATAAATGCGAAAAGAGAAAAAGAACAGCACTCCTGAGATAGAACATAAGCTAGAATAACTGCACCTCACTCACGAGGCCCACAATAGGCCGAAATATACGTCTGGGGTTTTGCTGTTTCTCTTGTTCAGAGAAGGATTGCCTGGTATTTCGGGGCTGGACTGTACTGTGAAGTCAGGGTCAGACTGATATGCTTCAGGAAAGTTCTTCTCTGCGAAAGGCACATGTTGAGCAAAAAGAGGCTGCTTCTAGGGTGGTAACTAGCCATAGAACAAGCTATTATGCTATTGTTTGTTCTCAGGTTGAGCGTTTCTCTCTTTTTATTTATGCAAAGAGTGGTGTAAGAGCCTTCATGCCTACCCCTGCCATCAGTCTTAAAGGGTGCTCCTAAAGCTGAAACTGAGGTTGGGGGTAGTGAGACCCAGAATGGAAGTGAGACTGCAACTCTTGATCAGGATATGGTGAACCATTCAGGAGCGTCATATGTGTATAGCTGCAAATCACCTTCTCACCTCAGAAACCTTAATGCCTTGTAGCTTTTGAGTGAATTTTAGCTATGTGATAAAACTTTTTGTGGAGGTAAAACACATATTTACAGGCAAGCATTAGCACAATAATAATATGCTCCAATCTATTATTTTTATTCCATTAGTGTTGAGATATAAACTGAAAGTTCTCTTACAGTGGTGTAGCCTATATACATTGTATGTTAACAGAAGTGTAAATAAACTTTTTTTATGCTGTTACCTCTTCCTGGCACAGGAAGCAGAAGCAGTGTAGTATAATAAAGACATAGGGGCATATTTATCAATATGGATGCAATCAGCCAATAGAATTGAAGTTCAATCCTATTGGCTGATCCAATCAGCCAATAGGATTGAGCCCGCATTCTATTGGCTGTTCCAATCAGCCAATAGAATGTAAGCTCAATTCTATTGGCTGATTGCATCAGCCAATAGGATTTTTCCTACCTTAATTCCGATTGGCTGATAGGATTCTATCAGCCAATTGGAATTGAAGGGACACCATCTTGGATGACGTCACTTAAAGGAACCTTCATTCTTCGGTCGCCGTCGGATGGAAGAGGATGCTCCACGTCGGATGTCTTCAAGATGGACCCGCTCCGCTCCGGATGGAAGAAGATAGAAGATGCCACCTGGATTAAGACTTCTGCCAGTCTGGATGTCCTCTTCTGGCCGGATCGGATGAAGATTTCTGCCCCTCTGGAGGTCCACTTGTGCCCGGCTGGGTGAAGACGTCTCAAGGTAGGGTGATCTTCAAGGGGGTAGTATTAGGTTTTATTAAGGGGGGATTGGGTGGGTTTTAGAGTACGGTTGGGTGTGTGGGTGGTGGGTTTTAATGTTGGGGGGGTATTGTAATTTAGTATAGGGTAGGGATTTTTTTTATTTTGGGGGGCTTTTTAATTTTATTAGGGGGATTAGATTAGGTGTAATTAGTTTAAAAATTTGTAATTTCTTTTTTATTTTCTGTAATTTAGTGTTTGTTTGTCTTTCGTAATTTAGTTTATTTAATTTAATTGCAATTAATTGTAGTTAGTTTAGGTAATTAATTTAATTATAGTGTAGTGTTTGGTGTAATTGTAACTTAGGTTAGGGTTTATTTTACAGGTAAATTTGTACTTATTTTAACTTGGTAGTTATTAAATAGTTAATAACTATTTAATAACTATTTTACCTAATTAAAATAAATACAAAGTTGCCTGTAAAATAAAAATAAACCCTAAGATAGCTACAATGTAACTATTAGTTATATTGTAGCTATCTTAGGGTTTATTTTACAGGTAAGTATTTCGTTTTAAATAGGAATAATTTAATTAATTGTAGTAATTTTATTTTTATTTTTTAAAATTATATTTAAGTTAGGGTGGTGTTAGGGTTAGGGTTAGATTTAGATTTAGGGGTTAATTCATTTAATATAGTAGCGGCGATGTTGGGGGGGGCAGATTAGGGGTTAATAAATGTAGGTAGGTGTCGGCGATGTTAGGGCCGGCAGATTAGGGGTTAATAAATTTTAACTAGTGTTTGCGAGGCGGGAGTGCGGCGGTTTAGGGGTTAATATATTTATTGTTTGCGATGTGGGGGGGGGCTTGGTTTAGGGGTTAATAGGTAGTTTATGGGTGTTAGTTTACTTTTTAGCACTTTAGTTAAGAGTTTTATGTTACGGCGTTAGCCCATAAAACTCTTAACTGCTGACTTTTAAATGCGGTAGGAGGGTCTACCGCTCACTTTTTCAAGCAATCGTAATACCGGCGTTAGGAAAATCCCATTAAAAAGATAGTATGCGAAAATCGCGGCAAAAAAAGTGAGCGGTACACCTTTACTTGCCTGACTCGTAATACCAGCGGGCGTTATAAAGCAGTGTTGGGACCCCTGAATGCTGCTTTTTAAGGCTAACGCAAGGGTCGTAATCTAGGCGATTGTTTGTTACAATTGGGGCTAAAAAGGGACACAGGGCCAGAGAGTGTTCAAACAATACAAATAAAGGTCAATCACTGTGGTGTAGCTATTGCAAGAGCTCAACACACAAAGATGCAAATTGCAGGAGCAAAAAGAGAGACAATGTCAGACAAGCAAAAGATGACGCAGACAACAGACACTCATTTGCTTTCAAAATTAAAGATAACCAACTAAATGGGATAATACCAAAAGGACTAATGGTTGATACAGGAGCAACATCCCATATAATTACTGATATTGGATAGTCTAAGAACTTTGACAAAACGTTTAAACCGGAGGAACATACAATGGAGCACGCACATGGGAAAAAGCAACAGGTGTGGCACTGAGAAGAGGCGATGCTGAGGTTTATCTACTTGACAGTGAGGGGAACCGAATGATGATCATACTGAAGAGTGCATTGTACATACCTACATACCCTTAAGTCATCTTTTCTGCAGAGACAGCAAAAAAAAGTGTAGCATCAGTTAACTTCCAGCAAGGCAGAAATGAACTCATTCATAAGAACAGTACCAAATACACAATCCAGAAATACAATAGACTTTACTATCTGAATACTTTTGTTGATAATTATGACAATTGTCATGGATGTTATTATATTCAAAGGTGGCATGAAATTTTAGGTCACTGTAATTATGATGATATTGCAAAACTACAAAATGTGGTAGAAGGAATGACAATTAAAGGTAAGATTGATAAGTCTAGTCTAAACTGTGAAGTTTGCACTCAAGGAAAATTTGTTCAGAGTAGGAACAGAGAACCTGATACCCGAGCCACAGCTACATTAGAGCTAGTACATACTGATTTAGCAGGTCCTATAGAACCACAAGCTAGAGAAGGTTTCAGATACACACTATCATTCACTGATGATTATTCTGGTGCAGTATTTGTATATTTTCTAAAAAAAAAAAAAGAGTGATGCAGTGTTAGCCACTGAAAGGTTTATTGTTGACACAGCCTCTTATGGAATCTTAAAATGTAGAAGATCGGACAGTGGTACTGAGTTCATGGCAAATAGTTTTAAGTCACTGTTAAGTAAGCAAGGCATAAGACATGAGACCTCAGCACCTTACTCACCTCATCAGAATAAGACTGCTGAGAGAAATTGGAGAACTCTATTTGAAATGGCAAGATGTCTGTTAGTTGAGAGTAAATTACCAAAAGACATATGCAGTAATGACTGCTGCTCATATTCGAAACAGATGCTTTAATAACCACTAAGCACAAACCCCTTATTACCTTTTGACAGGCAAAAAACCCAACCTTTTCTAAGATGAGAGTTTTTGGGTCAGAATGTTTTGCATACAAATATGACAGAAGGAAACTAGATTCAAAGTGTGAGAGAGGGATTTTTATTGGATATGACAAGAACAGTCCCTCTTATCTAGTGTTTTATCCAGACACTGGAAAGGTCCTTAAACACAGGCTCGTGAGGTTTATCACAAAGAAAGTTGTTTAAAGACAGACTGATCTGTTACATGGTGATGAGGATTGCCATAGGGAGGGCTATGCACCCACTAAACTAAAGACTAATCAGACTGAAATTAAGTACCTAGAGATAGTCCAAATATCTTTGAAGAGTGAGAACAATGGACAGGTAGGGAGTGACCATAGTACACGTTACTCTAAAAGAGACAGAAAAACTCTTCAATACTTGGAAGACTATGTTTCAGATTTTGAATGTGATGATCAGATACTAACAAACTAACAAACATTGATTATTGTTACAGAGTGTTTGATGTACCACAAACCTTTAAAGATGCTATGAGCTCACCTCAGTCACAGAATTGGTTTAATCCTATGACAGAGGAAATGGATTCACTGAGATAGAATGACACATTCACTTTGACCATTTTACCAGAAGGTAAACGTTCAGTGGGGGGGTCGATGGGTATATGCTTTGAAAAACAATGTTGATGGATCAGAAACACACAAAGCCAGATATAAAGGGAATTGATTACAAGGAAGTTTTTTCTCCAACTGCAAATATTACATCAGTACATATTTTTTTTTTCCAAATGCTTTATTGAAGTATATTCAAAATAAACAAAGTTGGTGAAAAGCGCATAACAAATAATCAACTAGATTACAAGTTTTGAGCGCTGTAGGGAAATTAACGACAGCCACAAAAGCGGCGTTATTTCACCTCCCTATAGCTCTGCTATTACAAGTTTGTAAAAAGCAGGCTTGTGTGGGCGATATGGTGGCGTTGAGCTCCATACTGCACCGAAATACAAGCACTGCTTTGATGTGCTCGTGCACGATTTCCCCATAGACATCAATGGGGAGAGCCGGCAAAACAGAAGCCTAATCCCTGTGATCGCGGAAACAAAAGCTCCGTATCGCAGCCCCATTGATGTCTATGGGGAAAGAAAAAGTTATGTTTATACCTATGATCCTAACATAAAAACCACGTCTAAACACCCCTAATCTGCCGCACTCGACATCGTCGCAACCTACATAATGTTATTAACCCCTAATCTGCCACCCTTAACATCGCCACCACCTAAATAAAACTATTAACCCCTAATCTGCCGCCCTTAACATCGCCGCCACCTACCTACAGTTATTAACCCCTAATCTGATGCCTCTAACATCGCCACCACCTACATTACAGTTATTAACCCCTAATCTGCCACCCTTAACATCTCTGCCACCTACATTACAGTTATTAACCCCTAATCTGCTGCCCTTAACATTGCTGCCACCTACATTACAGTTATTAACCCCTAATCTGCCACCCCTAACATCGCTGTCACCTACCTACACTTATTAACCCCTAATCTGCTGCCCCCAATGTTGCTGCCACTATACTAAAGTTATTAACCCCTAAACCTCTGGCCTCCCACATCACTAACACTACATAAATAAATTAACCCCTAAACCTAACCATAACCCTAACGTAAGCCTAAGCATAAGTCTAACCCTAACACCCCCTAACTTAAATATACTTAAAATAAAGCTAAATAAACCTTACAATTATAACCTAAATAATTCCTATTTCAAACTAAATACGAACTTATCTGTAAAAAAAAAACAAAGCGAGCTACAATATAACTAATAGTTATATTGTATCTAGCTTAGGTTTTATTTTTATTTCACAGGTAAGTTTGTATTTATTTTAACTAGGTAGACTAGTTAGTAAATAGTTATTAACTATTTAATAACTACCTAGTTAAAATAAATACAAATTTACCTGTAAAATAAAACCTAACCTGCCTTACACTAAAACCTACCATTACAATCAAATCAAATAAATTAAATTAATCAAATACAATTATCTAAATTAAAAAAACACACTAAATTAAACAAAATAAAACATAAAATTATCAAAAAAAAAACCCCAACAAATTACTCCTAATCTAATAGCCCTATCAAAATAAAAAAGCCCCCCCAAAATAATAAAACAACTAGCCTACACTAAACTGCCAATAGCCCTTAAAAGGGCCTTTTGCGGGGCATTGACCCAAATAAATCAAGCTTTTTTAAATTGGCAATAAAAATTACAAACACCCCTCCAACAGTAAAACCCACCACCCACCCAACCAAACCCCCAATAAAACTCTATCTAAATAAACCTAAGCCAATCATTGCCCTGAAAACGGCATTTGGATGGGCATTGCCCTTAAAAGGGCATTTAGCTCTTTTATGGTGCCCAAACCCAAAGCTAAAAAAAAACCCCACCCAATAAACCCTTAAAAAACCTAACACTAACCCCCAACGATCCACTTACAGTTTTCGAAGACCGGACATCCATCCTCATCCAGCCAGCTAAGTACTCATCCAAGCGAGCAGAAGTCCTCATCGAAGCCGGAAGAAGTCTTCATCTAAGAGGGCAGACGTCTTCATCAAAGCGGCCAGAAGTCTTCATCCAAGTGGGCAGCGGTCTTCATCCAGACGGCATCTTCTATCTTCATCCATCCGGCGCGGAGCGGGTCCATCTTCAAGACATCTGGCGCGGAGCATCCTCTTCTTTTGATCGTCGCTGGAAAATTAAGTTTACTTTAAGTGACGTCATTCAAGATGGTGTCCCTTACATTCCGATTGGCTGATAGAATTCTATAAAGGGGAAAAAATCCTATTGGCTGATCCAATCAGCCAATAGGATTGAGCTCACATTCTATTGGCTATTCCAATTTGGTTTGGTGGGTGGTGGGTTTTACTGTTGGGGGGGTGTTTGTAATTTTTATTGCCAGGTAAAAGAGCTGTTAACTTTGGAGCAATGCCCCGCAAAAGGCCCTTTTAAGGGCTTTTGGCAGTTTAGTGTAGGCTAAGGGTTTTATTATTTTGGGGGGCTTTTTTATTTTGATAAAGCTATTAGATTAGGAGTAATTTTTTTTTTATTTTTTGTGTAATTTAGTGTGTTATTTTGTAATTTAGATAATTGTATTTGATTAATTTAATTTATTTCATTTGATTGTAATTGTAGGTTTTAGTGTAATGCAGGTTTTGTTTTTATTTTACAGGTAAATTTGTATTTATTTTAGCTAGGTAGTTAGTAAATAGTTAATAAAATAAATACAAACTTACCTGTGAAATAAAAATAAAACCTAAGATAGCTACAATATAACTATTAGTTATATTGTAGCTCGCTTAGTTTTTTTTACAGGTAAGTATGTATTTATTTTGAAATAGGAATTATTTAGGTAATAACTGTAAGGTTTATTTAGATTTATTTTAATTATATTTAAGTTAGGGGGTGTTAGGGTTAGGTTAGGGTTAGGGTTAGGTTTAGGGGTTAATTTATTTATGTAGTCATATGGGAGGCCAGAGGTTATGGGGTTAATAGTTTAATTTAGTATATTTCGTTGTGGGGGGCTTGCGGTTTAGTGGTTAATAGGTTTATTATAGCGGCGGTGTGGGTGGTTAACAATATTTAAGTAGTGTTTGCGATGCGGGAGGGTGGCGGTTTAGGGGTTAATAAGTTTATTATAGTGGCAACGATGTCGGGGAGCGATGGAAGAGGGTTATTACATTTTAATAGTGGCGGCGATGTCCGGAGCGGCAGATTAGGGGTTAATAATTTTATTTTAGTATTTGCAATGCTGGAGGGCCTCGGTTTAGGGGTTAATAGGTAGTTTATGGGTGTTAGTGTACTTTTTAACACTTTAGTTATGAGTTTTATGGTACAGATTTGTAACGTTAAACTCATAACTACTGACTTTAGATGGTGGTACGGATCTTGTGGTTATAGGGTGTACCACTCACTTTTTGGCCTAACAGGCAAATTCGTAATACCGGCGCTATGGAAGTCCCATTGAAAAAGGACTTGTTTAAAAGTGTGGTACCGTTGTTGCGTGACGGCCAAAAAGGTGTTCGGTACACCTATACCTACAAGACTTGTAATAGCGACGTTGGGGAAAAAGCAGCGTTATGAAGCATAACGATGCTTTTTCACTCATAACGCTAAACTCGTAGTCTAGCTGATTGAGAGTTAAACATTTTAAAGTGGATCTTGCTGTACATTATTAGATAGTATATATCATACGCCTAGATTACAAGTCTTGCGTTAGCCTTAAAAAGCAGCGTTGAGGGGTCCCAACGCTGCTTTTTAATGCCCGCTGGTATTACGAGTCAGGCAGGTACAGGTGTCACTTTTTTTCTGTGATTTTCGCATACCGCAAATCCCCTTACATCAATTGCATATCCTATCTTTTTAATTTTATTTTCCTAACGCCGGTATTACGATTGCTGGAAAAAGTGAGCAGTAGATCCTCTCCTGTCCAGACTCCTACCACATTTAAAAGTCAGTAGTTTGAGTTTTATGGGCTAACGCCGTAACATAAAACTCTTAACTAAAGTGCTAAAAAGTACACTAACACCCATAAACTACCAATTAACCAATAAACCGAGCCCCCCCTACATCGCAAACACTTAACTAAAATGTTTAACCCCTAATCTGCCGACCGGACATCACCGCCACGTTAATAAATATATTAACCCCTAAACCGCTGCACTCCCGCCTCGCAAACACTAGTTAAATTTTATTAACCCCTAATCTGCTGGCCCTAACATCGCCGACACCTACTTACATTTATTAACCCCCAATCTGCCCTCCCCAACGTCGCCGCTACTATATTAAATGTATTAACCCCTAAATCTAAATCGAGCCCTAACCCTAACTCCCCCCTAACTTAAATATAATTTTAAAAAATATAAATAAAATTACTACAATTAATTAAATTACTCCTATTTAAAACTAAATACTTACCTGTAAAATAAACCCTAAGATAGCTACAATATAACTAATAGTTACATTGTATCTATCTCAGGGTTTATTTTTATTTTACAGGCAAGTTTGTATTTATTTTAACTAGGTACAATATTTATTAAATAGTTATTATATATTTAATAACTACCTAGTTAAAATAAGTACAAATTTACCTGTAAAATAAACCCTAACCTAAGTTACAATTTCACCAAACACTACACTATAATTAAATTAATTACCTAAACTAACTACAATTAATTACAATTACATTAAATAAACTAAATTACGAAAAAAACAAACACTAAATTACAGAAAATAAAAAAGAAATTACAAATTTTTAAACTAATTACACCTAATCCCCCTATTAAAATAAAAAAGCCCCCCAAAATTAAAAAATCCCCTAACCTAGGGTTAGACAGCGGCAGATTAGGGGTTAATAAATTTAATATAGTTGCGGCGACATTGGGGGGGCAGATTAGGAGTTAATAAATAAAATATAGGTTTCGGCGATGTTGGGGGCATCAGATTATGGGTTCATAAGTATAATGTAGGTGGCGGCGGTGTCCGGAGCGGCAGATTAGGGGTTAAAAATATAATGTAGGTGGTGACAATGTCGGGGGCGGCAGATTAGGGGTTAATAAGTGTAAGATTAGGGGTGTTTAGACTCGGGGTTCATGTTAGGGTGTTAGGTGTAGACATAACTTTTATTTCCCCATAGGAAACAATGGGGCTGCGTTAGGAGCTGAACGCTGCTTTTTTGCAGGTGTTAGGTTTTTTTCAGCAAGCTCAGCCCCATTGTTTCCTATGGGGAAATTGTGCACGAGCACGTTCAGCCAGCTCACCGCTGACTTAAGCAACGCTGGTATTGAGGTGAGATGTGGAGCTAAATTTTGCTCAACGCTCACTTTTCTGAGGCTGATGCCGGCTTGCAGAAAACTCGTAATACCTGCGTTGTCTTAAGTGAGTGGTGAGAAAAAATGGCTCATTAGCACCGCACACCATTACCGACAAAAACTAGTAATCTAGCTGATAGTTTGCATTCAAACTAATTTGATTTTTGCATTTATATATTTTTAGAAAATCTCCCTCCTTTCTCTTTCTCTCCCCTTTTTTCCTCTTTTCTCTAAATACTCTCAAAAGAGAGGAAAATAGAAAAAAAAAATCCTTTTTTATTTTTTAAGATTGCAGTGGTCTTTGTGTACACTAGTTGCATCATTGCTTCATCTTCTAAGGTGTGTATCTGGTTTAATTACTGAAGGGGGGTAATTATATCAATCTTTATGAAGGTTTGGGTGGGATAATTGGTGTTGTGTTTAGCTATCTCTGTTTGCGTTCAATCTCATTGTCATGTATTCATGTATTTCTATCTTACCTATTCTGAGAAAGTAATATCTATCTTGCGTAAGCAGGTTTTCTACTTATTGTTTCCATGATGAGATGTCTGGTACCTCGGAGGATTTCCATTTCTGTTGTATCAATATTTTAGCACTGTTGATCATGACGAATAGGACCGATTGTTTTATTTCATCGGATTTTATGAAATAACAATAAGCTTGGCTCTACTGGTATATCTGTTGATAGTGTTTTGTTGATGTATGTAATTATGTTTTGCCAAAAAGTACCAAATCTGTAGCAGCTCCACCATATGTGGAGCATATCCGCTGACTCACCACATCCCCTCCAGCAATGATTATTGGCGTTTTTATATATCTTTTGGAGGCGTACTGGTGTTCAGTACCAGCAAGATAGAAACTTGTAATTATTTTCTTGAATTTTGGCTGATACCAATGCTTTTTTGTGGATTTGGAATATTTTTGACCAATCTTTAGGGGTTATATCTATGCCTAACTCTAATGGCCATTTATGGCAGGATGAGGGAAGAGAGTCCGATTTTGTGTCTGTGAGAATCTTGTATAGAGAGGATATGGTGTGACAGGGGTAATGTGTTAGAGTGCAAAGATTTTTGAAAGTTGTTGGTGCAACATGTTGTGTTTTTGTTTGTGAGTATTGAGATTGTGAGTTAGCTGTCCCATTAGTGTATTGCCTGTTTTGTTTGCTACTTCTTGCTTGGTTTCCCTCTTGGAGCAATACTCTTCAATATTTAATCCCTTAGTTGTGGAGGGTCTGGATATTCCATTTTAAATTGCTGCAGAATGAGAGATCAGGATTATTAATAATCAGGATCAGAGGTGCAGGCCTTGTTGTAATGTGCGTACTTGTGTTCATTGTTGCATCTCATTGTGAAAAAAAGCTCTGAGAACAGTGGGTAATCCCGAATTTTGCCTGGCCTGTGTATTGGATGCAGCCAAGCCATCCATCCAACATTTTCTGTTTGTAAAATCTCCCTGTCCAATTGGATCCATTGTTTGTTATTTGAGTTATGGCTCCAATCTATTATTCTATGGAATAGTGTTGCCAATCTATATTGTGTTACATTTGGATTTCCCAAACCCCCTCTGTCTCTAGGCAAATATAGAGTTATTTTAGGATTTCTAGGTTTGATTCCATTCCATATTAATTTTCTATACATTACCCTGTAGATGATTGAGGTAATCTTTTGGCAGTGTTATAGGTAAAGTCTGTAAGACATATAGTATGCGAGGCAGAATGTTCATCTTGACAACATGAACTCTCCCTATTATTATTTTTATTATCAGGTATTTGTAGAGTGCTAACAGGTTCCGCAACACTATGAACATAGGCGGTATATAAAAACAATTACAGGGATCAAGTGGGTAGAGGGTCCTGCTGAGAGTTGCACTGTTGTAGTCAGCTCTTATGAAGGTGGACAACAAACAGCTGGGCTCATAGGCTTACATGCTATATGGTTTAAGGGGACAGCAGTGTAGATATGAAAGTTAGTGTAGGTTGTATGCGTCCCTGAATAGTAGAGTCTTCAGGGAGCACTTGAAGTTTTTAAAACTAGGGGAGAGTCTTGTGGAGCGAGGCAGATAGTTCCATAAGATGGGAGCCAGTCTGGAGAAATCTTGTAAATGGGAATGTGAGGAGGTAACAAGAGAGGAGGAGATTAGGAGATCATGAGCGGAGCAAAGGGGTCGGGAGGGAGAGTATCTGGAGACAAGGTCTGAGATGTAGGGGGAGCATTGCAATTGAGGGCTTTTTAAGTCAGAGTGGGAATTTTGTGTTTTATCCTGGAGGCAAGAGGAAGTCAGTGAAGGGATTGGCAGAGAGGTGCGGAAGATGAAGAGCAATGTGTAAGGAAGACCTAGGCAGCAGCTAGGGATACCAGAGAGGATGGAGTTGGAGTAGTCATGGCGGGAATGGATGAGAGAGTGGAATAAAATCTTAGTTGTGTCTTGTGTAAGGAAATGTCTGATTTTAGCAATGTTTTTTAAGGTGGAAGCAGCAGACTTTAGCCAAGGACTGAATGTGAGGAGTGAAAGAAAGATCTGAGTCAAGTGTGACCCCAAGACATCGGGCATGTGAGGTTGGGGTAATAATGGGGTTATCAACAGTTATAAAGACATGGGGTGTGGAGATTTTGGAAGAAGGGGGGAAAATAAGGAGCTCAGTTTTGGAGAGATTTAGCTTGAGGTAGTGAGAGGACATCTAAGATGAGATATGAGAGAGGCAGTTAGTGACACGGGTTAGCAAGGAAGGAGATAGTTCTGGTGCAGAGAGGTAGATTTGGGTATCATCGGCATACAGATGATAGTGAAACCTGTGGGACTTTATTAAGGACTCTAATGAGAAAGTGTAGATTGAGAAGAGAAGGGGACTCAGGACAGAGCCTTGCGGTACCCCAACAGAAAGAGATAACGGGGCAGAGGATGCCCCAAAGAAGGCTACACTAATGGTATGGTTAGACAGATAGGAAGAGAACAAAGAGAGAGACATGTTACAGATGCCAAAGGATTGGAGGGTATGGAGCAAAAGAGGGTGGTGGACAGTATCAAAGGCTGCAGACAGATCAAGGAGAATAAGTAGATAGAAGTGGCCTTTGGATTTTGCTGTAAGTAGGTCATTGGTAACCATAACAATTGCTGTCTCTGCAATTGCAGTGCAGTGGATCAAGTAGGGAGTGTAATGTAAGGAAATGGGATAGACGTGCATATACTAGTTTTTCAAGAAGTTTTGAGGCAAGAGGGAGTAGGGAAATAGGGGAGGTTGGATCGAGATAAGTTTTTTGAGGATAGGTGTGACTAATGCATATTTAAGAGATGTGGGAACTATACCAGTGCTGAGGGAGAGGTTGAAGATGTGTGAGTATAGGGGTAAGGGTAGAAGACAGGGAGGGGAGTAGTTGTGAGGGGATGGGGTCGAGGGGACAGGTAGTGAGGCGAGAGGGTAGTATAAGGGCAGAAATTTCTTCTTCTGTAACAGGGGCAAAAGAGCTAAATTTATGGCTATGTGGGTTTTGGATGATTGTGAGCTTTTGAGGGGGTGGGAGACCGGTAGTATGTTGAGAGCTGATTTCATTTCTGATGAAGTCGATTTTGTTGTTGAAGTAGCTTGCAAAATCTTGAGCTGAGAGAAAAGTTTTGGTGGGAGGTGGGGGTGGGCGAAGAAGTGTATTGAATGTGGAGAACAGACGTTTTGGGTTTGAAGAAAGAGTAAGAGATAAGAGTGGAGAAGTAATGTTGCTTATATAGATTAAGGGCAGAATAGTAAGAGCTCAAGATGAATTTATAGTGAAGAAAGTCAGCAGAACTCCGAGATTTCCTCCAGTGTCGCTCAGCAGTACAGGAACATCTATGTAGGTACCGCGTCAGAGCAGTATGCCAGGGCTGAGGCTAAGTGTATGTTTTCCGAGCTACGGTAGGTGGGGCCAGGTTATCAAGGGCCGATATAAGGGTGGAGTTATAGTGGAAAGGAATTAATAAGAATGGTGAGATATCCAACTCAGAGTTTAGGCCTGCTGGGCATAATGTATTACATTTATAAATATATTCTATTTCTTTCAATAGTAGATATTTATCTATGTTTTCTTTGTTTATATGATAGTAGGGGTTTTCTATCAGTATTTTTGCTCTAGTTACTGCTTCCTTAATGGTGGCTTCCTTATATCCTCTGTCTTTAAATTTATCAACTAATATCTCAATTTGATTTTCAAAATCTG
Organism: Bombina bombina; assembly: GCF_027579735.1. Lineage (NCBI taxonomy): Eukaryota > Metazoa > Chordata > Amphibia > Anura > Bombinatoridae > Bombina > Bombina bombina. Next base: position 1,246,267,040 of record NC_069499.1, read on the forward strand.
ACAACCTAGAACATTTTTTTCTGATTCTTAAACTTTGTCTAACTGGAATATTATTCTGACCCTATAATAGGAGATAAACTTTTACCTACACCAAAATTAATATTCAGAAAAACAAAGAACCTGAGATCCATGTTAGCACCGAGTGAATTCAAAAATAAAGTCAAACTAGGGAAAGCTAACAAGGATCATTTTGGGAATAAAATCTCAGGATTCTATTTGCCATGATTCTTGAATTCTTTTTATATCTGTGTCTAGAAGAGATATAGGTCTGAAATTTTAGGGTGGCGGGTAGTAGGGTACCGAAACGGGTCAGAGGATGTAGGCGCCCTACTACTCGCCACCTGCTTACCGCTATGTGAGTGTTCCGCTTGTTTTTACTATTTATTTCTAATAAATGATGAACTTTTAAATTGTTGACTCCTATTTGGGCTGTGCATGGTATTTTTGCATTAATACTCTACGGTGTGATTTTCAAAAATTTTACTCAGTTCCTCTTTTACCCAGGACGGCAACTGTTTAAAAAATTGAGAAAGGTGCCCGTGGGCATGTGTTAGCTATCAGGTTAGGCGTGCGTGTATTTATCCTCTTGTTTGTGTTTCTGAGGTGCTCTCCACCCAAGCATCCCAGGTTCTAAAGGTTGTGTGAGCTCTACGTATAGGGAATGGTGTTGACATTTTATCTTAAGGTTATGTTCCTCTGCTTTGTAATAGTATTCAGAGCTATTTGTAGTATTTTGCATCCCTATGTTTCTGTGCGATGTGTTAGCGATATGGGTGGTATCGGTAGGGTTGGTATTATTTTGTGTGTGTCCCTACTAAACTAATTGTAGTTTTTTGTGTGTTTGGTTGAATTCCTATAGGGGAACAGGTAATGAAAGTTGAGAAGGATAGAACAAAAAGTCTTTCAATACTGTTCATTTAACACCAAGACAAATTTAGAGTCTAATTAAATTGTTATACTCATCTGTCCAGCGTTAGATTAAATCTTCTTCTGTACAATGCCAGTTATAGCTGTGGGAGTCCATAGTTAATGGTTATGGTGCTAGGTAGTTGGAATGTCACCACTATGTCCCGTGGTGGTGCTTTTGTGGGTGGTTTGGCTCTAAAGGCTCTATGAGACCATTCCAATACAATGGCCTAGATTTGGAGTTTGGCGGTAGCCGTGAAAACCAGCGTTAGATCTCCTTACGTCATTTGCGTATCCTATCTTTTTAATGGGATCTTTCTAACTCCGGTATTTAGAGTCGTGGCTGAAGTGAGCGTTAGAAATCTAACGACAAAACTCCAGCCGCAGAAAAAAAGTCAGTATTTAAGAGCTTTCTGGGCTAACGCCGGTTCATAAAGCTCTTAACTACTGTGCTCTAAAGTACACTAACACCCATAAACTACCTATGTACCCCTAAACCGAGGTCCCCCCACATCGCCGACACTCGATTACATTTTTTTAACCCCTAATCTGCCGACCGCCACTTACGTTATACTTATGAACCCCTAATCTGCTGCCCCTAACACCGCCGACCCCTATATTATATTTATTAACCCCTAACCTGCCCCCCACAATGTCGCAGCCAGCTACCTACAATAATTAACCCCTAATCTGCCGACCGCAAAGAGCCGCCACCTACATTATAGCTATGTACCCCTAATCTGCTGCCCCTAACACCGCCGACCCCTATATTATATTTATTAACCCCTAATCTGCCCCCCTCAACGTCGCCTCCACCTGCCTACACTTATTAACCCCTAATCTGTCGAGCAGACCGCACCGCTACTATAATAAAGTTATTAACCCCTAATCTGCCTCACTAACCCTATAATAAATAGTATTAACCCCTAATCTGCCCTCCCTAACATCGCCGACACCTAACTTCAATTATTAACCCCTAATCTGCCGACTGGAGCTAACCACTATTCTAATAAATGTATTAACCCCTAAAGCTAAGTCTAACCCTAATACTAACACCCCCCCCCTAAATTAAATATAATTTTAATCTAACGAAATTAATTAACTCTTATTAAATAAATTATTCCTATTTAAAGCTAAATACTTACCTGTAAAATAAATCCTAATATAGCTACAATATAAATTATAATTATATTATAGCTATTTTAGGATTAATATTTATTTTACAGGTAACTTTGTATTTATTTTAACCAGGTACAATAGCTATGAAATAGTTAAGAACTATTTAATAGCTAAAATAGTTAAAATAATTACAAATTTACCTGTAAAATAAATCCTAACCTAAGTTACAATTAAACCTAACACTACACTATCAATAAATTAATTAATTAAAATACCTATAATTATCTACAATTAAACCTAACACTACACTATCAATAAATAAATTAAATAAAATTCCTACAAATAAATACAATGAAATAAACTAACTAAAGTACAAAAAATAAAAAAGAACTAAGTTACAAAAAATAAAAAAAATATTTACAAACATTAGAAATATATTACAACAATTTTAAACTAATTACACCTACTCTAAGCCCCCTAATAAAATAACAAAGCCCCCCAAAATAAAAAAAATGCCCTACCTTATTCTAAATTACTAAAGTTCAAAGCTCTTTTACCTTACCAGCCCTGAACAGGGCCCTTTGCGGGGCATGCCCCAAGAAGTTCAGCTCTTTTGCCTGCAAAAAAAACCATACAATACCCCCCCCCAACATTATAACCCACCACCCACATACCCCTAATCTAACCCAAACCCCCCTTAAATAAACCTAACACTAAGCCCCTGAAGATCTCCCTACATTGAGTCGTCTTCACCCAGCCGAGCCAAATTCTTCATCCAAGCAGAGCAAGAAGAGGTCCTCCATCCGGTAGAAGTCTTCATCCAAGCGGGGCAGAAGAGGTCTTCCATCCGATTGAAGTCTTCATCCAAGAAGCATCTTCTATCGTCATCCATCCGGAGCGTCCCTCGAATTCCGATTGGCTGATAGGATTCTATCAGCCAATCGGAATTAAGGTAGGAATATTCTGATTGGCTGATGGAATCAGCCAATCAGAATCAAGTTCAATACGATTAGCTGATTGGATTGATTGATAGTGTAGTGTTAGGTTTAATTGTAACTTAGGTTAGGATTTATTTTACAGGTAAATTTGTAATTATTTTAACTATTTTAGCTATTAAATAGTTCTTAATACATTTATTAGAATAGCGGTGAGCTCCAGTCGGCAGATTAGGGGTTAATAATTGAAGTTAGGTGTCGGCGATGTTAGGGAGGGCAGATTAGGGGTTAATATTATTTATTATAGGGTTAGTGAGGCGGATTAGGGGTTAATAACTTTATAATAATAGCGGTGCGGTCCGCTCGGCAGATTAGGGGTTAATAAGTGTAGGCAGGTGGAGGCGACGTTGTGGGGGGCAGATTAGGGGTTAATAAATATAATATAGGGGTTGGCGGTGTTAGGGGCAGCAGATAAGGGGTACATAGGGATAATGTAAGTAGCGGCGGTTTACGGAGCGGCAGATTAGGGGTTAAAAATAATATACAGGGGTCAGCGATAGCGGGGGCGGCAGAATAGGGGTTAATAAGTGTAAGGTTAGGGGTGTTTAGACTCGGGGTACATGTTAGATTGTTAGGTGCAGACGTAGGAAGTGTTTCCCCATAGGAAACAATGGTGCTGCGTTAGGAGCTGAACGCGGCTTTTTTGCAGGTGTTAGGTTTTTTTTCAGCTCAAACAGCCCCATTGTTTCCTATGGGGGAATCGTGCACGAGCACGTTTTTGAGGCTGGCCGCGTCCGTAAGCAACTCTGGTATCGAGAGTTGAAGTTGCGTTAAATATGCTCTACGCTCCTTTTTTGGAGCCTAACACAGCCATTCTGTGGACTCTCAATACCAGAGTTATTTTAAAGGTGCGGCCAGAAAAAAGCCAGCGTTAGATACGCGGGTCGTTACCGACAAAACTCTAAATCTAGCCGATAGTTTGACGAGTTTCTGGTGCCTTTTATGATTCTGAAGAGGTCTTGTAGATAGCCTTGTATTGCTGTGGGTTAGACGGATTTAGGTACTCCTCTTATTCGCAAGTTGTTCCTGCACCCTCTATTATCAAGGTCTTGCATTTTTTCTATAAGATTGTGGATGATTTCTTTTTGATTATAGGTTAACTGCGAAAGATGTTGGATATCCTGTGTAGCAGTCTTATGGCTTTCTTCTAGCATTGATACTCTGCGGTCAACTTTTTTAATGTCTTTTTTCATAATTGAACATGTCAAGCATGTCAGACATAGCGGTTTTTATGTCATCTTTTGTCGCTAGCAGTTTCAAGTCAGCTTTTGTTATTTTGTTGGAAGAGCAATGGTCTGCTGTGTTATGTATTTGCGCCTCTATTGTTGAAGTGGTCACCAAAACAGAGGTTAAAGGACAGGGAGCGATGGGTGAAGGGCCTTCAGCTTGTTTAAGGTATTGATTTATTGATCATTTTTGTTTTAGCTAGCATTTCTAGTTTTTGTTGCTTTTGTGCTGGCATAACTGCATGGGATTTTAAGTGATTGCTTCAGGTTACTTAATATTGTGGCTGCTTCTATTTGTATTATAAAGACCTCAATACTTCTTAATCTGGAATGATTGTATTTCAGATGGAGTATATTTTTTTGTTTCCTTTTTTCTTTTTTTTCTTTTTTTTTCTTTTCCCTTTGTCAGGCAATTGTGTCTTATTAGCCCGTGGAGTGAAATCTATTTGATGTTGTCACTTTTAGTGACCAGTATTGGTTGTCGTTTTTATAGTGACAGCTGCAGCAATGTTTCTCTATGAGAGGCCTTGTTTTAGTTATTTATGACTGCATCACACTTTTGTTTTTAAAACTTATGTTCAAATATAAGATCTGCCACAGTGGTTAGCGATATGGAAATTTTAAGAGAGTTATTTTATGTCTTGAGCACTCTGTAGATGTTTGGTTTATGGTTTGTCAGCCTAGATGTTTTAATCTGTGATTCATATACTGGCTAAATGACTTCATTGCCCCTTATGCGATCTGGCATCCGCCCTTATAGTTAACTTATGGTGCAGTCTACATTAATCTGTGGTTGCAAAGTCTCTTTTAGTCTTAGCACTATCTGGAGTTGAGTGCTGGTCATCCCGGGTGTGTTGCGCAGCGGTTTGAGGGTTTTTTGCGCCTACTCTCCTTCAGAGCGTTATGTTATTCCGTGTGTTAGAGCCTGAAACTAGTTGATGTGGGATATGGCGGACCGGCGTATAGGCCCAGCCCTCATGCTTAGCTCTGATGTGTTGCCTCTCGACTGCCACAAATACTTGCTTACTCGGTCTGTGGGTTTATTTTAGTTGAGGGAGCTCCTCTGCTCCGTTTGCTGTATTTTACTGCCTGATAGTTAGGCTGTAGATGCCGGTCGGGGGGATCCAGGCCTAGGAGCTAACTTGCTATGCGGCCATTACTCAGTGCAGACAAGCCCCGCCTCCCAGTACGTATTTTTATGCAACTTGCAGCACAGTATGAGTTACTTCTTCACCAGATGGATGTGAAAATAGCCTACTTACGTGCCTGAATTGATTATGAGATTTATGTGGAACAACCTGTAGGATTTGAGGTAAAGTGCAAACAAAATGAGAAACTAGTTTTAAAATTGAACAAGTCATTGTATGGTCTAAAACAATCAGGTAGAAATTGGAACAAGATGCTGCATGATTATTTAAATGAGAATGAGTTTGAACAAAATCCAGCAGACCACTGTGTATATGTCAAACAATTTGTACCTGATAGAGTAATACTGTTAATATGGGTTGATGATCTAATTTTCGATGCCAATGAAGAAACAGTACTCAATGATGTGAAGAAAATGCTTACGGCAAAATTTAAGATGAAAGATCTTGGAAGGATCAAACATTTCCTAGGTATTAATTTTGAATGAAGTGATGGTTTGGTAAAGATGAATCAAAAGAGATACATATCAAAGATTCTGGAGAAGTTTGAAATGACAGATTGTAAATCCAGATCGACACCATGACTACCCCAACCTTATGTCTCTGCACCCTAAACCTGTAGACTGTGAGCTCTCCGGAGCAGGGCCCTCTTCCTCCTGTACTAGATTTGTTTTGTTTTGTTATGTTTTGTATTTTATCACAAATCTTTGTCATTGTATACCCCTATCATTGTACCCAGCGCTATGGAATTTGGCGGCGCTATACAAATAAATGATAATAATAATAATAATAATAATAATAATAATAAAGTGAGCAAAAAGCAAAAACTGGACCAAAATGATCACAATGTTCCCATAGATGCAAGAAATATTGAGAGATGGTAGGTAGCTTGCGGTATGTTATGACCTGTACAAGGCCAGATTTAAGCTGGTTGATCAGTAAACTGTCACTATACTTATCAGTGCCAACAGAGCAACATCTAACCACAGCTAAGCATTTGATGAGGTACTTAAAGCATACTTTTGACTATGAGTTGTGCTACAGAAAATGTAGTGAAAACTTGAAACTCGAGGCATATAGTAATGCCGATTGGGCCTCAGATGTGAATGATAGGAGGAGTGTGACTGGATACTGCTTCAGTCTAACCAAGAATAGTCCACTGATTGCATGGAATTCAAAGAAACAGCCCACAGTAGCTTTATCTACATGTGAAGCTAAATACATGGCATTGGCTTCGACTACACAGAAAAGCCTGTACCTTATGCAGTTACTCAAAGAAATGGATAAAGGGTCTCATTATGAACCAATACAAATCTTTGGAGACAATCAGAGTTCAATTGCTCTTTCAAGGAATCCCGTTTGTCGTCAGAGATGTGAACACATTGATATCAAGTATTACTTCATTCGATCAGTGATCAGTGAAGGAAACATAGTTCTTGATTATTGTCCAACTGACAAGATGGTAGCAGATGTTATCACAAAGCCTGCAAAAAAATTCAAGTTAGAAACGTTTTTGAGTTATATGTCTGGAATGTAAGTCATGTAATGTATGAATATGTTTAAAAGGGAAACATGCATGTGATGTATGAATATGTTTAAAAGGGAAACATGCATGTGATGTATGAATATGTTTAAAAGGGAAACATGCATGTGATGTATGAATATGTTTAAAAGGGAAACATGCAAAATAAAACACTTGAGAGCAAGTGGGGGTGTTGAGCTATAAACTGAAAGTGCTCTTACAGTGTTGTAGCCTATATATATTGTATGTTAACAGAAGAGTAAATAAAGTTAATTTTATGTTGTTAACCTCCTCCTTCCTCCTGACACAGGAAGCAGAAGCAGTGTAGTATAATAAAGACATAGAAGCAAGAAGTGCCTTTGTGATTTTTCCTTCATCTTTATATACAATTAGTTTCTATATCTGATTATCCTACCCTAATAACAGAATTGCAACAATTAGTATGTCCATTTAACTTGCTAAAAAAAAAGTAGCTATATATTGTGTTTATTGTCTACATTGATAGTATTAAGGATTAGGCATTTTTTTATTTTTTTGCCTCCTCCTGAAAAAAATCCTGTGGATGCTTATGCGAAAGCTTTTTTTTCCTTATATATATTTTTTTCTTTATTAATACATGACAGGTTCTTTAAGAATTGGTTTAAGATTTACTGCTATTTATGCAAACACTGTAATGCACACATTTAAATGTTCCTTTTAATAAGATCATATGCATTTACAGACTCAGCTAGAGCACTTTCTTACAAGCTAGAAACAATAGCATAATTAGCAATAACTGAGAGCTAATGCAGAATGTTTCGATATAATTCTTTTTCATAAATAAATGTGACAACATAAAAATAATTTAGTGGTTGCAAACATATTATCCAAAATGATTTGCAGTCATATCATTACTGATACAAACACTGCATAAATACTCAAACGATACATTAGAAACAGTAATACTGTGGTCAGAAGTTTCAGAAGTTTCCAGCTATGACTCACTTTTACCCTAGCAGAGGAACAACACATTCCCTTGTGATTTAAATAGCTCTGCTTAGCCCTTATTGATTATTTGTCGGGGAAGCATAAAACAGATCTCTTTCTAGATAATACTTTATGGCCATATGGAGAGAAACTTTCAGTGCCAAAGAGACTGAGAACAAAGCTGTTCCTTAGGAACATAATGAGATAGAACTCTGATTTAATGTCAAAGTGCCATCTCCAGTCATTAGACATACGTTTGAGAGCAGAAGGATTGCATGTGTTTTAAGGGCTTGCATATATAATGGAAAAACTACAAGTTGGTGAGAGATAAGATCATCTAATAGTTTCTTTCCTAGTCTATAGCCTTAAAGTAATAAACATTTTTTAGTTTTCTTGTAGGTATTTGTATATATCTTTTGCATTTGTTCTCTATCTAATATTCTTTTTTTATGTACTATTTAACTCCAAAACCTTTCTTTCTTTCTTTCTTTCTTTCTTTCTTTCTTTCTTTCTTTCTTTCTTTCTTTCTTTCTTTCTTTCTTTCTTTCTTTCTTTCTTTCTTTCTTTCTTTCTTTCTTTCTTTCTTTCTTTCTTTCTTTCCTTCTTTCTTTCTTTCTTTCTATCTTTCTTCACAACATTTTGCAGTCACTATTTTTTTCACCAAATTGCATAATCAGGTCTAGTCAATCATACTATGGCCTCTAGTTATCAAGCCGTCGACTTTCTTGCATTCGACGGCACCAATACGTTCGCCTAAGATAGTCTAACATCGCTGCCGCGGACCTGAATACGTTCTCCAAAATTATCAAGAAAGCTGTCAAAAAGCCGCGTACCAAGTACGGAGTGATGAGCAGCGGACTGTTGTTAACTAAGAGTCATTGATCTTGCTGCTCTTCGGCTTATTCAAAGCTTTCTTGGTACCCTGTCACTAAGCACCCACACTATACTATACTGTTTTACCCACTATACCACCGCTCCCGGACCCTGCTGCGCCTAAATAAAGTTATTAACCCCTAAACTGCTGCTCCCAGAGCCCACCGCAACTCTAATAAAGTGTTTAGCTCCTAAACCGCTGCTCCCGGAGCCTACCGCAACTCTAATAAAGTGTTTAACCCCTAAATCACCGTTCCCGGAGCCCACCGCCACCTGCATTATATGTATTAACCCCTAAACCGCCGCTCCCGGACCCCGCCGCAACTAAATAAATTGTTTAAACACCCTAAATCGCCGCCACCTACATTATATTTATTAACCCCTAATCTGCCCTCCCTACACCGCCGCCACTATATTAAATTTATTAACCCCTAATCCTAAATCTAACCCTGACACCCCATAACTTAAATATAATTTAAATGAATCTAAATAAATATTACTATCATTAAATAAATTATTCCTATTTAAAAATAAATACTTACCTATAATATAAACTCTAAGATAGCTACAATATAACTAATAGTAACATTGTAGCTATTTTAGGATTTATATTTATTTTACAGGCAAGTTTGTATTTATTTTAACTAGGTACAATAGTTATTAAATAGTTATTAACTATTTAATAACTTCCTAGCTAAAATAAATACAAATATACTTGTAAAATAAAACCTAACCTAAGTTACAATTACACCTAACATTACCCTATCATTAAATGAATTACCTAAACTAAATACAATTAAAAGAAAAAATACCAAATATAAAGAAATGGTAATAGTGTGCGCCCGAAGTAAAAAATAAAATGAAATATATAAAATGTAATATTAGCAAAATCAGAACAAAATGACACAAGATGAACTCATATTATTTGATTAATCTTCATACAGTGTAGGATAGTGCAATTATTTGAGATGTGCCTCTAGGTGAAATAACCAAAGTAAAAAGTGTGTAAATTGCTTTGCAATATGTTTAGAAGACTCCTATGCATAAAAGACCAAGTTTATAAGAGATGTGTACGTGTAAGTGCACCTTTGTGCAGGGTGTCCAAAAAAAAACAATTATAAAAACAAAAATGGTTGAACAGCGAAAATCAAATCAAAACAAACATATATGGAACATATGTAGTATAAGCTCTAAGATATAAAAAATAAATATAAAAATAAATGGGGAGGCTTATCGTGATAAGAGTCCCAGAAGTGGTGATAGAAGTGGATAACTGAAGTCGACAGTGTATCTGGAATCAAATGCTGAGAATCTTTGTCAAATCAGTAAAAGTGTTCCAAAACAAAAAATGTTCAAAGTGCAAACGGCAGCTAGTCTTGGCGGTGTCTGATCAGGACCCAATATCTAGAAATGGTAAAAAAGAAGACAGCGCCTCATTGTGCAAGTAGGTTTCGTATGCAAAATTCACAGTGAAGATGAAAACAAATGGAAATATACTCACAAGAGTATTGGCACCCTTATTGAAAGTGGTGCGAATAAGCAGGCTGACGTTTTTGCAGCAGTCAGTACGCTGTGCCGGATGGCATCCGAGATCCCAGGTGGACGGCTGTGGGCTCTCCTCAGTGAATCGAATCCAAATCTTGAGTAGCTGTGCTGTCAGAAGAAACAGCGTGCAGCTGCTCTTTGTATGCAATCAATGCTGCAAGGTGGAAATAAGCAAAGAATCCTCGGCAGAGCCAAATTCAATGGAAATCTATGCTGGTAGTGAAATAAGCTTGGCAAGCTGCAATAAAAAAGCCAAAGGATACAAGGCTTTGTATAAAAAAGTAAAAACACTTTATTTGTGATGAGCTTTAACGCGTTTCTCGGCCATAAGCTCCTGGCCGTTTCATCAGAAAAGGTATATGACACAAATAGTACAACTCATTTAAAAAGCCTGCCAAGCAAAATGATTGGTCAACGTCAGACCAATCACAGACAATGATCAGATACATAAACACAATTGTACAAACAATAGTAATGCAAGCAGTATATAGAATACGATCTGTATCTAAAATCTATGTAACAGTTACAGATTGTATCCGGCCCTGAGTAACAATGTCTTTGTCCTAAAGGGTATATTTTGAAAACATTTTAGAAGGAATACACAATGTTTAATAAAAGTAGAATATATGATATATCCCATCTTCTCTTATGCTGGTAAGACAAAATTATGCAAGTGTTTAGTAAAAGTAGTTAGAACCAAGTTATGCAAGTTTTTGGTCAAAGTAAGATAAAGGATATATCCCGTATTCTCTTATGCTAGTAAGACCAGGTTGTGTCCTTGTGTACTTTCTATTATGTGTGTATTAAAAGCAACTTTATATGCCTTAAAATAAGCAAATATATATATATATACACACGCTAGCCTCACAAAAATGTTATTCCAATCTGTCTCATGTAGCGCAGACCAACATGGGAGAGGGCATTCCTATTTTCTAAAATGCATCCGGGGAACAGATGAGCTTTCACTCATGGACGCCGTATTAGACATCTCAGTGCGTAAGGAATCTGTAATATTATGTGATATGTTTTAAATGCAATATGTTCTAACTATACTAATGTATGTATGTATGGAAGAGATTATGTGTAATAACCTTGAATGAAAATAATGAATTTAGATTTCAGAAATGTAGATAGTTTGTATTCTAATGCAACTTGATACAAGGTACACTCTCATAATTGTAAATCCCAAGTGGTGATATAATGATCATGGGTATAGAAAATAATAATGGAGAAGACCATCTAACTGAAGACAGCTAAATCTAAATTTGAGTTCAGACCCAATGGGTGTAAAGTTTTCAGTTTATGGATCCAAAAAGTTTCCCGGATCCTTAGCTGGATAATTCTATTGTAATCTGTCGAGGGTAAAATATAATCAATAGGATAGAATTTAAAGATATCAGGATTTCCCTTATGTTTGTTTAAACAGTGTTCCGGAATGCTGTGTTTAATCTTTTTTTTGGGACAATTTTTACAATTGCGCCAATGCTCACCCCAGCGCACCTTGGCCTTCCTCGAGGTGCGACCTACGTACTGTATTCCACAACAGCACTCTAAAACATATACTACATAGGTAGAGTTACAATTCATAAATCTGTTGATATTAAAAATTTCCCCACTTACATAGGACTGGAAGGTCTTTCGCCCAGAAGTTATGACTTTGCATGTATTGCACTTCTTTTGTCCACATTTATATACTCCTACTCTTTTGAAAAAAGAAGAAAAAGAAGAAAAGGGAGAGATTTTTTGCTGTTTATTTGTAGATGGTGTGTTGGATATAATGTGTTTGACTTTTTTGCTAGGTGCCAACTTGCTTCTAAGTGTTGGTGCTCTAGTATAAACAATTTTAGGGTATTCACCCGAAAGAGTCTTTAAAACAGGGTCCCTCCTGATAATATGCCAATGTTTATTAATGGCCTTCTGTATTTGCATGTAATTCGAATTGTATTGTGTTATGAACAATGGTTCTGAAGAATAATTTTCCTCTTTGTTTATAATTGGTTTGTCCTTGCTCAACAATTTCTCCCTATCTAGATCTCTGACTTTGCTCAAACAATTATCTAAAAGATCAGAAGGATAGCCTTTTTCAGTAAATCTCTCATATATTATATGGCTTTGTTCTTCAAAAGAATTGGAATCTGAACAGTTACGTTTAATCCTTTCAAACTGACTGTACGGTATGTTGGATAACCATTTTTTATGGTGGTTACTCGTGTAATCTAAATAACTATTACTGTCAACTTTTTTAAAAAATGTTTTGGAGCACAGATTGCCATCTGTGTCCCAACTTAGGGTCAAGTCTAAAAAATCTATCGTTTCTGGATTAATGGTGGCTGTGAAAGTAAGGCCCATATTATTGTTGTTCATGGATTCTGTGAATGTATATGCTGATGTCTGGTCGCCCTTCCAAATAAAAATCAAATCGTCTATATAACGGCCATAGTGCACCAGATTCGCCCCTGCTGAGGAGTTGTAGATGTAAAGTTCCTCATAAATGCCCATGAAAAGATTGGCAAAGCTGGGGGCGAATCTGGTGCCCATGGCCGTCCCTTTTGTCTGCAAATAATATACATCCTGATAAATGAAATAGTTGTGTTTGAGAATAAACTCAATACACTCCAAAACAAATTCTCTCTGTATTTTTGGCATATATAAATCACGATTCAAAAAGGTAGCTGATGCTTGAAGACCCAATTGGTGTTTTATGTTTGAATATAATGCGCTAACATCACATGTGATCCATATGAGGTCACCTGTATTTTTGATATTCTTGATTTTATTTAGTAGGTCTGTGCCATCCTTGATGTATGAGGGCAGGCCTAAAACATATTTCTGCAAAATAATATCGACATAATAAGATAAATTATAAGTGAGATTATCAATGCCAGCAATGATAGGGCGACCGGGTGGGTTAATTAAACTTTTGTGGATTTTAGGTAAGTGGTAGTAATGGGCTACACTTGGGTTACTGACTTTCAGGAAACTGAATTCATTTTTATTGAGAATATTGTTTGCCGCTCCTTTATTGATTAGAGATTGATAGAGTGTGAGAAACTGTGCAGTAGGATTGTGCGATAGAACTTTGTAATATTCAGTGTCTTTCAAAATTCTATCTGCTTCTTTTAAATATTCTGTCAGATCCTGGATAATGATCCCTCCCCCCTTATCGGCATCACGAATGATAATATTGGGATTGTTGGCAAGGGACTGTATGGCTGAGTTGTCACTCTGTCTTTTATAGAAGCTCTTTTTAGAGTTCTTCTTTTTGATTTTTTCAAAATCTTCCAGAACTAGGTCCTGGAAAACTTCTATATAATGATTGTGCCCGGGAGGGGAGAAAGAGGATTTTGTCTTAACATTAGTGTGTATTATACTCTCGTATAAGTGTGTCGTGAAGTTGTCAACAGTACTGTATATGGTGGGAGTTCCATTTCCATAATCCATGGTGTCTGTAAGAATACAGACTGTGTTTTTTTCTTCTGGATTGTATTTTTTTATATTCTTTTGTGCAAAGTATTTTTGGAGTGCTAGTTTTCTAGTGAAGCGATTAAGATCGACAAATAGGTTAAAATTATTGTGTGGATTAGGTGGGCAAAAGGAGAGACCCTGTTTTAACACCCTTTTTTCATGAATGGTAAGATTATGGGATGACAAATTAAATATACCCTTTTCTAATTGTGATTCTTTTTTCTTGGTGGTAAGGCCTCGGCCTCTTGACCCTCTTGCTCTGTGTAAAATGGTCTTTTTCTGTTGTTGTAATTTTTCTGTTGTTTTACAACAACAGAAAAAGACCATTTTACACAGAGCAAGAGGGTCAAGAGGCCGAGGCCTTACCACCAAGAAAAAAGAATCACAATTAGAAAAGGGTATATTTAATTTGTCATCCCATAATCTTACCATTCATGAAAAAAGGGTGTTAAAACAGGGTCTCTCCTTTTGCCCACCTAATCCACACAATAATTTTAACCTATTTGTCGATCTTAATCGCTTCACTAGAAAACTAGCACTCCAAAAATACTTTGCACAAAAGAATATAAAAAAATACAATCCAGAAGAAAAAAACACAGTCTGTATTCTTACAGACACCATGGATTATGGAAATGGAACTCCCACCATATACAGTACTGTTGACAACTTCACGACACACTTATACGAGAGTATAATACACACTAATGTTAAGACAAAATCCTCTTTCTCCCCTCCCGGGCACAATCATTATATAGAAGTTTTCCAGGACTTAGTTCTGGAAGATTTTGAAAAAATCAAAAAGAAGAACTCTAAAAAGAGCTTCTATAAAAGACAGAGTGACAACTCAGCCATACAGTCCCTTGCCAACAATCCCAATATTATCATTCGTGATGCCGATAAGGGGGGAGGGATCATTATCCAGGATCTGACAGAATATTTAAAAGAAGCAGATAGAATTTTGAAAGACACTGAATATTACAAAGTTCTATCGCACAATCCTACTGCACAGTTTCTCACACTCTATCAATCTCTAATCAATAAAGGAGCGGCAAACAATATTCTCAATAAAAATGAATTCAATTTCCTGAAAGTCAGTAACCCAAGTGTAGCCCATTACTACCACTTACCTAAAATCCACAAAAGTTTAATTAATCCACCCGGTCGCCCTATCATTGCTGGCATTGATAATCTCACTTATAATTTATCTTATTATGTCGATATTATTTTGCAGAAATATGTTTTAGGCCTGCCCTCATACATCAAGGATGGCACAGACCTACTAAATAAAATCAAGAATATCAAAAATACAGGTGACCTCAAATGGATCACATGTGATGTTAGCGCATTATATTCAAACATAAAACACCAATTGGGTCTTCAAGCATCAGCTACCTTTTTGAATCGTGATTTATATATGCCAAAAATACAGAGAGAATTTGTTTTGGAGTGTATTGAGTTTATTCTCAAACACAACTATTTCATTTATCAGGATGTATATTATTTGCAGACAAAAGGGACGGCCATGGGCACCAGATTCGCCCCCAGCTTTGCCAATCTTTTCATGGGCATTTATGAGGAACTTTACATCTACAACTCCTCAGCAGGGGCGAATCTGGTGCACTATGGCCGTTATATAGACGATTTGATTTTTATTTGGAAGGGCGACCAGACATCAGCATATACATTCACAGAATCCATGAACAACAATAATATGGGCCTTACTTTCACAGCCACCATTAATCCAGAAACGATAGATTTTTTAGACTTGACCCTAAGTTGGGACACAGATGGCAATCTGTGCTCCAAAACATTTTTTAAAAAAGTTGACAGTAATAGTTATTTAGATTACACGAGTAACCACCATAAAAAATGGTTATCCAACATACCGTACAGTCAGTTTGAAAGGATTAAACGTAACTGTTCAGATTCCAATTCTTTTGAAGAACAAAGCCATATAATATATGAGAGATTTACTGAAAAAGGCTATCCTTCTGATCTTTTAGATAATTGTTTGAGCAAAGTCAGAGATCTAGATAGGGAGAAATTGTTGAGCAAGGACAAACCAATTATAAACAAAGAGGAAAATTATTCTTCAGAACCATTGTTCATAACACAATACAATTTGAATTACATGCAAATACAGAAGGCCATTAATAAACATTGGCATATTATCAGGAGGGACCCTGTTTTAAAGACTCTTTCAGGTGAATACCCTAAAATTGTTTATACTAGAACACCAACACTTAGAAGCAAGTTGGCACCTAGCAAAAAAGTCAAACACATTATATCCAACACACCATCTACAAATAAACAGCAAAAAATCTCTCCCTTTTCTTCTTTTTCTTCTTTTTTCAAAAGAGTAGGAGTATATAAATGTGGACAAAAGAAGTGCAATACATGCAAAGTCATAACTTCTGGGCGAAAGACCTTCCAGTCCTATGTAAGTGGGGACATTTTTAATATCAACAGATTTATGAATTGCAACTCTACCTATGTAGTATATGTTTTAGAGTGCTGTTGTGGAATACAGTACGTAGGTCGCACCTCGAGGAAGGCCAAGGTGCGCTGGGGTGAGCATTGGCGCAATTGTAAAAATTGTCCCAAAAAAAAGATTAAACACAGCATTCCGGAACACTGTTTAAACAAACATAAGGGAAATCCTGATATCTTTAAATTCTATCCTATTGATTATATTTTACCCTCGACAGATTACAATAGAATTATCCAGCTAAGGATCCGGGAAACTTTTTGGATCCATAAACTGAAAACTTTACACCCATTGGGTCTGAACTCAAATTTAGATTTAGCTGTCTTCAGTTAGACGGTCTTCTCCATTATTATTTTCTATACCCATGATCATTATATCACCACTTGGGATTTACAATTATGAGAGTGTACCTTGTATCAAGTTGCATTAGAATACAAACTATCTACATTTCTGAAATCTAAATTCATTATTTTCATTCAAGGTTATTACACATAATCTCTTCCATACATACATACATTAGTATAGTTAGAACATATTGCATTTAAAACATATCACATAATATTACAGATTCCTTACGCACTGAGATGTCTAATACGGCGTCCATGAGTGAAAGCTCATCTGTTCCCCGGATGCATTTTAGAAAATAGGAATGCCCTCTCCCATGTTGGTCTGCGCTACATGAGACAGATTGGAATAACATTTTTGTGAGGCTAGCGTGTGTATATATATATATTTGCTTATTTTAAGGCATATAAAGTTGCTTTTAATACACACATAATAGAAAGTACACAAGGACACAACCTGGTCTTACTAGCATAAGAGAATACGGGATATATCCTTTATCTTACTTTGACCAAAAACTTGCATAACTTGGTTCTAACTACTTTTACTAAACACTTGCATAATTTTGTCTTACCAGCATAAGAGAAGATGGGATATATCATATATTCTACTTTTATTAAACATTGTGTATTCCTTCCAAAATGTTTTCAAAATATACCCTTTAGGACAAAGACATTGTTACTCAGGGCCGGATACAATCTGTAACTGTTACATAGATTTTAGATACAGATCGTATTCTATATACTGCTTGCATTACTATTGTTTGTACAATTGTGTTTATGTATCTGATCATTGTCTGTGATTGGTCTGACGTTGACCAATCATTTTGCTTGGCAGGCTTTTTAAATGAGTTGTACTATTTGTGTCATATACCTTTTCTGATGAAACGGCCAGGAGCTTGTGGCCGAGAAAAGCGTTAAAGCTCATCACAAATAAAGTGTTTTTACTTTTTTATACAAAGCCTTGTATCCTTTGGCTTTTTTATTGCAGCTTGCCAAGCTTATTTCACTACCAGCAGAGATATCCATTGAATTTGGCTCTGCCGAGGATTGTTTGCTTATTTCCACCTTGCAGCATTGATTGCATACAAAGAGCAGCTGCACGCTGTTTCTTCTGACAGCACAGCTACTCAAGATTTGGATTCGATTCACTGAGGAGAGCCCACAGCCGTCCACTTGGGATCTCGGATGCCATCCGGCACAGCGTACTGACTGCTGCAGAAACGTCAGCCTGCTTATTCGCACCACTTTCAATAAGGGTGCCAATACTCTTGTGAGTATATTTCCATTTGTTTTCATCTTCACTGTGAATTTTGCATACGAAACCTACTTGCACAATGAGGCGCTGTCTTCTTTTTTACCATAAATACAATTAAATACAATAAAATACAATTAAATAAAATTATCTAAAGTACAAAATAAACAAACACTAAATTACAGAAAATAATAAAATAATTACAAGAATTTTATACTAATTACACCTAATCTAATCCCCCTAATAAAATAAAAAGCCACCCAAAATAATAAAAATCCCTACCCTATACTAAATTACAAATAGCCCTTAAAAGGGCCTTTTGCGGGGCATTGCGCCAAAGTAATTAACTTTTTACCTGTAAAAAAATACAATACCCCCCAACATTACAACCCACCACCCACACACCCAACCCTATTCTAAAACCCACCCAATCCCCCCTTAATAAAACCTAACACTAACCCCTTGAAGATCACCCTACCTTGAGACGTCTTCACCCAACAGGGCAGAAGTGGTCCTCCAGGTGGCCAGAAGTCTTCATCCTATCCAGGCAGAAGAGGACCTCCAGACGGACAGAAGTCTTCATCCAGTCGGCATCTTCTATCTTCATCCATCCGGAGCGGAGCAGGTCCATCTTCAAGACATCTGACGCATCCTTCCAGGCCGACGACTACCCGACGAATGAATATTCCTTTAAATTACGTCATCCAAGATGGCGTCCCTTGAATTAAGGTGGGAAAAATCCTATTGGCTGATGCAATCAGCCAATAGGATTGAAGTTCAATCCTATTGGCTGATCCAATCAGTCAATAGGATTGATCTAACATTCTATTGGCTGACTGGAACAGCCAATAGAATGCAAGCTCAATCCTATTGCTGATTGCATCAGCCAATAGGATTTTCCCTACCTGTCATGTCTCCAGGTACATAAAAAATAGATTTGTAGCTTTTTCCAATATTTAACAAATATAGCTTTGAATAAGTTAAACTCATGGAATAAAGCAACTTAATATTAGTAATTGAAAATGATTTGTGTAAATAAAAAATAATACAGAGTGGGAAATCTGAGGAGAAAGATTCTTGAAGTAAACTCACTCAGAATAATATTTGTCTTACAAGAAACAAGCTGTATTAATGACAAAAAATAATACACTCTGTGCGCACAAGAGAAAAATAGGAGACAAAATGGTGAGCAAAAAGATAGAAAAATAAGAATCCGCTATATATGAGATGTAAACTTGAATTAACAAAATATACTTTGTAAGTTACAAGATGATCTTATTTGAGGCAAAAACAGTTTATGAGCTGAGGAAGTTTGTACCTGATCGGAGACTGAAATGTATCGAAGACACAGCTGGGAAGCAGCGTTAATGATTATGCAGCGTTCACTGAACAGGTCAGAGAGGAGAAAGCTGCAAGATGTGAGTGCTGTACGGCTCCTGAGATACAGCGTGTGAGATGACGTCACAGATTCAGGCTGTAAATTACGGCAAGGGATAAATACCTTGGAGAAGTAAGTTTTGGAAGATATAATCACTTGAGATACACTTTGAAAGTGAAAACTTGATCCAACGTAGATGATTCTCAAAAATTAGTTAAAGGCTTGAAAAAGTAGAAACGGAGGAACAGGAAGTTCTTCAGAAACACAACTTCAATAATCAAGCATTAAACAGGTGTGTCTGATATCCTTTTATAGGTGAATAGTAAAGGTGGACAAAGGGATTTAAGGTGGAATCATGACAGATCCCCCGTCTCAAGGCGGACCTCCTGGGAGCAGAGACCCAGGTTTGGAAGGGTTGTGAAGATGAAATTCATGTAAGAGCTCTGGAGCGTGAATATCACGTAGAGGAATCCAAGAGTCTTCTTCAGGACCATATCCCAACCAACGGACCAGATATTCAACCCGTCTCCAACGTTTGCGGGAATCCAAGATCTTTTCCACCTCAAATTCAGACTGATCTGCACACAAATCCGCATCAGAGGAATCATTCCCGGGTAGTGAGTCTAGTGTACCAAAATAAGGTTTCAAGAGAGACACATGGAAGGAAGGATGAATACGTAGATGAGCTGGCAAATGGAGAACGACTGCATTAGGATTCAGGATTTTCTTAATTTTGAAGGGACCTATAAATTGGGTTGTCAATTTTTTGCAGGGAACTTTCAGTTTTATATTTTTTGTGGATAACCATACACGATCTCCAGGTTTATATGATGGGGGAGGTATATGTTTCTTGTCAAAATAAAACTTTTGTTTATCTTTTGCAGTCTCCAGATGTTTTTTCAATAAAGGTATGGAGTTTTTCAGTTCAGTAATATATTCGACAGCATAGGGAGAAGATGAGGTGATGTTAGAAGTAGGTATTGTTCTCGGATGATAACCATAAGAAGCATAAAATGGTGTCATTTTAGTAGAAGTGTTAATCGAATTATTATAAGCGAATTCCGCCATTGGTAGCCAGTCTGACCAATCATCTTGAACTTGAGATATATAACACCGAAGATACTGCTCTAATGTTTGATTTAGTCGTTCTGTCAAACCGTTAGACTGCGGATGAAAAGCTGTTGTGAATCTGGGGGTGATCTTCAATAGACGACACAATTCCCTCCAGAATCTGGAGGTGAACTGAGTTCCCCTATCTGTAACTATTGAAAGTGGTAGACCATGTAATTTTACGATATGGTTAATGAAACAGGTAGCAGTGGTTGTTGCAGAGGGTATCTTCTTAAGTGGAATGAAATGTCCGATACGAGTAAGGTGATCAACGACTACGAGGATACAGGTATAATTCTTCGAAGGTGGTAACTCTACAATGAAATCCATTGATATCATATGCCAAGGAGTGTCAGGTATTGGCAGAGGAGTCAACAAACCGAATGGTTTATGCGAAGGTCGTTTAGTTCGGGAACAAACTTGGCAGTCAGTGATATGGCTACAAATATCTTGTTTCATTTTCGGCCACCAATATTCTCTATTCAACAATTCATGGGTTTTAGTAATACCCGGATGTCCTGCTAATGGAAGATTATGGAAATGATGAAGTAATTGTTTTCTTAATGTTGGTGGTACATACAGAAGTTTGTGATAATGATATAAACCAGTCTTTGAATCTTTAGTACAGATTGAAGGGATTGTGGAATCTTTGAGTTGAGCATGTAGTAGATCAGAATGGAATGAGGTAATAGAGGCTAAGAATCTGTGAGTGGGTATGATATTTTGTGCCTCTTCCTTTTCAGGTACATTCTGAAAAGTTCTGGATAGAGAGTCTGCTTGAGTGTTTTTTGATCCTGGACGGTAGTGGATGAGATAGTTAAAGCGATCTAGAAAAAGGGACCATCGGACCTGACGTGAAGATAAAGTTTTGTTTTTCTTTAGGTACTGTAGATTCTTGTGATCTGTAAGTACTAAAAAAGGTTTGGATGTGCCTTCAAGAATATGCCTCCAATGTTCCATGGCAACTTTTATTGCCAAAAGTTCTAGGTCACCCACAGAGTAATTCCTTTCTGCTGGAGTCAAGAGTCGGGAATAAAAGGCAACAGGATGGTTAACTTGTGATCCAATACGTAGTTGAGACAAAATTGCCCCAACACCAACATTTGAGGCATCAACTTCCAAGGTAAAATCTGCATCTGGATCAGGAAGCTGTAAGATGGGAGCTGAAGTAAAACATTTTTTCAGATGTTCGAAAGCTTCTTGTGCTTCAGTAGTCCAACAAAATTTAATTTTTCCTGTCAATTTAGTTAAGGGTTGAACTATGGAAGAATACCCCTGAATAAATCTTCTGTAAAAATTGGAGAAACCAAGAAACTTTTGGAGAGATTTTAAATTGGTAGGGACAGGCCAATCCAAAACAACCTTTATTTTGTCAGGATCCATTTCTATGCCAGTTGGGGAGATGATGTAACCCAGAAATTTGATTGTCTTTACATGGAATTGACATTTCTCTAATTTAGCATAAAGATGATGCTCTCTTAACCTCATTAAAACCCATCGTACGTGTTTGATGTGATCAGTTATGTTCTTAGAATAAATTAAAATGTCATCTAGATATATCACTACGCAGATATCTAATAAATCCTTGAATATCTCATTTATAAAAAACTGAAAAGTTGCTGGAGCATTTGTCAAGCCAAAAGGCATGACATTGTACTGATATAAGCCATAACGAGTTTTAAAAGCTGTTTTCCACTCATCCCCTTTCCTTATGCGTATGAGATTATACGCACCTTTCAAATCTAGTTTGGTAAAGATTTGAGCATCAGTTAATCTTTCTAAGAGTTCAGGGATGAGTGGAAGTGGGTAGCGATTTTTTACTGTAATTTCATTTAAACCCCTGTAATCTATAATAGGACGTATAGTACCATCTTTATTGGTCACAAAAAACATTCCAGCTGCTGCTGGAGAAGTGGAAGTGGATATAAACCCTTTTCTTAAATTTTCATCGAGATATTCTCTAAGGTATTGTAATTCTTTATTAGACATAGGATATATTTTACCAAAAGGTATGGTGGAATTAGGTTTAGTGTCTATAGGACAATCGAATGGCCTGTGTGGTGGTAGATTTTCTGCCTCTTTAAGATTAAACACATCTGAAAACTCAAGGTATTCTGGGGGTAATTGAGGTTGTATGTGGTTTATAGAGATTGTAGGGTAGCAAGTACTGAGATGTTTATTGTATATTATTGGTTACCCAATCAATACTTGGATTATGCAGCTGCAACCAAGGGTATCCTAAAATGATAGGATGGATAGAGTTAGGTAGTATATCGAATGTGATATATTCAGTATGTCCATTACCTGTAGTAGTGAGTAGTGGAATAGTGTGGTGTGTTATTGGACCTTTTTAATGAGTGGAACCATCAATAACTTTGACAAGAATAGGGAATTGCTTTAACACTCTGGGTATTTTATTTTTTGTAACATAAGTTTGATCCATGAACATGCCAAACGCCCCTGAATCAATCATGGCCTCATTCAGCAGAAGATGTTGATCCCACTGCAAAGACAATGAAATGGTTAAGTGTGATATCATTTTAGAATTAATTTGAGGGTTAACTATCAATATCTTACCCCTCGTCTGGCGTATTAGAGTTGGACAAGTGGACACTGTGTGGTCTTTGTTTCCACAGTACATACAAAGATTTAAACTTCTTCTTCTTTGTTTTTCTTCATATGTTAGAGGACCCTTAATTGTGCCAATTTCCATAGGTACAGGACTTGAAGATGGTTGTTGTACATGTGGTTGATGGTACTTCTTTGGATATGGTTCAGGTGGTACCTTTTCAGCACGGCGTTCCCTGAATCTCCTATCCATTGAAATAGAGATCTTTATGAGAGACTCAAGTGTGTCTGGGAACTCAATACGAGATAACTCATCTTTCAAATGTTCTGATAGTCCCAGACGAAACTGGTTGCGTAGAGAGACTTAGTTCCACTGAGACTCCGTAGCCCACAGTTGAAACTCAGCGACGTAGTCCTCAACTGGCCGTTTGCCCTGCTTAAGTGTTCTTAAGTTATTTTCAGCAGTGAGTTGGGTGTTGCGGTCCTCATACAATAAAGCCATTGCGTTAAAGAAATCTTCCAGTGAACCTAAAATGGGATCATTAGTCTCAAAAAATTTGTCAGCCCATAATCTGGGTTCCCCACTTAAATATGAGATCACAGTACATACTTTTACTCTATCAGAATAATATGTTTTAGGTTTCATAGAGAACATGAGTAAGCATGCATTGCGAAATTCACGGAAGCGAGTGCGTACACCAGCAAACACACTTGGTGGGTTAATCTTTGGTTCAGGGTGTTCAGCTGCCTTTTGTGTAATAAAGTCATTCATAATACTTTTCAAAGTGTTGTTTTCATTTTTTAATTCTGTTAAACCCTGAGCTAATATCTCCACCTTTTGATTTAAACTGGTTATTTCATTTGCCATTGCTGCAGGATCCATGTTTAAGAGTAACTTTATATATTTTTAAGGCTTGATTATTCTGTCATGTCTCCAGGTACATAAAAAATAGATTTGTAGCTTTTTCCAATATTTAACAAATATAGCTTTAAATAAGTTAAACTCATGGAATAAAGCAACTTAATATTAGTAATTGAAAATGATTTGTGTAAATAAAAAATAATACAGAGTGGGAAATCTGAGGAGAAAGATTCTTGAAGTAAACTCACTCAGAATAATATTTGTCTTACAAGAAACAAGCTGTATTAATGACAAAAAATAATACACTCTGTGCGCACAAGAGAAAAATAGGAGACAAAATGGTGAGCAAAAAGATAGAAAAATAAGAATCCGCTATATATGAGATGTAAACTTGAATTAACAAAATATACTTTGTAAGTTACAAGATGATCTTATTTGAGGCAAAAACAGTTTATGAGCTGAGGAATATAATGTAGGGAGTGGTATACACAACTGCACACCACACCCTTTAGGGTGCGCCTCCCTATTACCAGAGATAAAAATAAAAATAAAAATAAAAATAGAACCTAGACAGATAACAATGTACTAAAATATTAAGCACTAAATACAAACAGTTGCACAGGATAGAACACCAGAACAGTGAACTATACAGTAGGTATAGGTATGTAAATGTCCATTCATCCAACAAGTCCCACTATATGGAGGCAGCACTCTGTCAAAGGATGGTCGTCCTGATGGTTAGAAACTGCAAATAGAAGAACACAGAGGCGCCACAATGGCCCAGTACCACCAAAACAGAGAGATAAGTGTACAGAAGGCACTATATATACTCACAAACATGGAGCACCCAGATGGTGCTAATGGAGCAGGCTGAAACTTCACAGTAGTCCAGCTCACTGATAGACCTCCAAATAGATCCAGTCGGTGTTCCCTGAAGGCTTAGGCCTTAGATCCTATGCCTAGAAAAGGGAGAGGCAAACCAACATGGCCTAGTATTGTTTGAGCCCAGGGAGAATAAAACCCTAATGGGTATACTCACAGGAGATAAAGCACCTCCAGGTGCAGTAACAGCAAGCTGGAACCACAAGTCGCCCAGTAGACAAACCACAGCAAGCAGTCCTCGACTTCCAGTAGTATAACGTTTTATGGGAGAGGGCTATATATAACCCCACAACATGTTATTGGGTCAAAATACCACACAAGCAAGTGTATAAAAAAGTAAAAATCTTTAATAACACAGCGACGCGTTTCTCAGCCGCCTACGGGCTGTTTCATCAGGCTATAATAAAACATTAAAATATACACTTGCTATATACCATATTGAAAAACCTAAAAAATTATCTAATTGGACAGTCAATTGAAGTTTCAGCCAATGTGTGATCATTCTCAATCAGTAACTATGGCAGCAATTTAGTTAGTATTCGGGTGGATAGGTATAGCCAGGTGTGCACCTAATTAGCAACCTGACACACCCCCTAGCTTCCAGCCCCTGTTACTAATTGTTACCATAGTAACCACATAACAGTACATACACATTCAAAGTTTGTCTAATACACATGACACATCTACATTTGATTAGCACAAAGGAATATTAACAAGTACCCAAATGTTCATTTGATACCCATCTCAAGAATAGTACTTGTGAGAGGGTAATGTGTAACCGGACACCCTGAAAAATAATCTGGAGCACGTATATGATCTATATGTGCCTTACCAGCATAATATTGATAGTATCACTAGCCCCACATGAGAACCTTTGTTGGATTCAAAATGTGAAAGAATGTTAAATCTGTGTATAGGAATAGTGATCATCGTATAGTGAGTAGTGTGTAAACAGAGAGCTTTCGTTATGAAATTCTACATATCTTAGCATGAATGCTTTCTTAACATGAATACCTTCTTAAAATTGGTAGATCTTGTAAATGTACTTATTTCCATAACGATCTTTTAGTGCTGCAAGACATCTGTTTGCCCGATTACTAAATCCTACTTGATATTTGTAGATGACCCGAGACGCCTTCAGTTGCGTCTCACACTCTCACTGTGTCATGTGACAGTGTTTGGGAATTACGGAGCTTCCTCCAATCGTTCTGGTTGCTCTAAAGGGAGTGTGCACCCACTCCAATGAAAATGCATGTTATGGGAGGGATTATCATCGAATATTAAATAACAAAGAATATTATAATATCCTCTGTGGTGACCCTACCCCCAGCTTTTTTGAACAATTAAATAACATTCTACAGAAGGGTGTCAACATGGGTATCATGTCCAAAAATGAGAGAGACTATTGTCTCCCTAAATATCCCTGCACTGCTTTCTACTATCACCTGCCCAAAGTCCACAAGGACCCTGTAAAACCTCAAGGCAGGCCTATAATTGCAGGCATAGGGAGCCTCACTGACTCACTATCAGCCTATATAGATCAATTTTTGCAAAAATTTGTGATTACTCTTCCTTCCTATATTAGGGATTCCACTGATCTATTGATCAAATTAGAAGAAGTCAGCCTTAATGAACACTGTTGGTGGGTAACCTGTGACGTAGGAGCCCTCTACTCAAACATCGAACATGAAATAGGTACTAGAGCAGTGAGGTCCTTTTTGGAACAAGATATGTACATGCCTGTACAACAAATAGACTTTACTATTCAACTGATCAACTTCATTCTCAAGCACAACTACTTTCTATATCAAAGTAGATATTATCTCCAAATCAAGGGGACGGCCATGGGCACCAGGTTCGCTCCTAGCTTCGCAAACCTATTTATGGGTTGCTTTGAACAAGCTTACATTTATGACACCCACTATGGAGCGAACCTGGTGTTCTATGGCCGTTATATTGATGATCTGCTATTCATTTTCAAAGGGTCAGAAGAGGACATTAGGGGATTTATAGATCATTTGAACAATAATACTTTTGGGATTTCTTTTACCCATAATATAAAAAAAGAAGAAATTGAATTTTTAGATCTTGTTCTGGGGAAGACACCAGATGGTAAGGTCTCCTCAAGAACTTTCTTCAAAACGGTTGATTGCAACAGCTTTCTCCATTATGAGAGCAATCACTATAAGTGCTGGAAGAACAATGTCCCATATGGACAATTTAGGAGAATCAGAAGAAATTGTTCCACTTTGGAGGATTATGATTCACAAGCCACAATAATTGGCGAAAGGTTTCTTGAGAAAGGTTATCCACAGGACCTAATAAATCGCGAAACTCTCAGGGTGAGGAATGAGGATAGGTCAGGCTATTTCATTAAGAAACATATACATCAAGAAGCATTCAAAGAATGCAATCCGCCTTTATTCATCACTAAATATAACTCTAATCATCACCAGATCACTAAAATTCTGAACAAACATTGGTCAGTTCTAAGAAACGACCCCACGCTTAAGAAAATTATAGGAATCAAGCCAAAAGTGGTGTTTAGGAGAGCACCTACTCTTAAAAATGTGCTAGCTCCCAGCAAGGTGGTTAGGGACAAGCACACCTCCACTAACGGTGGGCTTACCAACCCATGGGGTGATGTAATCCCCGGAAGTTCTGTTATTCCCAAAAACAGAATATCCAAATGTTGTAGGAAACGGTGTGGGATGTGCAGCTTCATATCCCACAAGGCTACTACTTTCACATCACATACCACGGGGGAGTCATTCAATATTAAAGGATTTTTGACATGTGAAACATCTTTCGTCATATACCTGCTGAATTGTAAATGTGGGGTCCAATATGTTGGACGTACCTGTCGCAAAATCAAAAAAAGATGGGGGGAACATGCCTATAACATCAAAAAGCATTCCAAGTCTCATAGTGTTTCTAGACATTGTTTAATTTATCATAAAAAACAAAAGAACCCTATGAGCATTGTACCTATTGAGGCGATTTCTAGATCATTCCCTAACTCCTTCCTTACTCTCAGAAAAAGAGAGACCTTCTGGATTAAAAAACTACAAACTTTACAGCCAGATGGTCTCAATGAGAACCTTGATATGGCGGCATTTTGATAACTGAACAAGCTATGGTGCTCCTGTTCCACAAGTATTCTCCTCTAATGATGGGTTGTGAGATTTGTTTCTATAGCTACCAGTATGTTGTATGCTTGGTAATGCAATAACTGCCATCATTCAAGGCTAGATAAATATTGACTCACAAATTGTCAATTCTCTGTACATATATGCTAGTTAATTCTCAAATCTCAAACATATTTTATTGTATTGATATAGCTAGATCACTACAAGCACCTTATAAGGTCTTATCACCAGTCATTCAATATATTTGTTTTCTCGTTTAATATTTTTTAGGCACAATGTTAGTTATAATGACACACCACCTATACTCACTTATTATAAGTATTATACACTAAGGTCTCCATTAATAGTTTATAGTGAATTTACTATAGGTATCACCTGAGGTATTATCCAAACTTTACCAATAAATATGTCACTCACTGGCACTGCACTACCTACAATATCAGATTATCACAGTTCACTAATCCCAACTTATTTGGTTAGGGTTTATAAATGTATATATAGATAAAAAGATTAGTTTAGAGGCCACAGAATGTCCAAGATTTTCGATTGTAAGGATAACTGAACCACACTGGTCACATACTACTGGGTCACTAGCATATGGTCGACACATTAGTATTTTATACACTACATTATAACACTCTCTCACTTAGAAATACACAAAACATAAAGTTTTATAATCACTTCCTTCTAAGCAATCACTATCACTATTATACGATTACAGTGGGATCGCCACTGTTAGGATCCCATTAGCAATCTATCTTTTCTTTTTTCACTTTATTTAATATTTTATATCTAGTAACAAGACACTTTTTCCTTCGTGAGTCCAACACGATATGGGCACTTTACTGAGGTCAGGACCTATAATGTCTTGGCTCATTGCAAAGGCTCTCTAGGGCAGGTAAGCACGCCGTACATGCCCACTGACCAATAGGAGCAGAGCAAATGGGAGGTGTGCCGTAGGAGTGGGCTGAAGAGATTTCTCATTTGCGTTCCCATCTCTGGGGTTAACACGCATGTCAGTTTAAAAGGAATAGGATCTGATCAGATGATAATCCCTCCCATAACATGCATTTTCATTGGAGTGGGTGCACACTCCCTTTAGAGCAACCAGAACGATTGGAGGAAGCTCCGTAATTCCCAAACACTGTCACATGACACAGTGAGAGTGTGAGACGCAACTGAAGGCGTCTCGGGTCATCTACAAATATCAAGTAGGATTTAGTAATCGGGCAAACAGATGTCTTGCAGCACTAAAAGATCGTTATGGAAATAAGTACATTTACAAGATCTACCAATTTTAAGAAGGTATTCATGTTAAGAAAGCATTCATGCTAAGATATGTAGAATTTCATAACGAAAGCTCTCTGTTTACACACTACTCACTATACGATGATCACTATTCCTATACACAGATTTAACATTCTTTCACATTTTGAATCCAACAAAGGTTCTCATGTGGGGCTAGTGATACTATCAATATTATGCTGGTAAGGCACATATAGATCATATACGTGCTCCAGATTATTTTTCAGGGTGTCCGGTTACACATTACCCTCTCACAAGTACTATTCTTGAGATGGGTATCAAATGAACATTTGGGTACTTGTTAATATTCCTTTGTGCTAATCAAATGTAGATGTGTCATGTGTATTAGACAAACTTTGAATGTGTATGTACTGTTATGTGGTTACTATGGTAACAATTAGTAACAGGGGCTGGAAGCTAGGGGGTGTGTCAGGTTGCTAATTAGGTGCACACCTGGCTATACCTATCCACCCGAATACTAACTAAATTGCTGCCATAGTTACTGATTGAGAATGATCACACATTGGCTGAAACTTCAATTGACTGTCCAATTAGATAATTTTTTAGGTTTTTCAATATGGTATATAGCAAGTGTATATTTTAATGTTTTATTATAGCCTGATGAAACAGCCCGTAGGCGGCTGAGAAACGCGTCGCTGTGTTATTAAAGATTTTTACTTTTTTATACACTTGCTTGTGTGGTATTTTGACCCAATAACATGTTGTGGGGTTATATATAGCCCTCTCCCATAAAACGTTATACTACTGGAAGTCGAGGACTGCTTGCTGTGGTTTGTCTACTGGGCGACTTGTGGTTCCAGCTTGCTGTTACTGCACCTGGAGGTGCTTTATCTCCTGTGAGTATACCCATTAGGGTTTTATTCTCCCTGGGCTCAAACAATACTAGGCCATGTTGGTTTGCCTCTCCCTTTTCTAGGCATAGGATCTAAGGCCTAAGCCTTCAGGGAACACCGACTGGATCTATTTGGAGGTCTATCAGTGAGCTGGACTACTGTGAAGTTTCAGCCTGCTCCATTAGCACCATCTGGGTGCTCCATGTTTGTGAGTATATATAGTGCCTTCTGTACACTTATCTCTCTGTTTTGGTGGTACTGGGCCATTGTGGCGCCTCTGTGTTCTTCTATTTGCAGTTTCTAACCATCAGGACGACCATCCTTTGACAGAGTGCTGCCTCCATATAGTGGGACTTGTTGGATGAATGGACATTTACATACCTATACCTACTGTATAGTTCACTGTTCTGGTGTTCTATCCTGTGCAACTGTTTGTATTTAGTGCTTAATATTTTAGTACATTGTTATCTGTCTAGGTTCTATTTTTATTTTTATTTTTATTTTTATCTCTGGTAATAGGGAGGCGCACCCTAAAGGGTGTGGTGTGCAGTTGTGTATACCACTCCCTACATTATAGTTTGTTATAGGTCAACATTAGGGGTTGCTGCATCCTTCACATCTCATTTATATATTTTATATTTTATATTTTATATCTTAGTTGGTCACTATTAGAGTTGTACATCCTAATATGTTATCCTCATCTGAGCGAGCCAACAGGAGGGCTACCTCAGAACTTACTGGTACTGACCCATCCAACCCTCCAATGTCTCTGCAATCTTCCTTTAACAAACTTGAAACCCTTTTGAAAACGGAACATAGACATTGGTGGGATTTGGATACCCTTAAGAAATATAAAAACAAAAATCAAATACCTAGGGGACTTAGGATGTTCAAAAACTGTTCATTTAAAAACAATGAAGAGGTACTTAAGGATTGGGAAAATGCTCTTAACACTTGCTCCATGACACTAATTGATATTTTGATCAAGCACAGACAAACACTTGTTGATGAAGTGGGGTCTGAGATTGATCAACTACAAAAAGATATTGATATATATAAATCATCTCCCCTATATGAGAACCTGAGAAAGGAAACATATGATAAAGCCGATGAATATCAACATCTAATTATTTCTAACAAAAACAAAAAAATGGAGAGGGATAATGAGGACTATTCTAAAGGGGAAGTATATACTTATAATCGGAACAATAGAACGCCCAGGTCCAATGTCAATACCAATACTACAAGTTCCAACAGATCCAATTCTAGTGGGGGCTGGCAAACAGTAGCCTATAAGAACCGGTTTGCTCCTCATTATTATTCACATGGCGGGGGACCACAAACTGACCATAGAACGAACTCAGCATCTAATTTCTCACCACATACTAACAATCATAGCTATAGCAATCAATCCCATCACCAACCATACTATAGGAATAGGGAACATATCCCTGCCAAACCTCACTTTTCCAATAGGCCTCATACACCTCAATCATCCTCATATCATCGCACCAGCTCATATAATGAACAGTTTAAGGATAGGAATAGTGAGTCTGGTGAACAGTTTAATCATAGAAATAGAGAGTCCAATTCTTCCACTTATCACCCTTACAATAGGATTAATAATACACACAATGGCACTACCAATCACAACACTTCCATGCCTACTATGCACTTTGACAAAAGAGGCCCCAATTCTAATATAGAGCCTCATGATACCGATCAAAGAGTACAACACAATTATGAACATCCTAACAGATACCAGGCATTGCAGAATATAGGTGATGTTAATAATACCAGTGGTACTAACACCAATTCACAAGTATCTTTTTTAGGGGTGGATCATTATCCGAGGGACCCCCCAGTCTGGCAAGGGCCTTTGGGACCACCCCTTTCACAAAGGCTAAAAAGACCATTCGGAAACGAGGAACAAGAGGCAAATCCATCGCCCGCAAAAAGGAGAAACTAGAAAGGCTCAAAAAAGGTATTTTTAACTTATCATCACATGTTCTCACAGAAGACGAAATCAGAGTCTTGGGAAGGGGTCTGTCTTTTAGCCCTTCTAATCAATTTAAGGTCTATGAAGTCTTTGTTGATGTCAATAGCTATATCAGGAAATTAGCTTTGCAGAAATATTTTGCAGACAAAAAAATCAAGAATGATAATCTCAGGCCCATCACAACAGACCTAATGGACTCCCATCTCAATGAAGGTTTGATTACCTACGAACCCCATACACTTATGGAGGATCTATTTGATGAGTATATTCATACTAATCTTAGGCCCAAATCTACCTTCATTCCACCTAAGAACAATGGTAATCACATTGAAATATTTGCAAACCTGGTGTTGGAAGACTTAGACAAATTGGCAAAAAAACAAAAAAAGTTAAGGTATAAAAATAATCTGAATCCAAATGAAAGAAAAGCTCTCGCCAGGCTAATGAACAGATCCGACCTGGTGATTAGACAGGCGGACAAGGGGGGCGGCATAGTCTTACAAGATATGCAAGACTACCTACTGGAGGCCAATCGAATATTAAATAACAAAGAATATTATAATATCCTCTGTGGTGACCCTACCCCCAGCTTTTTTGAACAATTAAATAACATTCTACAGAAGGGTGTCAACATGGGTATCATGTCCAAAAATGAGAGAGACTATTGTCTCCCTAAATATCCCTGCACTGCTTTCTACTATCACCTGCCCAAAGTCCACAAGGACCCTGTAAAACCTCAAGGCAGGCCTATAATTGCAGGCATAGGGAGCCTCACTGACTCACTATCAGCCTATATAGATCAATTTTTGCAAAAATTTGTGATTACTCTTCCTTCCTATATTAGGGATTCCACTGATCTATTGATCAAATTAGAAGAAGTCAGCCTTAATGAACACTGTTGGTGGGTAACCTGTGACGTAGGAGCCCTCTACTCAAACATCGAACATGAAATAGGTACTAGAGCAGTGAGGTCCTTTTTGGAACAAGATATGTACATGCCTGTACAACAAATAGACTTTACTATTCAACTGATCAACTTCATTCTCAAGCACAACTACTTTCTATATCAAAGTAGATATTATCTCCAAATCAAGGGGACGGCCATGGGCACCAGGTTCGCTCCTAGCTTCGCAAACCTATTTATGGGTTGCTTTGAACAAGCTTACATTTATGACACCCACTATGGAGCGAACCTGGTGTTCTATGGCCGTTATATTGATGATCTGCTATTCATTTTCAAAGGGTCAGAAGAGGACATTAGGGGATTTATAGATCATTTGAACAATAATACTTTTGGGATTTCTTTTACCCATAATATAAAAAAAGAAGAAATTGAATTTTTAGATCTTGTTCTGGGGAAGACACCAGATGGTAAGGTCTCCTCAAGAACTTTCTTCAAAACGGTTGATTGCAACAGCTTTCTCCATTATGAGAGCAATCACTATAAGTGCTGGAAGAACAATGTCCCATATGGACAATTTAGGAGAATCAGAAGAAATTGTTCCACTTTGGAGGATTATGATTCACAAGCCACAATAATTGGCGAAAGGTTTCTTGAGAAAGGTTATCCACAGGACCTAATAAATCGCGAAACTCTCAGGGTGAGGAATGAGGATAGGTCAGGCTATTTCATTAAGAAACATATACATCAAGAAGCATTCAAAGAATGCAATCCGCCTTTATTCATCACTAAATATAACTCTAATCATCACCAGATCACTAAAATTCTGAACAAACATTGGTCAGTTCTAAGAAACGACCCCACGCTTAAGAAAATTATAGGAATCAAGCCAAAAGTGGTGTTTAGGAGAGCACCTACTCTTAAAAATGTGCTAGCTCCCAGCAAGGTGGTTAGGGACAAGCACACCTCCACTAACGGTGGGCTTACCAACCCATGGGGTGATGTAATCCCCGGAAGTTCTGTTATTCCCAAAAACAGAATATCCAAATGTTGTAGGAAACGGTGTGGGATGTGCAGCTTCATATCCCACAAGGCTACTACTTTCACATCACATACCACGGGGGAGTCATTCAATATTAAAGGATTTTTGACATGTGAAACATCTTTCGTCATATACCTGCTGAATTGTAAATGTGGGGTCCAATATGTTGGACGTACCTGTCGCAAAATCAAAAAAAGATGGGGGGAACATGCCTATAACATCAAAAAGCATTCCAAGTCTCATAGTGTTTCTAGACATTGTTTAATTTATCATAAAAAACAAAAGAACCCTATGAGCATTGTACCTATTGAGGCGATTTCTAGATCATTCCCTAACTCCTTCCTTACTCTCAGAAAAAGAGAGACCTTCTGGATTAAAAAACTACAAACTTTACAGCCAGATGGTCTCAATGAGAACCTTGATATGGCGGCATTTTGATAACTGAACAAGCTATGGTGCTCCTGTTCCACAAGTATTCTCCTCTAATGATGGGTTGTGAGATTTGTTTCTATAGCTACCAGTATGTTGTATGCTTGGTAATGCAATAACTGCCATCATTCAAGGCTAGATAAATATTGACTCACAAATTGTCAATTCTCTGTACATATATGCTAGTTAATTCTCAAATCTCAAACATATTTTATTGTATTGATATAGCTAGATCACTACAAGCACCTTATAAGGTCTTATCACCAGTCATTCAATATATTTGTTTTCTCGTTTAATATTTTTTAGGCACAATGTTAGTTATAATGACACACCACCTATACTCACTTATTATAAGTATTATACACTAAGGTCTCCATTAATAGTTTATAGTGAATTTACTATAGGTATCACCTGAGGTATTATCCAAACTTTACCAATAAATATGTCACTCACTGGCACTGCACTACCTACAATATCAGATTATCACAGTTCACTAATCCCAACTTATTTGGTTAGGGTTTATAAATGTATATATAGATAAAAAGATTAGTTTAGAGGCCACAGAATGTCCAAGATTTTCGATTGTAAGGATAACTGAACCACACTGGTCACATACTACTGGGTCACTAGCATATGGTCGACACATTAGTATTTTATACACTACATTATAACACTCTCTCACTTAGAAATACACAAAACATAAAGTTTTATAATCACTTCCTTCTAAGCAATCACTATCACTATTATACGATTACAGTGGGATCGCCACTGTTAGGATCCCATTAGCAATCTATCTTTTCTTTTTTCACTTTATTTAATATTTTATATCTAGTAACAAGACACTTTTTCCTTCGTGAGTCCAACACGATATGGGCACTTTACTGAGGTCAGGACCTATAATGTCTTGGCTCATTGCAAAGGCTCTCTAGGGCAGGTAAGCACGCCGTACATGCCCACTGACCAATAGGAGCAGAGCAAATGGGAGGTGTGCCGTAGGAGTGGGCTGAAGAGATTTCTCATTTGCGTTCCCATCTCTGGGGTTAACACGCATGTCAGTTTAAAAGGAATAGGATCTGATCAGATGATAATCCCTCCCATAACATGCATTTTCATTGGAGTGGGTGCACACTCCCTTTAGAGCAACCAGAACGATTGGAGGAAGCTCCGTAATTCCCAAACACTGTCACATGACACAGTGAGAGTGTGAGACGCAACTGAAGGCGTCTCGGGTCATCTACAAATATCAAGTAGGATTTAGTAATCGGGCAAACAGATGTCTTGCAGCACTAAAAGATCGTTATGGAAATAAGTACATTTACAAGATCTACCAATTTTAAGAAGGTATTCATGTTAAGAAAGCATTCATGCTAAGATATGTAGAATTTCATAACGAAAGCTCTCTGTTTACACACTACTCACTATACGATGATCACTATTCCTATACACAGATTTAACATTCTTTCACATTTTGAATCCAACAAAGGTTCTCATGTGGGGCTAGTGATACTATCAATATTATGCTGGTAAGGCACATATAGATCATATACGTGCTCCAGATTATTTTTCAGGGTGTCCGGTTACACATTACCCTCTCACAAGTACTATTCTTGAGATGGGTATCAAATGAACATTTGGGTACTTGTTAATATTCCTTTGTGCTAATCAAATGTAGATGTGTCATGTGTATTAGACAAACTTTGAATGTGTATGTACTGTTATGTGGTTACTATGGTAACAATTAGTAACAGGGGCTGGAAGCTAGGGGGTGTGTCAGGTTGCTAATTAGGTGCACACCTGGCTATACCTATCCACCCGAATACTAACTAAATTGCTGCCATAGTTACTGATTGAGAATGATCACACATTGGCTGAAACTTCAATTGACTGTCCAATTAGATAATTTTTTAGGTTTTTCAATATGGTATATAGCAAGTGTATATTTTAATGTTTTATTATAGCCTGATGAAACAGCCCGTAGGCGGCTGAGAAACGCGTCGCTGTGTTATTAAAGATTTTTACTTTTTTATACACTTGCTTGTGTGGTATTTTGACCCAATAACATGTTGTGGGGTTATATATAGCCCTCTCCCATAAAACGTTATACTACTGGAAGTCGAGGACTGCTTGCTGTGGTTTGTCTACTGGGCGACTTGTGGTTCCAGCTTGCTGTTACTGCACCTGGAGGTGCTTTATCTCCTGTGAGTATACCCATTAGGGTTTTATTCTCCCTGGGCTCAAACAATACTAGGCCATGTTGGTTTGCCTCTCCCTTTTCTAGGCATAGGATCTAAGGCCTAAGCCTTCAGGGAACACCGACTGGATCTATTTGGAGGTCTATCAGTGAGCTGGACTACTGTGAAGTTTCAGCCTGCTCCATTAGCACCATCTGGGTGCTCCATGTTTGTGAGTATATATAGTGCCTTCTGTACACTTATCTCTCTGTTTTGGTGGTACTGGGCCATTGTGGCGCCTCTGTGTTCTTCTATTTGTATTATGAGCTGAGGAAGTTTGTACCTGATCGGAGACTGAAATGTATCGAAGACACAGCTGGGAAGCAGCGTTAATGATTATGCAGCGTTTACTGAACAGGTCAGAGAGGAGAAAGCTGCAAGATGTGAGTGCTGTACGGCTCCTGAGATACAGCGTGTGAGATGACGTCACAGATTCAGGCTGTAAATTACGGCAAGGGATAAATACCTTGGAGAAGTAAGTTTTGGAAGATATAATCACTTGAGATACACTTTGAAAGTGAAAACTTGATCCAACGTAGATGATTCTCAAAAATTAGTTAAAGGCTTGAAAAAGTAGAAACGGAGGAACAGGAAGTTCTTCAGAAACACAACTTCAATAATCAAGCATTAAACAGGTGTGTCTGATATCCTTTTATAGGTGAATAGTAAAGGTGGACAAAGGGATTTAAGGTGGAATCATGACACTACCCTAATTCCGATTGGCTGATAGAATTCTATCAGCCAATCAGAATTCAAGGGATGCCATCTTGGATGATGTCATTTAAAGGAATATTCATTCGTCGGGTAGTCATCGGCCTGGAAGGATGCTCTGCGTCGGATGTCTTGAAGATGGAGGGTAGGGATTTTTATTATTTTGGGGGGCTTTTTTATTTTATTAGGGGGATTAGATTAGGATTAATTAGTTTAAAATTATTGTAATTATTTTATTATTTTCTGTAATTTAGTGTTTGTTTTTTTGTACTTTAGTTAATTTTATTTAATTGTAATTAATTGTAGTTAATTTTGGTAATTAATTTAATTATAGTGTAGTGTTAGGTGTTAGTGTAACTTAGGTTAAGTTTTATTTTACAGGTACGTTTGTATTTATTTTAGCTAGGTAGTTATTAAATAGTTAATAACTATTTAATAACTATTGTACCTAGTTAAAATAAATACAAACGTGCCTGTAAAATAAAAATAAACCCTAAATTAGATACAATGTAATTATTAGGTATATTGTAGCTAGCTTAGGGTTTATTTTATAGGTAAGTATTTAGTTTTAAATAGGAATTATTTATTTAATGATAGGAATATTTATTTAGATTTATTTAAATTATATTTAAGTTAGGGGGGGTTAGGGTTAGACTTAGGTTTAGGGGTTAATAAATTTAATGTAGGTGGTGGCGGTGTAGGGGGGTCAGATTAGGCTTTAATAAATTTAATGTAGGTGGCGGTGTAAGGGGGTCAGATTAGGGGTTATTAAATATAATGTAGATGGCGGTGGGGTCCGGGAGCAGCGGTTTAGGGGTTAAACACTTTATTTAGTTGCGGCGGGCTCCGGGAGAGGTGGTTTAGGGGTTAATAAGTATAATGTAGGTGGCGGCAGTGTAGGGGATGCATATTAGGGGTGTTTGGACTCGAGGTACATGTTAGGGTGTTAGGTGTAGATGTTCCCATAGGAATAAATGGGATATCGGGCATCAGCGAACATAAGCTTTCACTGCTGTCAGACTCCCATTGATTCCTATGGCATCTGCCGCCTCCAGGGCCGGAATAGTGGCGAGCGTAACTGCTAGTTTTTTGATAACTAGCAAAAGTAGTCAGATTGTGCCGAACTTGCGTTCGGAACATCTGTAGTGATGTAGGGTTCAAAGATATGAGGTCTCAGGTGTTAGAAAAAAAAAATGCAAATGATTTAACTTTGTGATACATACATACTGTACATACACATGTCTAAATATGTGAATGAATATATATATATATATATATATATATATATATATATATATATATATATATATATATATATACATTTCAAAATAACAAGAGTACTGCATTGAGCAATGATACTTTTTTATTGGACTAACTATACATTTATAAGTTGACAAGCTTTTGGAAGAATGTCTTCCTTTTTCAAGACTGAAGCAAAACTGACCATCTACAGTATATATATATTGTTTTTTTTTTTTGCGTTTTCCATAAAGTCCATGTATGTTCTATGTATTTTAAATAGATATTCCTATATATATATGAATACATATCTATACATATAGATTATGTATATATATATATTCACTCACCAGCCACTTTATTAGGTACACCTGTTCAATTGCTTGGTAACACAAATTGGTAATCAGTCAATCACAAGGCAGGAACTCAATGCATCTAGCAATCTAGACAGGGTGAAGACGACTTGCTGAAGTTCAAACCGAGCATCAGAATGGGGAAAAAAGAGGATTTAAGTAACTTTGAACATGGCATAGTTGTTGGTGCCAGACGGGCTGGTCTGAGTATTTCAAAAACTGCTAATCTACTGGGATTTCCGCGCATAATCATCTCTAGGGTTTACAGAGAATGATTTGAAAAAGAGAAAATATCCAGTGAGTGGCAGTTGTGTGGATGACAATGCCTTGTTGATGTCAGAGGTCAGAGGAGAATGGTTAGACTGGTTCAAGATGATAGAAAGGCAACAGTAACTCAAATAAACACTCGTTACAACTCAGGTATGCAGAATACCATCTTTGAATGCACAACACGTTGAACCTTGAAGCAGATGGATTACAGCAGCAGAAGACCACACCGGGTGCCACTCCTGTCAGCTAAGAACAGGAATCTGAGGCTACAAATCACACAGGCTAACCAATAATGGACAATATAAGCTTGGAAAAACGTTGCCTGGTCTGATGAGTCTTGATTTCAGCTGTGAGATTCAGATGGTAGAGTCAGAATTTGGCATAAACAACATGAAAACATGGATCCATCCTGCCTTGTATCAACGGTTCAGGCTGGTGGTGAAAGTGTAATGGTGTGGGAGATATTTTATTGGCACACTTTGGGCCCCATAGTACCAATTGAGCATCCTTTAAATGCCACAGCCTACCTTAGTATTGTTGCTGACCATGTTCATCCATTTATGACAACAGTGTACCCATCTTCTGATGGCTACTTCCAGCAGGATAATGCACCATGTCACAAAGCTCAAATCATTTCACACTGATTTCTTGAACATGACAATGAGTTCACTGTACTCAAATGGCCTCCACAGTCACCAGATCTCAATCCAATAAAGCACGTCTTCACCCAACAGGGCAGAAGTGGTCCTCCAGGTGGCCAGAAGTCTTCATCCTATCCGGGCAGAAGAGGACCTCCAGACGGACAGAAGTCTTCATCCAGTCGGCATCTTCTATCTTCATCCATCCGGAGCGGAGCAGGTCCATCTTCAAGACATCTGACGCATCCTTCCAGGCCGACGACTACCCGACAAATGAATATTCCTTTAAATTACGTCATCCAAGATGGCGTCCCTTGAATTAAGGTGGGAAAAATCCTATTGGCTGATGCAATCAGCCAATAGGATTGAAGTTCAATCCTATTGGCTGATCCAATCAGTCAATAGGATTGAGCTAACATTCTATTGGCTGACTGGAACAGCCAATAGAATGCAAGCTCAATCCTATTGCTGATTGCATCAGCCAATAGGATTTTCCCTACCCTAATTCCGATTGGCTGATAGAATTCTATCAGCCAATCAGAATTCAAGGGATGCCATCTTGGATGATGTCATTTAAAGGAATATTCATTCGTCGGGTAGTCATCGGCCTGGAAGGATGCTCCGCGTCGGATGTCTTGAAGATGGAGGGTAGGGATTTTTATTATTTTGGGGGGCTTTTTTATTTTATTAGGGGGATTAGATTAGGATTAATTAGTTTAAAATTATTGTAATTATTTTATTATTTTCTGTAATTTAGTGTTTGTTTTTTTGTACTTTAGTTAATTTTATTTAATTGTAATTAATTGTAGTTAATTTTGGTAATTAATTTAATTATAGTGTAGTGTTAGGTGTTAGTGTAACTTAGGTTAAGTTTTATTTTACCGGTACATTTGTATTTATTTTAGCTAGGTAGTTATTAAACAGTCCCTTCCTCTGACAGAGGAAGGGACTGTTATTGTCCCGAAACGTCACTCGTTTGAATTAAAGTCTTTTGTCACAGTTGGAATCGTTCAGTGAGTGCTTCTTTGCTACAGTTTATCTATTATCTTACAGCACCCTGACAAGTTGCATAAGTTGGTGAGAGTGCACTTACACCATCACTTGAAATATATATATATATATATATATATATATATATATATATATATATATATATATATATATATATATATATATATATATATATATATATATATATATATATAAATATATATTCACATATACAAACAAATAATTTATTGGTATTACATGAAAGACAGGGGCCAGCAATCATCCACTCATTCAACCAAACAACATACACACTGAGAAAGAAGAAAAAAAAACATAAAAAAAGATAGATAAACCCCCAAGGCATCCTGAGGGGGAGTGACTGTCATCACCTATCATGTTGGTCATAAAATTAACATAATAACTAAAACGTTCATGACACTTCAAAAAATGTTCCAAAGATGAATTGTTGTCATTAATATAAGCAGGTTTATTTATATTCAAATGAACTCATTATCTGACTTTACAGTTCATGACATTTTATCCATATGTAATTCATGAAGGCACCACAGCTTCTTCACACATGAACTTCAGAAGCAACAATTAGTATATATTAAACCAGCTTTAAGATGCCTGTATTAATAGCACTCAGTCAGTATGCCTTCATGCACAATAGTTGAGGGAAATTAGACATTCCAGATGTGCAAATATTATTAGCAGTTAAACTGTTAATCCCCTGTACAGCATACAATAACGCTCTGCTCCAGAGTATATATATTCAATATGAAGCTTGTACAACTCCACTCTGCAGTGTGATATCATCCCCTTCTACGGAACATAATACCCATCTGAACTGGCATAAATGGCATAAAACATTCACATCAAGCACCGAATACTTGCTCCTGGTCCAATGAACTGCATCATCTGTATAATCCCTTAGGGATTCATGGGGGAAACCATACTGCCATACACGTGAGTAGCATCTCAGACCACTTGCTAAGGTTGAAGATGTCAGCAAAATTCTGACCCGCATTTCGGGACTCCACCCTTTCTCAAGGAGTATGATAGGTAGAATTTTGCTTAGGTGTTTATACAGATAGAAACAGAGTTTAATTGGTTCACACAAATGCACAGTCCACCTATAACTCACACACATGCACACTCCACCCATAACCACTCCATCATTAAGGTGGAATTGTAATATCCCTTTCATACAACGTTGTGTATACATTCCTAATACAACCTTAAATAATTTTAATCCATAATATAGCATAGTGACTAGATTATCATACATTTTCCATAATCACAAAAGCTTGTACATATTAAAATATATATGAATAGAGATTATGTTATAAAAAACAACCAACTCTCCACAGCCTTCCAATCTCATATAATGTTACCTTGGTTTAAGCCCTTGGTTGACAATGTGTCAAGTCTCCTAATCCACCGAGCTTCCTTTTTAAACAGAGGCTTCTGTCTATCTCCCCACGTCTTAGTGGGGGTACCCCATCCACTACCTGAAAGCGGAGTTGACTCTTATTATGTGGTACTATAGTAAAGTGATGTGCCACTGGAGCATCCTCATCCAAATTACCAATTGCAGCCTTATGTTGTCTTATTCTGTCCTTGGCGCATTGGGTTGTCTCACCAACATATACCAAGCCACAAAAGAATTTAGTCCATGCAAAGAAATGCACAACCGGGAGCTCGTTTTGTAAAAAAAAAACAGTATCCTTTATTTAACTGCATTAAAACAAGCCTGAAAAGCGTCTCCAAATCCAGACCATCTGCCGGCACAATCCAGATGTTTGTGGATCAGTGTAAGATTTAGAGACGCTTTTCAGGCGTGTTTTAATGCAGTTAAATAAAGGATACTGATTTTATTACAAAATGGACTCCTCGGTTGTACATTTCTTTGCATGGACTATATTTGCCTGATATCGGGTAGAGCTTAGAGAATACAGCAAACTGGGACAAGGGATATTTTTATAACACCGGAGAAGGAATTTGGCTACAACACCGGAGTCTACCCTGAGGAGGAGAGGTGAGCAGTGGACTGTTTATTTACACTTATGTTATTTCTCACTCTCTGTGAATCGTGGTCAGACTTATGTATTTATTTGTTTATGGTGACACTTGACTTTGGATGTTGATGATCCAAAGTCAAAGTTTCTATTTGAAAGGGTATACTTCTTGATTTACACATAAGCATTTAATCACATTCGCCTAGATTACGAGTTTTGTGCTAAACAGGGTGCGAAAATAACGCCCAAAAAGTTACATTATTTCACTCTCCATAGCTTTGCCATTGCGAGTTACTGAAAAGCCTCCTTCTGCTGTGCCTTATGGTGCGTAAAGCTCCATACCGCACAAAAGCCTAGAGCTGATTTGACCTGCTCGTGCCTGCTTTCCCCTCATAGACATCAATAAGGAGAGAGTGTTTGGAAAAAATATAAACACCTGAAGTGCGGAATGAAGATCTCCATAAAGCAACCCCATTGATGTGTATTGGGGAAAGAAAGTTATGTTTAAACCTAACACCCTAACATAAAACCCTAGTATAAACACCCTTAATCCACCACCCCCAACATCGCTGACACTATATAAAGTGAATAACCCCCTAATCTGCCGCTCCCCGACATCGCAGACACTAAATATAGTGATTAACCCCTAATCTGCCACTCCCAACATTGCCGCCACTAAATAAAAGTAATTAACCCCTAAACCTCCGGCCCCCCACATCGAAAAATACTAAATTAAACTATTAACCCCTAATCCTAACACCCCCATAACTTTAAATTCAAATTACAATATAACTATATTTAAATAAATATAAACGTACCTGTGAAATAAAAAT
Organism: Bombina bombina; assembly: GCF_027579735.1. NCBI lineage: Eukaryota > Metazoa > Chordata > Amphibia > Anura > Bombinatoridae > Bombina > Bombina bombina. Next base: position 1,246,310,651 of record NC_069499.1, read on the forward strand.
AGACAACTATAACATTAAACTATAAATTAACCTAACCTCACTATTCTAATAAAATTAAAAAAACTACCAATTAAAAATACTAAATTACAAATTTTAAAAAAGCTAATCATACGAAAAAATGTAAAAAAATCTAACATTACAAAAAAAATAAACACTAAAATTATGAAAAATAAAAAACACTAAGGTTACATAAAATAATAAAAAAAATATCAAAAATAAAACTAATTACACCTACTGTAATAGCCCTAAAAAATTAAAAAAATCCAACCCAAAGTAAAAACACCCCCAGCCTACAATAAACTACCAATAGCCCTTAAAAGGGACTTTTGTGGGGCATTGCCCTAAGTTAAACAGCTCTTTTACCTGTAAAAAAAATACAAATAATACAAAGTCCCCCCAACAGTAAAACACAACACCCAACCAACCGCCAAAAATAAAAAACCTAACTCTAAAAAAAACCTAAGCTACCTATTGCCCCTTGCGTTTGTATTGGTATAGCCCTTAAAAGGGAAAAAACACCCCAAAAAATGAAAAAAAAAAACCCTTAGTTTAACCCCATAAAATCTACTCACGAGTCCTGAAGTCCGGACATCCATCTTCACCCAGGCAGCGAGAAGTCTTCATCCCGGCGGCGCGGAGCAGAGCTATCCTGGAAGCCGATGCCATCCTGCGTGGAGCGTTGGTCACCACCGTACACTGAAGCTTCAATGCAAGGTAGCGGTTTCAAAAGGGTGTACCTTGCATTCCTATTGGCTGATTTGATTCTTCAAATTCAAATCAGCCAATAGAATGAGAGCTTCTGAAATCCTATTAGCTGTTCAAAGCAGCCAATAGGATGAGAGCTACTGAAATCCTATTGGCTGTTCAAATCAGGTTTTTCATTTTTTTACAGGTAAAAGAGTTGTTTAACTTAGGGCAATGCTCTACAAAAGGCCATTTTAATGGCTATTGGTAGTGTATTGTAGGCTAGGGGGTGTTTTTAATTTGGGGGAGCTTTATTATTTTTTTAGGGCTATTAGATTAAGTGTAATTATTTTTATTTTTGATAATTTTGTTTATTATTTTTTGTAATCTTAGGGCTCCATGTACGAAGTAGATCCGCTGCCCGTGTGTAGCGGAGGCGGGCGGACAGCTTTGCGAGTTAAGAAGCTGTCCGCCCGCCTCTTAGTACATGGAGCCCTTAGTGTTTTTTATTATTTGTAATTTTAGTGTGGTTTTTTTGGTATGTTAGATTTTTTTAATTTTTTGTTGGATTAGTTTTTTTAAATTTGTAATTTAGTATTTTTAATTGATAGTCTTTTTTAATTTTATTAGACTTATAAGGTAAGGTTAATTTATAGTTTAATGTTAGGTTTATTTTAATTTCACAGGTAAGTTTTTATTTATTTAAATATAGTTATATTGTAATTTTAATTTAAAGTTAGGGGGGTGTTAGGTTTAGGGGTTAATAGTTTAATTTAGTGTTTTGCAATGTGGGGGGGCTGAGGTTTAGGGGTTAATAGGTTTATTTAGTGGCAGCGATGTGGGAGGACAGATGTTTAGGAGTTAATAGGTTTATTTAGCTGCAGCGATTTGGTAGGCCGAAGGTTTAGGGGTTTATAGGTTTATTTAGTGGCAGCAATGTCGGCGAGCAGTGGTTTAGGGGTTAATAACTTTATTATAGTGGCGGCGATGTTGTGGAATGACGGTTTAGTGGTTAAAACATTTTTGTTTTGCAAAATCCATAACTATTGGTCCCAGATGGTGGTATTGATTGTGTCAGAATAGGCTGTACCGCAAGCATTTTAGCCTGAACGCATAACCTGTAATACCGCACGCTATGAAAATCCCACACTCAAATTAATTTTTTTGAGTGCGGAGTAGACGTTGCGTTACAGGCTAAAATGCTTGCGGTATAGCTTATTCTGACACAATCAATACCACCATCTGGGACCAATAGTTATGGATTTTGCAAAACAAAAATGTTTTAACCACTAAACCGTCATTCCACAACATTCCACAACATCGCCGCCACTATAATAAAGTTATTAACCCCTAAACCAAAAATATTTATTTATAAAATAATTTACCAGGAAGGATACACTGAGATGTCTCTCGTTTTCAAGTATGTCCTGGATGAACTATATATATATATATATATATATATATATATATATATATATATATATATATATATATATATATATATATATATATATATACATATATTATTTTTACCAAAAAAATATATAGATGTTTGTATGAATAAATAGAACATATACTTCTATGTGAAGAACATTGGATTGTAAAATATTGATATTTTCATGTTGGGTTTGTGCTCTTGAGAAAATGTGATTGAATTTGCGTGCGAGTAAGGGTGTTGTTTTTTTTCTCTACTTTTTGGCTTTATTGAAGTCTATGAAGGATTTACAAATTTATATTGCACTTATGTATAAACCGATGACAATCTATTTTTTCCCTAGGGACGCCTAGGGAGAAATATATTTTTTATGTTTTTGCTGGATGTGTGAAATGAATGAGGATTGATGTCTATGGGGTGAAGAAAGTTATGTTTAAACTTAACACCTTAACATAAACCCCTAGTCTAAACACCCCTAATTTGCCACCCTCAACATCGCTGACACTAAATAAAGTGAATAACCCCCTAATCTGCCGCTCCCTGACATTGCAGACACTAAATATAGTGATTAACCCCTAATCCGCCACTCCCAACATTGCCGCCACTAAATAAAAGTTATTAACCCCTAAACCGCTGGTCCCTGACATGGCTGCAACTAAATAAAATTATTAACCCCTAAACCTTCGGCCTCCCACATCGCCTCTACTAAATAAACCTATTAACCCCTAAACCTCTGGCCCCCCACATCACAAAACAGTAAATTAAACTATTAACCCCTAATTCAAACACCCCCATAACTTTAAATTAAAATTACAATATAACTATATTTAAATAGATATAAACGTACCTGTGAAATAAAAATAAACAGCTATAACATTAAACTATTAATTAACCGAACCTCCCTATTCTAATAAAATAAAAAAAACTACCAATTAAAAATACTAAATTACAAATTTAAAAAAAGCTACTCATACGAAAAAATGTAAAAAATCTAACATTACAAAAAATAAACACTAAAATTACTAAAAATAAAAAACACTAAGGTTACATAAAATAATAAACAATATTATAAAAAATGAAACCAATTACACCTACTGTAATTGCCCAAAGTAAAAACACCCCCAGCCTACAATAAACTACCAATAGCCCTTAAAAGGGACTTTTGTGGGGCATTGCCCTAAGTTAAATAGCTCTTTTACCTGTAAAAAAAAATACAAAGTCCCCCCAACAGTTAAACACACCACCCAAACAACCCCCTAAAATAAAAAACCTAACTCTAAAAAAACACCTAAGCTACCCATTGCCCCTAAAGGGACGTTTGTATTGGCATTGCCCTTAAAAGGGCATTCAGCCCCTTTACTGCCCTTAAAAGAGCATTCAGCTTTTTTACAATTGCCCAAAACCCTAATCTAAAAAAAAAAAAAAAATTTATAAAAACCTAACACTTATCCCATAAAATCTACTCACGGTTCCTGAAGTCCGGACATCCATCTTCCTCCAGGCAGCGAGAAGTCTTCATCCAGGTGGTGGCAACTTCATCCATCCCTGGAGCATCTTCTATCTTCATCCCGATGTCGCGGAGCAGAGTTATCCTGGAAGCCGATGCCATCCTGTGTGGAGCGTCCTCTTCATACGGTCACCACCGTACACTGAAGCTTCAATGCAAGGTAGCGGTTTCAAAAGGGCGTACCTTGCATTCCTATTGGCTGATTTGATTCTTCAAATTCAAATGAGTCAATAGGATGAGAGCTTCTGAAATCCTATTAGCTGTTCAAAGCAGTCAATAGGATGAGAGCTACTGAAATCCTATTGGTTGTTCAAATCAGGTTTTTCATTTTTTTACAGGTAAAAGAGCTGTTTAACTTAGGGCAATGCCCTACAAAAGGCAATTTTAATGTCTATTGGTAGTGTATTGAAGGCTAGGGGGGGTTATTTTGGGGGAGCTTTTTTATTTTTTTAGGGCTATTAGATTAAGTGTAATTGTTTTATTTTTGATAATTTCATTTATTATTTTTTGTAATATTAGTGTTTTTTATGTTTTGTAATTTTAGTGTTTTTTTTTGTTATGTTAGATTTTTTTAATTTTTCATAGGATTAGTTTTTTTTAATTTGTAATTTAGTATTTTTTTGGAAAAGATCAGTTTTAATGATTGTAATGAAAAAAACATCACCTTTCTTGAAAGCTAAATAAAACATTCCAAAACCCCCACAGTTCAAACTAATTTTATGGCAAGGGGTTCTAGGGAAAGGACGAACAGAAGAGGGGAGAGTGGGCAGCCCTGCCTAGTACCGTTACGTATTTCAAAAGGCTCTGAGAGAGTGCCATTGACTTTCACTTGCGTGGTGGGATTAGAATATAAAGCCCAAATTTGATCGATAAATTATATGGGGAATAAAAAATTTAATAAGGGTAGTTTGAAGGAATGTCCAATCTAATCGATTGAACGCTTTTTCTGCGTCTGTTGAGAGATATATGGAGGGGATTTAAGAGTCTTTAATATAATCTAAGAGATTGATTATTCTGCTTATATTATCTTTGGCCTCTCTGTTTGGGACAAAACGACCTGGTCACTATGAACCAGGGCTGGTAGGAATTTATTTATTCTGTTGGCCAGTATCCTTGCATAGATCTTTGTGTCTACATTAAGCAACGATATGGGCCTGACATTTGCTGGTTTCTCTGGGGGTTTACCTGGCTTTGGGAGGACAGAGATATGCACCTGAAGCATAGTATCCGGGAAAAAATGTTTGCCTGATGTATAATTGAATAAAGTTAATAAATATTGGGTTAATTGAGTTGCAAAGGTTTTGTAATAACTGTTCGAGAAGCCGTCTGGGCCCGGGGCTTTATCAGGTTTTAAGTCTTTAATAGTATTTGTTATTTCAGAACTAGTGATGGGGGTTTCCAGGCTCTTAGCCTCCTCAGGTTTTAGTTTGGGTAGCAGAATGTCTTTTAGGTATGTCTCGCAGAGCAGCTTGTGCCGGGCAAGTGATCTTTTGGGAAAGAGATTATATAATTTATGGTAGAAGGACTGGAAAGATTTACTAATCCACGGTATGTCCTCTATCTGTCCCCCCTGCTCCTGTGTGAGGGCATGTATATATGTTTTTAATTGTTGCTTTTTTAGAGCTCTGGCCAGCATTTTGCCAGCCTTGTTTCCTTCTCCCTAATATTTCTGTTTCAGATATAATTGGTGTTTTTGGGTTTCAAGTTGTAGATGATTGTTTAATTTATTACGCTTATCCTTTAATGAGTCCCATAAGGACTGGTCAGAAGGGTGTAGTTTCAGCAAAAAATCCGCTTCTATTACTTCTTGGGCTAGGGTGTTGTATATACTAGCAGTTTGTTTACGCTTTTGGGCTTTCAATTTAATAAGTTCCCCTCTAATATAAGCTTTATGTGTTTCCCAGATCGTTGTCGTTTTCATATCAGGAGTGTTGTTTGCGGTAAAATAAACATCTAATTGCATAGAGATCTTTTCTACTAGCAATGGGTCCATTAATAAGGAGTCATCTAGGCTCCACATAAAAGGTTTTAGTGGAATTGAAGGCCAGCATATTATACATTCTACCATAGAGTGGTCGGACCACGAGGGTTGCTTAATGTTGACTTGTTTAATGAGTGATAAGGCCAGATGGTCCACTAGTATGTAATCTAATGCTCTATTGATCGCACTCAAACACACTGTGATAGCTTTGCACTTTAATACAGAGTACTCCTGTGATTATAGTTCAGATTTGAGTACTGCTCCAAACAATGTAACAATATAAGTGTAAACTTTTGTGTGTATGAAAACTCTAATCCACCTTTTAGTAGAGAACATATGAGCACGAATTCTAAATGTATATTGTGTCAATGGTTAAATGCTTCAAAAATCGGTATATTTATGTATTAAAAAGATTACCTTGTATCCGCTATATGTCTCTACGTGGATGGTAACGAGGCTCCTTGTAGTCAGAAATGGAGACACTCCTCAGTCTCTTGAAAAAGGAATCCTGAATTATGAAGAAAAGATCTGCTACGAGGAAAACACATTCAGCCGCAATAGTTGCAAGTAAAAGACGACTTTATTAAAAGTCTAAGTGAAGACCAGGTACATACAAGCTCGGGAGAGAGCACAAAGAATGAAACGTCCGACGCATTTCCTGCCCAGAGGCACTTCGTCAGGGACTTATGCAGAGTAAAACACTTGGTTCTTTTAAACATATAGCACTTCCTGTTACGTATGCTTACCTGTGTTACAGCACACCTGTTGTCATTCATTAAGACGGGCAGTTTGCGCTCTTGGTCTAATCGCATTCAGCTTGTCCGCGCATGCGCCACGGATAACCCACAGGCATATAACCAAATCTCTGTATATAAATCTTGTATCGCCAAGTGCCGCTGTCTGTCTATTAGCTGCCTGCGAGAAGACCAAGAAGCATCCACCTATTGCTGCCTATCCAATAATAGGACAGATAAAACAGATGAAGCAAATATGTGACAGTTCATTAGAAGTTATGAACAAGCTTATACGTTTATAGAACATCAAACAAAATGTTAAAAATTCTTTTGAATTAAATCAAAATGCTATTCTTTACTGCAATCTAGATCTAATTCCATATTGCTTATTAAATTTGTTAGATCATATACTGAGAGAAGAAAACTAACAACTATCCCCATGTATAGAACGTGACCAAAAACAATCACACTATATTATGTATGCATTATATCCCATCTTTAAACTATCAGTTCTATATTATCAATGTTTCCTCAATATTGAAGCTGCTCAATACAAGCCTTGATTGGTTTAACTCAGTATCACTGTATATATATATTTGTTTAAACTGTATCACATATGTTGTTATTCCAATCAACATTCCACCTGATGTTGACTCCAAACTAAATATCTAGCCTCTTATTTCATTTCTCATGTTTTATTTCTTTGGTTTTTTTTAAATTAATTTTTGTTTTTTATGTTTTATTTATTTATTGTTTAAAGTTTGTTTTTAATTTTTTATTTTTGTTTTTTGTTTTTATTTTATTTAAATATATTTTATTGGTTCCATTTTATGTGTTGTATCCTTCTTATCTTCAAAAAAACCCAAATATCCAAATGTTATGAACTATGTGTTACTTATATACTAATTCGTAGTGTGGTATACCTAAATCTCTTATTCAGAATCCATTTGTTCTGAAACTCTTTATTAATGTGAGTAAAAATAATAATAAGTGACCTAAATACCTAAAGTGTAAACAGTGATGGTTAAAGTGAACAATATTATACTATTATTATTATTGTGTGGAAAAAAAAACCTTAATTCATAAACATTTACTTCACCTACTGTTTCGAGCAATTGTGTCTGAAAACTTATTACTAACAGTTTTAAACTAACCAAAAAATTACTGTAAGTCAATATTAACGTGAACGTGACTAATCTAATTAGTAAATAAAGATGAAATGAAATTTCCATTTATGAAACAATGTTATTACTGATAGATGTTTGTCAATATTAGAAGTCAATATTGACGTGAACGTGACTAATCTAATTAGTAAATAGAGATGAAATGAAATTTTCATTAATGAAACAATGTTATTACTGATAGATGTTTATCTCACTGAAGAAGAAAGTTCCTAAATACTTGTATAATGTATGTCTCTAATATATTAATATGTACTTATATTTAATTATTCTCTCTTCTTATAAGGCTCTAAATTAATTGTTATTGTTGGTCTTCTTCGTTTTAAATTATATACTGATTTCCATTCAAATTTAGGTATTTGTGGATTGTCACATACATGGGGATATCAAATACTCGGAGTTTTAAGACTATCAACTTACTATACCAATACTGCTTCAATTCATAATCATAGATGATGCAGTAAGGTACATGGTGGGTTAGTTAATCCTTACTAGATCTGGACATATACTTTCCTACATAGGATTACCTTAATATACAAAATATCTAAGAGCTGTAATTTTATTTATCCCTAGTGGGACCCCTGTAGATAAATTAAAAATCCAAAAAGCCTCTTTCCTATTTAATACAGCTAATCTATCTCCCCCTTTGACACTGTTAATAGCTATATCAATACCTTGAAACCCTAACACTGTACCTATATTATTATCATTTATAGGCATTCCCATGGTACTGAAGTGTGCAGCAAAATGTTTCGCTATTGGTGTTTTAGGGGGGTCTTGCTTAATAGATAGCAAATGCTCACGAATTCGGTCCTTGAGTAATCTTGTGGTTCTGCCTACGTATTGTTTGTGGCATAAGTTGCATGTAATTAAGTAAACCACAAAATTAGAATGACAAGTCATCCTATGTCTGATTTCAAAGGTTTTACCTGTAACAGTTGACTTAAAATAATCACCTGAAATGACAAAGTCACAATTTTTACACGGTATTCTTTTGCACTTAAAAAATCCAGTTTGACTTTGTAACCATGTAGCTGTCTGTTTTTTGGAGAAATCCCTTGTTAATTGATTTCCAATCGTTTTAGCTCTCTTACTGACACATCTAATTCCCTGTTTCTTCACTACCTCTTGTAGGAGAGTGTCCTTTTCCAGAACTGGTATGTATTTTCTTATGATTTGATTTATATGTTCAAACTGTTTACTATCATTGGTGGTAAATGTGATTGGGCCCTCTGAATGATGTTTAAAATGTTGAACATTTCTTTTATTGCGATTCTTATTACTATCTTTCAATAGTTCTTCCCTACTCATATTTTCTACTGCTTTGCTGGTCTGTAAAAGGGTGATTCTATCATATCCCCTAATGATAAGACGATTAGACAGAGAATCAGCTTGTTCCCTGTACATATCTAAATGGGTACAATTTTGTCTGAGGCGCATATATTGCCCCTTAGGAATGGCCCTTTTTAAATGAGTAGGATGATGGGAATCAGCCCAAAGTATAGTATTCCCTGAGGTAGATTTTCTGAAAGTTGATGTGGTAATCTTATGTAGCTCAAAGTCTAATTTTAATTCAATGTCTAGAAAGGATATGTTAGTACCTGACACTGTATATGTAAATTTCAAATTTTGGTCGTTATAGTTCAGATATCCAATAAATTCTTTTATTAGATCTATTCCCCCTTTCCAAATAATTATCAGGTCATCAATGAACCTGCGCTATAATTTAATATGTGATTTAAAAGGGTTATCATCACAAAAGATTTTTATAAGTTCGAAATCCGTTAAATACAAATTCGCATATGAGGGGGCGAACTTTGCTCCCATGGCTGTGCCTTGGTTTTGAACATAATATTCCCCTTCAAACGAGAAACAATTATGGGAAAGCAAAAATCCCACCCCCTCACATACGAATTCAATGAATCTGCCATCAAAGTCAGTATACAATTCTAACATTTGCTCTAAAGACTTCAAACCCTGATGATGCGGGATACAGGAATATAGCGAGGCGACATCTATCGTTAGTAAGATGTCGCCCTCGCTTATCTGTATGGTATCCAGTAATCATAAAACGTGTTTCGTATCCCTCACATATGCAGGAGTTATCTGGACTATTGGCTGGAGTATAGTGTCTATGTAAGGACTTATGTATTTTCAGCAGGTGTTTAAAGACCCGTATCACTGGGAAATCTAGTTTTAAACTTTCTGCCGTCTGTGTTGTAATGATGCCTCTCCCTACATAAAATTTGAGAAATCTTTCTAGTTCTTGGGTGAACTTCTTAATTGGATTAAATGTAATTTTGCGATATGTTTCTGCATCACTCAACTGTCTCAGTGCTTCCTGAGTATATTGGGACCTATCCTGCACAACTTATCTCCCTTATCTGAATTTAATATGACCAACTTGTTGTTTTTTGTAGTTTCTTTAAAACCCTCTGTTCTTTTGTTGTACGTAATCTAATCTGGAGTAACTCCTTTGTGGGTTGGAAAAAAAGGTATAGTCCCTAGTATGGGGATGTGTGTATCTCCAAGCATCATGGAGTGTGAGGGTTTAAAAATGTCCCCAGATATTACGAAGGGCATTGTGGTTTAAACAAATAAGTGGGTTTGAACTGTCTACCTCGGGGACTAAAGCTATATTCAGGTCTCCTGCAACTACAAGAGGGCCTATAACTAAATCTATGATTTTATTAGTGATGCAGGAGATAAAGACTTGGCCTGCATTAGGGGCATAGATATTTATTACGGTTATCGGTTTACCAAACAGTAACCCTGAGATTCCCAGATAGCGTCCTTCTTTGTCTCTGTCTAAATGGATAAGTTTAAAAGATAAAGATTTATGTATCAAAATACTAACTCTGTTTGTCTTTTTTTTTCATTTGTGCTGTGATAATGTTGTGGAAAATGGCTGGTGAAGTACCTTGGAATCTTATGTACTTTAAAATGTGTTTCCTGTAGCATTATAATTTTTCCTCCATTTTTCCGGAGATCATGGATTCCCAGGGTTCATTTATTGGGGCAGTTAAATCCCTTCACATTTTATGTGATTATGTGAATATTTTGCGGGGAGTTGTGTGTCATCTTAATTGTGTATGGATGTGAGCATTATGTTGTACAGGTTTCGTCATACAAATAAATAACATTGCAGGAATATCGGTCTTAAAGGCAATCCCTCCTTGGAAAACAAATACATAAAGTAAGAAGATAAACATAACATTATTCAAAACTTGGTGTACACAACAGGTGTACAGATGAACATGTGATAACATCATTCTAAAAGTAGGGAAAATATCCCCTTTTGGGCAAAATTATTAGCCTAAGTATGATTGTCTCTAATAAGTCAGGCTATAACTTTGGCAAGTCAAGAACTATTTGTCAATAAATTTGGAAATAAATTATGACCAAAGATATATGCAATAATGAACATTAGTAACATGCAAAAATAACCTTTTTTTGAAACTCAGAGAGGAGCAACAAGGTCTGAACCACAGTTAAGCATTTGTACACAGCCCTTTACAGGGTATATTACCATCCTTCAGAAACAGGCTTAGTTTTCTTGCTGTCTCCTTGTGTAGACTTCTTTGCAGGAACTCTTTGCCATTCAGGCCTCTGAGGAAGAGGTGGTGGGTGGTGTTTTTCTCTGGGGAAGTTGTGTTGTGTTGGGTCCTGAATAACAGGGGGTGAGATGTCCAAATCATTGCATATTCTTCCAAAATCTTCTGGTGTGTTACAAACCCATCTTCTCCCTTTCCAAACAACCTGCAGGTTAAAGGGATGACCCCACCAATATGGGATGTTATGCTGCCGTAGTATGGACATCGACGGGCGGAAATCCCTTCTTTTCTGCAGTGTCCTCGGGGTCAGGTCTTCAAAAAGTTGTAGAGAGTCTGTCCTGAAAGTGACAGGGTGTTTTTCCCTTGCCTTCTTCATGATATTCTCTTTGATTGGGTAACAAGTCACCCTTACTATGATGTCCCTTGGCGGTTGGTCTCCTAGAGGTTTTGCTCGGAGTGCCCTGTGGAATCTGTCCAGGGCAATGGTGACTTCAGCATCTTCATCTGTCAGGCCCTGCAAGTAATCCTCAAGGGCATCAGGAGTGATGGTCTCTGGGACTCCCCGTATCCTGATGTTATTGCGGCGACTTCTATTTTCTAAGTCGTGAACTTTGTTCTCCAGCTGTATGATGGTCTCTGCCTGCTGTGATATCTGCGAGTGAATGGAGGTAAAATTGGCATTGAGTAAATCTGAATCTCTTCCCAGCTTTTCAACCCTTTGGCCAAACCTCTGCCAAATCCTTTTTTTATCTCCGAGATTTCTTCTCTGATACATTGCTTTACCTGGCAGACAAGTTCAGAAAGTCTTTTTTAGAGGGGAGAGATTTTAGAAGTGCTCTAGGTATTGATATGGCTGAATCTGTGGTGTCATCCTCTGACTCCGAGGATGGTGAGGAATCCCTGTGGTTGAAGACTGGAAGTTTTTTTGTAAGTTTTGAGGAGCTTCTATATGATTAAAAAAGTAATTCACTGTTGGTGTAGAGGAGGGAGGTTTTTTTAACTTGTTTGTCCGTTTTGTTCCCTTTTTTGGGAGACATGTTCATTAAGAAAATAAGTGAAGTGACCCTATGCCCACCTCCAGGCAAGGCAGAGCCCCCTGCAGGTTCCTATTACTGGAAAAAGAGTGGATCCGCAACTATTTCTGTGTTGGACTGGATCAATCTTGGTTTCAGATTAATGTTTTGAGTAAATCTCGAACAGTGAGAATGTTCCAGACCCATAGACCAGTGATTTCAAACCCCTCTGCCACTTGTATAGTTATAGTTATGGGAGACTATGCGTTATTTTCAGCAATGGGAGACAGTTTGATTCCCCTTTACCATTTGCTTTCAGTTTGTGTGAGTGACGTAGCTGCGGTTTTCAGAAGGCCAGAGTTGCGCAGTAAATATTTGTGGAGGCCTATTATGACATTTTTATGGTGCTTCATTTATAGTAGATGGATTGTTGTAGATAGCCAAGATCCCCCATTTCAGACTCAGCAGGTATGTACATTTTTGCAGCCAAGCCTCTGTCACCACAGACCCCCCCATAGTGTTATAAGTTATTGCACATAGCAATCCCCGGGCCACAAGTCTGAGTATCTTTTTATTTTTGGCATCTGGTGTTGCGTGATGAGTTCCTTCGATTAGGAGCTATGGTGATTGGTAGCTCTCAGTAATGCTCCTCCATAGCATGTTCTCATGCCCCGGACTGCATTCAGATCATCCACGTGTCTTACTCTGTTCTTTGGGAGGTCCGTGGGTTCCGGTCTCAATTTTTACAGGGTGATGGTCTCCTGGTTTACATCGCTGTACACTGCTATCGTGCCCCACTGCTTCATGCGATAGAAAACAGGGGGTCTACGGCCACAGAAGCTCTGAACTGTAAGTTTTGCCCGTTAGGGTTCCAGGAGCTCACTTGCGTGCAGCCTTCTCCATCGAGCGCTGGCTCCGCCCCCTGTAATTTAGTATTTTTAATTGATAGGTTATTTTTAATTTTATTAGACTTATAAGGTTAGGTTAATTTATAGTTTAATGTTAGGTTTATTTTTATTTCACAAGTAAGTTTTTATTTATTTAAATATAGTTATATTGTAATTTTAATTTAAAGTTAGGGGGGTGTTAGGTTTAGGGGTTAATAGTTTAATTTAGTATTTTGCAATGTGGGGGGCCAGAGGTTTAGGGGTTAATAGGTTTATTTAGTGGCGGCCATGTGGGAGGCCGGAAGTTTAGGGGTTAAAAGGTTTATTTAGTGGCAGCGATGTGGGAGGACAGAGTTTTAGGAGTTACTAGGTTTCTTTAGTGGCGGCGATGTGGGAGGCCAGAGGTTTAGGGGTTTATAAGTTTATTTAGTGGCGGCAATATCAGCGAGCGGCGGTTTAGGGGTTAATAACTTTATTATAGTGGCGGCGATGTTGTGGAATGGCGGTTTAGGGGTTAATACATTTTTGTTTCGCAAAATCCATAACTATTGGTCTCAGATGGTGGTAATGATTGTGTCGGAATAGGCTGTACCACAAGCATTTTAGCCTGAACACATAACCTGTAATACCAGCGCTATGAAAATCCCACACTCAAATTATTTTTTTTGAGTGCAGAATGGACGTTGCGTTGCAGGCTCAAATGCTTGCGGTATAGCTATACCGACACGACTCGTAATATGCGTTTCTGGCCATTCCAGCGTAATGTCCATTTTTTTCAGCGTTAAATGCCGTACCGCACCATAATGCAAAACTCGTAATTTAGGTGATTTACAATAAATTTAGAACTACCAGAAAATATTTATTTATAAAATATTTTACCAGGAAGGATACACTGAGATGTCTCTCGTTTTCAAGTATGTCCCGGATGAACTATATATATATATTTTAACCAAAAAATATATATACATGTTTGTATGAATAAATAGAACATATACTTCTATGTGAAGAACATTGGAATGTAAAATATTCATATTTTCATGTTGGGTTTGTGCTCTTGAGAAAATGTGGTTGAATTTGTGTGCAAGTAAGGGTGTTGTTTTTTTTCTACTTTTTGGCTCTATTGAAGTCTATGAAGGATTCACAAATTTATATTGCACTTGTGTATCAACTGACAATAATCTATTTTTCCCTAGGGACGCCTAGGGAGAAATATATTTTTTATGTTTGTGCTGGATGTGTGAAATGAATAAGGATTGCTTTGGAACCTCTCTTATATAGATTTTATTCACATGTAGTTAATAAATCTGCATTATAGATTATTGTGGTGTGCTGAGTATAATTGAAAATGTATACATTTGGGTATATTAGGTGATAACATTCTTGTGCACCCAATTTGAGATATATATCTGTATTGGATTCATATTTATATCACCTTGTTTGAAACTATTAGAGTGGTGCTGTTACCTTATGTTATTAATGAATATGTTAACGTGTTGACCATCCTTAAAGTTTTGCTTTTTTCACTCGTTGGGTAAGAGTGCAAGCGACAATTTGTTACTTTCAACTTGTAATATGATGTGTGCAAAAAGCCAAAGTCTAGTGGAGTTAAAGTGTGAGCTAGAGTGCAAATTACCACTGCACTCATAATCTCAAGTCAAGGAAATGTGTTCAGAGTGGGGTTGTTCCATGGAAACAGTAAGAGCTGGATAGATTAACAACAAATAGAAGTGCTCAACCAGGCACTAACAACAGCTCAATAGCTTGTCCTCTGGCAAATTGACACCCGGGAACAGCCTCTTTTTTCCCAATTGTGCTTACACAGAATAGAACTTTCCTGAACTGTTTCAGTCTGTTCCCACCTATACAGGTCAGTCCAGCCCCAAATTACTAGGCAATCCTCCTCTGAACAAGGTTTTGGCAACCCCATTTGATCATTTCGGCCTTTTTTGGGCCTCATCAGTAAGGTGCAGCCATATACCTCTAGGCATATTGGGCAGGGAGTCCACCTCTGGATTCCCCCTTGAAACTTAGGGAGACCCCAAGAATCATATTTAATATATAAACAACAAACAGAAGTGCTTAACCAGGCACAAACAACAGCTCAATGGCTTTTACTCTGGCAAATTGCCACCCGGGAACAGCCTCTTTTTGCCCAACTGTGCTTACACAGGAGAGAACTTTCTTGAAGAATATCAGTCTGGATAGAGTAACAAGTCCACAGAACCATATAGATCCTTTAAATCAAAAGATTTATTAAAGCATAAAACAGACAGACATGTTGCAACATTTCAGGATGACAGTTCCTTAATCATTCCTATTGCCCCATCTACCTGTGTCTAATTTATAGGTACAAGCCGCCAATCATTATCTTGTGTTTATTAACCCCTTAATGCATTATACATAGCATTATACTGCCACCTAGTGATAACATTAAAATCAACTTACAGAACAATTTCATTTAAAATAACACATTAATGTGTTAAATATTTCATATACACTATACCAATTACTCTAAATTAGAATAACAGCGTAGAAGACATAATGTTTGACAGAGAAACTGGAGAAACAGATGTAATTCATATACCTAAAGGAAAACTGATAGATACAATTCTCTATTTAAACCCTTAGGGTTCATTGTATCCAATTTATGGATCCAAAATGCCTCCCTTTGTTTTAAAAGGTGTTCTCTACTGCCACCACCCTGGGGTACTTCAATCTGATCAATTATTTGCCATCTAAGGACTAGTTTCCATTGAGGTGGTAAACTGTAGAAACTTTAAAAATCTCTATAGACGTTAATGGAGATAAATTATTTTATCACCGGTTTCCACACAATTTACCACCTCAATGGACAAAAGCCCTAAATTGGCTAACCTGGCATCAACATTCTACAAAAGGATATGCAACAGGGGCCTGTTTATCATTTTTTTCTAATATTAGACACTTGTGTTGGTTGAGTCTTTCTCTCATCTTACGTTTCATTTCACCTATGTAAATTTTTAAACAAAGGCATTTAATCAAACATATACAACATATTTCGACTCACATGTGTAATAAGACTTCAATTCAAATTTATGACCACTCCTTGGGTGAACAAATTCATGGCCCATAATGAAAGAGTAAAAATGACTACAACCTAAACAGGGATATCAACCAATATTCCTCTCAGTTATATACAGTATCTCACAAAAGTGAGTACACCCCTCACATTTTTGTAAATATTTTATTATATCTTTTCCTGTGACAACACTGAGGAAATTACACTTTGCTATAAAGTAAAGTAGTGAGTGTAAAAAACAGTGTTCATATATAACAGTGTTCAGAGAGGAAAAAGTGGTCTTTTTAGACACTGTCATATAGAAGCAAGGAACAGAATTAAAACTGGATATACATTGTAAACCAACTGATCGTAATACTTTGCTTAGATATGACAGTTTCCATCACTCCAAATTAAAAGATTGTCTCCCACTTAGCCACCTATTGAGAGTGGATAGGATAGTAAGTGATACAGAAATTTAAAAAATCTAGATTGTTTGAAATGGGGAAGAAGTTTCTGTCTAAAGGATACCCTAGTGAGTTGATAAATAGGGATACTTATATTATATGTAATAATAGGGATAAAAGGAATACTGCCAAGCCAGTGAATGAAGATAGATTAGTATTTTATTTCCCAATATTATATAAACAGTGAGAGGATATCACTTATTGCTAGAAAACATTGGCATATGTTAAGGGAGTGTAACAGAAAGATTACAGCTTTGCAAAAAAATTCCAATGATGGTTCACAGGAGAGTAAAGAATTGAAATGACATCTTGATACAATCTGATCTAGGTTCTAGATGTAGTAAAAAGGGTGATGTAGGAATCACTGAGAGGATGCAAATGCAGTTGCAGACAAGAGCTCACTGCTAGCTCTAAAGCATATCCAACAAACATTGTGTCCACAGCACTTGCTTAGTAATATTCACCTTTATTCAGGGTACAAACAAGCAACAATTCAGGCAGTACACCCTTAGCCATGCCAATGATGACATGACTAAGTGTGTACTGCCTGAAACGTTACTTGCTTGTTTGTAACCTGAAAATTACCCTTGAATAAAGGTGAATATTACTAAGCAAGTGCTGTGGACACAATGTTTGTTGGATATGCTTGAGAGCTAGCAGTGAGCTCTTGTCTGCAACTGCATTTGCTTCAATCAGTGGATACTGCTGGTTTCTACATATTGGATAAGTGCTATCCCTGTGTAGTTTGTACTAGTTTTAACTGTGTCATTAAGGGCAGTGAATTTGATCACCCAAGAAATGATCATGAATTTAAACTGAAGTCAAATTATGCATATGAATCGACATTTGTTGTATATTTTATTAAATGCCCTTGTTAAAAAATTTACATAGGTTAAACAACATGTAAGTTTAAAGAAAGACTCAACCAACACAAGTCTAATATTAGAAAAAAAGAAAAAAAACCTTGTAGAATGTCACTTTGTAGAATGCGCACACCAGATTAGCCAATTTAGATGGCAAATAATTGATCAGATTGAAGTACCCAGGGGTGTTGGCAGTAGAGAATGTCTTTTAAAACAAAGGGAGGCTTTTTGGATCCATAAATTAGATGCATTGAACCCTAAGGGTTTAAATAGAGAATTGGATCTATCAGTTGTCCTTTAGGTATATGAATTGTATCTGTTTCCCCCAGTTTCTCTGTCAAAAATTATGCTTCTACGCTATTATTCTAAATTAGAGAATTATGTATAGTGTATATGAAACATTTAACACATCACTGTGTTATTTTAAATGAAAGTGCTCTGTAAGCAAGTATAATGTTATATATAATGCATTAAGGGGTTAATAAATCCCATTATAATGATTAGTGGCTTGAATTGGCTCTATCAGTTGTCCTTTAGGTATATGAATTGTATCTGTTTCCCCCAGTTTCTCTGTCAAAAAATTATGTCTTCTATGCTATTATTCTAAACTAGAGTATTATGTATAGTGTATATGAAACATTTAACACATCACTGTGTTATGTTAAATGAAATCGCTCTGTAAGCAAGTATAATGTTATGTATAATGCATTAAGGGGTTAATAAATCCTGTTATAATGATTGGTGACTTGAACCTTTAAATTAGCCACAGGTAGATGGGGCAATATGCACGATTAAGGGACTGTGATCCCGAAACGTTGCAGCATGTCTGTCTGTTTTATTCTTTAATAAATATTTTGATTTAAATGATCTATATGGTGCTAGGACTTGTTAATATATCTTATGATTTAAGATGGAGGTCGTCAGCTGGTTTAATTTGCGCCATCCTCATTGAGGTGAGAATCTGATTGCTTTTAACTATTTGGATGTTTTAGTCTGGATTGGGCAGAGTTGTGCATGTTCTGTGGACAGAGCTGGGAGATCTGGGGTATGTGACATGTCTTGAAACAGCAGTTTTTAACATGTATTATTTACTTTTGAATGTGTGCTTTAGCATACATTTTATTGTGATTCACATGTTAAATGCTTTCTTTTCATATTTACTTCATTCTGAGCAAAGCTTTGAAATCTGTTCTGTAAAGCATTATTAGAGGAAAAATCTAGCTCTAACAATGCAGTAAATTGTCTTCCTAAATTAGAAAAGAAAAATGTATGACTATGCAGCAATCACAATATGAGGTTTCAAAAGCACTGAGATCTGCACCCTAAGTGTGTGCTCATATGTCTATTTTGAAGTTACAAACCTTTAAAAAAAAATATTTTTTACTATATTATGAAAATATTTTAAATATCCAAAAAAAATCACCTAAACTCATATTTTAAAATTGGGATCTTAGTCACACAATATGGCCATATTTTGCTTAAGCCAGTCACCAACTTACAAGGTGTCCCAATGTTGACTGGTCCTAACACTGCAAAGTGATGCCTTTCTGGGCTTTAACATTCCTGCTTTAATTATGCATCTAAGAATGAGCCTCTCTGGCTTTATACACACCTCCAATGTACTATAATGAGAGCACCTGAGCAACTTTTGTAAGGTGTGCAGAAACATTTGTATTTAAAGGAAGACTAACCATCTTCATGGTTTCTAGCATGCCACCCCACCCAGTTGCTCAGGTGCTGCCATTATAGTACATTGGAAGTGTGTAAAAAAAAAAGAGAGGCTCATTCTTAGATGCATAGTTAAAGCACGAATGTTACAGCCCAGGAAGGCATCACATTGCAGTGTTAGGAGTCGGACCAGTCAACATTGGGAGTCACCTTGTAAGTTGGTGACTGGCTTAAGCAAACTATGGCCATATTGTGTGACTAAGATCCAAATTTTAAAATACGAGTTTAGGTGATTTTTTTGCAATATTTGAAATGTTTTGATAATATAGAAGTGGATGTGCAGCAATATTTTTTTTTTTTTTGTATATATATATATATATATATATATATATATATATATATATATATATATACAGTATATATATATATATATATATATATATATATATATATATATATATATATATATATATATATATATATATATATATATATATATATACATACATACAATATCTCACAAAAGTGAGTACACCCCTCACATGTTTGTAAATATTTTATTATATCTTTTCATGCGACAACACTGAAGAAATTACACTTTGCTACAATGTAAAGTAGTGAGTGCACAGCCTGTATAACAGTGTAAATTTGCTCTCCCCTCAAAATAACTCAACACACAGCCATTAATGTCTAAACCGTTGGCAACAAAAGTGAGTACACCCCTAAGTGGAAATGTCCAAATTGGGCCCAATTAGCCATTTTCCCTCCCCGGTGTCATGTGACTCATTTATGTTACAAGGTCTCAGGTGTGAATGGGGATCAGGTGTGTTAAATTTGGTGTTATCGCTCTCACACTCTCTCATACTGGTCACTGGAAGTTCAACATGACATCTCATGGCAAAGAACTCTCTGAGGATCTGAAAAAAGAATTGTTGCTCTACATAAAGATGGCCTAGGCTATAAGAAGATTGCCAAGAACCTGAAACTGAGCTGCAGCATGGTGGGCAAGACCATACAGCGGTTTCACAGGAGAGGTTCCACTCCGAACAGGCCTCATCATAATCAACCAAAGAAATTGAGTGCATATGTTCAGCATCATATTCAGAGGTTGTCTTTGAGAAATAGATGTTTAAGTACTGCCAGCATTGCTGCAGAGGTTGAAGGGGTGGGGGGTCAGCCTGTCAGTTCTCAGACCATACGCCGCACACTGCATCAAATTGTTCTGCATGGTTGTCGTCACAGAAGGAAGCCTCTTCTAAAGATGATGCACAAGAAAGCCTGCAAACAGTTTGCTGAAGACAAGCAGACTAAGGACATGGATTACTGGAACCATGTCCTGTGGTCCAATGAGACCAAGTTAAACATATTCGGTTCAGATGGTGTCAGGCATGTGTAGTGGCAACCTGGTAAGGAGTACACAATCTAGTGTGTCTTGCCTATAGACAAGCATGGTGGTGGGAGTGTCATGGTCTAGCTCTGCATGAGTGTTGCCGGCACTGGGGAGTTACAGTTCACTGAGGGAACCATGAATGCCAAAATGTACTGTGACATTGCTGAAGCAGAGCATGATCCCCTCCCTTTGGAGACTGGGCCGGAGGGCAGTATTCCAACATGATAATGACCCCAAACACACCTCCAAGATGACCACTACATTGCTAAAAAAGCTGAGGGTTAAGGTGATGGACTGGCCAAGCATGTCTCCAGACCTAAACCCTATTGAGCATTTGTTGGGCATCCTCAAACGGAAGATGTGGGAGCGCAAGGTCTCTAACATCCACCAGCTCTGTGATGTCATCATGGAGGAGTAGAAGAGGACTCCAGTGGCAACCTGTGAAGCTCTGGTGAACTCCATGCCCAAGAGGGTTAATGCAGTGCTGGAAAATAACGGTGGCCACACAAAATATTGACACTTTGGGTCCAATTTCGACATTTCCACTTAGGGTTGTACTCACTTTTGTTGACAATGGTTTAGACATTTATGGCTGTGTGTTGAGTTATTTTGAGGGGACAGCAAATTTACACTGTTATACAGGCTGTACACTCACTACTTTACATTGTAGCATAGTGTAATTTCTTAAGTGTTGTCACATGAAAATATATAATAAAATATTTACAAAAATGTGAGGGGTGTACTCACTTTTGTGAGATACTGTGTATATATATATATATATACTGTGTATATATATATATATTTATATATATATATATATATATATATATATATATATATATATATATATATATATATATATATATATATAAAAGAAGCTGTTGCTGTACACAATGACCTTGGCAAGATTTTCTTCAGCTATTGATATGATATTAAGACAATCATTCTTTGTCAGATCTCTCAGTATCATTCTATTTGATTTATATATATTTATAAACAACCACATTCTGTTTGATTTATTTTCCTTTATCATTGTCTTTTAAAGTTTTCTGTCATGAAACACTGGACGCTAAATAATGTATCTGTCACAGAGAGATTACTTGCAAAGCAGTGAAAACCCACTGGCATCAGGTTAAAAAAATATATGTGATGTAATTTGAACAAAAGTTAATAAATATTTTATTTAACTTACATATTAATTATAAAACCAATATACTAATAGATATGTAAGAGGTAACAAGAGTGATCAAGACAGAGAGGTGACAATTACATTTTATCATGCAGTTAGAAGGACCATGAAATGTAATATGTACGTAAGAAAACAACTTCGTATCACACAATATGTTGTTATTTAACTTCTTTTTGCATGCTGTAAGTTTGATTAGATAATTTGACAGATACAGAGAACTGTGCAAGCATTAAAATATACTAAATGAATAGTAAATGCAGGCTCTTTTAATTATCTACATTAAAATCTCTGAATTAGAGGGGGGGAGGCTAACCATCGTGCTGAACAGACGCTTATGTGCAGAGCTCAAGGCTTCAGCCTACTACAAATTTAATAATAAGTTAGCTTTTTGTTCTGAAACTTCTCCATCCTATAGTGGGAACTGTTTGGGCACTTTATTTAGCATAATAGCTGAGCCTGGCAGCAATACACTGCTTCAAATAGCAGTTTGGCTCTCTGGGAGTGGCAACCGCCTAACGACCTACCAGCCTACAACGTCTACACCCACCTTCATCTGCCTACGGTCGCCACTCTGGAATGCTGGGGATCCGCTCCGAAGTCACAGTGGACAAGCCAGAAGGAAGGTGTGAGCCTGGAGACATGGAGAGCTGGGTGCTGAGGTTACGCCGCTGCCTAGCGATCCTGTGGCCTTGTTTGTCCGGAGTAGCCTGAGAAGCGGGTCGGATTCTGGAGGTCACCTGAGCAAATAATCTGCAACAGTTTGGACACTGGAAGGACTGTCAGTGAATGCTGCATCGGAATCTTGACTCTGCGGCCTACACAGAAACTCCGGAGTTACCGGACGCCAACTGCACAATCGGCTTGTGTCTGTCAAGAATAGGCCCTCTTCATTTGGGCTCCAGAGACCTCTCTGCTTTCCTTAGCTGGAGCTATCTAGAGAGCCGTGGTCTTCAGAGTGTTGGTAACTCTGATTACTGGGTGAGACATACTTCACCCTCAAGACCCTAACCAGAGGCCAGCTTCTGTAACAAGCTGTGTTCACATTCACTGCCTTCATATTCTGGATTAGATCTACTCCATTAAAGCTAATTACATGCCTCAGATGGTGTAGCTTTGGGAAACCTGAAACCAGTTTCTCCCCAACCTCGGGGGCTATATTTTACTGTCTTACATTAGGGTCTCACAAAAGCCTCCCACCTGGTTTTTAAAAATACAAAAGTTTGCTTTCTGGATTTACCTGCCTAAGTATATCACTTTATTTTAACTTTAGGGACCCATCACGCCCTGCAGCAGTTCTTGTTACCTGGGATTCTTCTCTTACATAAGCAGAACTGGTCATTCACAGAGGACTACCATTTCTGCTACATTTATTTATCACATGTTGTGTGCTGTGGAGATATAAGCTCTGCATGATAATTTATTTGCCAAGTTACATAGACTGTTATTTTTGGTATTGAGGTAAACTTATAATTATATTGTATTGCTGTTTATTTTGATCTGTAACACACATGGATCTGTCCCTACTGGGATTGTTTATAAGTAACTTAATTTCCCTCTTACTTGCCCCCCCACCTCCTCATTTTCCGTATAGCTTGTCTAGGTGGGTCACTTCCCCTTTCCTTTTCCCCTTCCGTTAGGGTCATATCCACCTATTTTCTGAGGCGGGGTCAGGCTCCAACCCTGGTCTCCTTCTACTTCTCTAACATATTTATATATTGCATCTCATGTATTATGTGTGTTACTCTTGGTTTCACCTCCCCATATGCTGGTCTTGAGCCAGGCTGGTTTGGGGAACTGAGCCTGAAATCCCCAACTATACCCCTCTTTTGTGTTGGATGTACTCTTGCCTTATAGTGTGGAGGTTGAACCAACGACTTATGTAAGCGAAAAAAACAACACATCATATACATTTATTGTAATTTTATGGTTTGTGCTCTGACCCTGGTTTGGGGTTCAGTTTCGTCCCCTAGCTTAATTTAAACCAAACTCACTAATTCTCAGATTTTTCCCTTCACGCGACTCTGGGTCTGCTTCATCTTGCCCCTGTAGTAAGTCTCTGTCCCACTTGAGTCCTTCTAATGTTTTTATGTAAGGCTTGTTAAAATAACATGAGGTAGAGGTACCAGAGAGATGCCATCCAGCCCTGCTCTAAAGTTATATGTGTAATTTCTGTTTTTATGCATTTATAGACCGGATTCATTGCCTTGACAGCTGTGTGCATACGATTGGAAAGCATCATAGTTCCCTGTGAGTTTAATTGCCTTGGAACTGGGCGTCCTTTAAGATGCCTTATTCTGCTAGGAAGTATCCCAAGACCACCCGTATGTCCAAGAAGACAGTTTATGACCACTTTACCCAGCCTATTAAAGAACCAAACATGGATGCTCATAGAGAACTGATCGATCTGGACTCACAAGAGGAGGAGTCCCAGTCTAGAACGCACTCTACCATTTCATCCCAACATTTCATCAAAGAATCTACACTTAAAAAAATGCTGGCTATGCAGACACGGTCCATAACCCAGGAAATCCAATGCAGCTCTGCTGAACTCAAGAAAGAAATCTCTGAAATTGGAGAGAGAGTGGATGCGTTGGAGTGCAAAAAGAATGATATTGCTGTGGATCAGTCAAGCCTGCTTTCATACTCAGATTTCACAACTGGAGTTTAAATTGGCGGATGTGGAAGACTGGTCCAGATGCAACAATTTATAATTCAGGGGCATCCCAGAATTGGTCTCCCCAGCGGAACTACATGACTACTTGCAAGGAACTTGTGGGCTCTCCTGAAGGTCTGACGGGCACCAAGGAGTGAGCCCACAGAGCTCTTTGTTCCAGAGCTGTGGCACCGGACAAGCCAAGAGATGTGATTGTCTGCTTTCATAGTTTTCTGTACAAGGATAGACTGATGCAAGCTGCCTTTAAGAAGCCATCCCTCAATGAGAGATTTAAAGATGTCCAACTCCTGCCTGATATCTCGGCCCATACCCTCCAACAGCTCCGACAGTTCCAGCCTGTCACTACCATTCTCCGCAAAGCCAACATAAAATACAGGTGGGACTACGCTACTAGACTTATCATCATTAAAGTTAACCAAACGTTTGTGGCTTCCTCCATCTCTCAGGGACTCTCTCTCCTTATGTCTTGGGGTCTCGATTCTGAGCCTCCACCTTCACAAATGTCTACTCACCCTAAACTACGCGGTTCTGCGCCAGAATGTATAGCAAAAGATCAAAGATTAAAACGCCCTAGGATGCACCAGCCTCAGGACTCTATCAGAACTCTAGGGGGCACTGCTTGATTCCTTCAGGTAGGGCCTACATCCTGAGTGAACTAATCCACTCCCCCACTTATTTGAGAGAGTAGTTTGATAATCTATTCTCTCTCCTGGACTTCTTTGTGTCTTTATTTATGTATGTATGCATTTGTTGTAAAGTTTAGTTTTTTCTCTTTTATCTTGAGGTTAAAATTACATTTATAATAATGTTTATTATAGAACGGGGCTGGCACTGCTGGTCCCTATCCTCTCTGCTCTTTGGCATTTTGTCCCCCCCCCCCACTTAGAAGCCCACACTAGGGTTCCTCTGAGGTGGACTATTTCCACCACACATTTCAGATGCTTTTCTAGTGTATTTGTTACCCCGCCCCCCCTTCCCTGTGTCCCCACCCCCCTCTCTCTTGCATAGCTAGACTTCACCTACATTTTCAGTTTAGTTGTAACCTAACATATTGATATGTCAACACTAAGAATCCTAACCCACAATTCTAGAGGCCTTAATTCTCCACATAAACGCAGCTTACTACTGAACTCCTAGCTCACAAGTTTAGCAACCTAATGTCCTACCCCTGGATACTATGGTATCTGGAGATCTTTCCACCCCAGAGACAAACATTACACACGCTATTCAAATTCACACAAACTGTACCCCAGACTTGACTATATTTTTTGTTCGGCTGACTTACTGAACTTAGTTAAACAAGCCAATATCTCTCTGTGTGCTTAGTCTGACCATGACTATGTCCTCGCTGATATCCTCTCAGCAAACAACTCACATTCTAGGGCCCTTTGGTGCATGCCTCATCACCTTCTGTCCGATGTCCTGTTTAGAGAAGAACTCCACAGAGACATCACCCATTTCATACAGACTAATGAAAACGCACTAGTATGAGATGACACTTTATGGGGGGCCGCAAAAGCCACCATCAGGGGACTTATGATTGGAAAACAAGCACATCTCAGAAAACAAGCTGGCTTTTCCCTGTCACAAGCCCACATAAAACTCAGAAACTTGGAAACACAAAACCGGAATACCCCTTCCACATCACTAATACTCCAAATTACCAACATTAAAAAACACATTTTCCAAATTGAACCCCGCAGAACA
This sequence comes from Bombina bombina, assembly GCF_027579735.1. Classification (NCBI taxonomy): domain Eukaryota; kingdom Metazoa; phylum Chordata; class Amphibia; order Anura; family Bombinatoridae; genus Bombina; species Bombina bombina. Next base: position 1,246,336,622 of record NC_069499.1, read on the forward strand.
CAAATCAATCTAACTAAAATAAAACAACTGTTTTATTATACAAGCAATAAAGCAGACACCCTGCTGGATAATAAAATTAGCAACAGAGTAGGCTTGTCACGCATTCACCACATACATTATTCAGATTCACTTCTCAAACTCCCATCTCAAATAGGCAGCACATTTGCTAAGTATTACTTGAACCTGTACAACTTGGAGTGGTCCGAAAAACCTCAGGCAACCCCCCCCAAAAAAAACATCTGCACATTCCTGGACTCACTTAATCTCCCCACACTTTCATGTGAGCAGCATGACTCACTGTTTTCTCTTAAGGAAATCAAACAAGTCATTAAAAATCCGAAACCTTTTAAATCCCCAGGCCCAGATGGTTTCCCGGTAAATTTTTTTTTTTTTTTATATATTATTTTTATTTATTACAAATCATTTGATACACATACACATGTATTCAGGCAAAAGAATGAAACATACAGTACAGAATCCCTAAAAGCACATTGCTAAACAACAGGTCTTAAGTAGTACAAATGCACTATATTGTCCAGTGGCTAGTACTTATTTCTTGCATATTCCGGATCACATAGTTGTAATTGTCTATATTTCTATTTATAAGCCACAACTATAACCTTACAGCCTGAACTACTTTATCAAGAATATACAAATACAAACTAAGATTGGTCTAACACATGGTTCTAACTGCAGTATATGTGCAAGAACTAACATATAAATGAAATAAGCATGGTATCCAGTAGTGTAACAACAACAGAAAAAAAAAAGAAAAAAAACAAATCATATCAAGACAAAACATGTGTACTCAGTATTAACATGTACCTTCATTTCTTGTGGCTTCAGGAGGAATGATCTATGTTGCCATTACCAAATTGTATGTAATATACTAATATTGATCATTTAATACTAGGAGACACTAAAGGGTTTGTTGCCTATTCTTTATTATTGTGTTTGTATGACTCCCATAAAAATAACATATCCTCATATAAATCCAGATTTCCAGCTTGAAGGTAATAAAATCTTTCAAGTATGATATTCTAATCTACCAATCTCCTCCAGTCATTGGTGCATGGAGTTTTGGGTGTCTTCCAATATCTGGGTATCATTTGTTTGGCCACATTTACCAGTATATGAAATAGTTGCCTCCTTATTTTGCAAGAAATTTGGGGGGGTTTTAGTAGCAGGGTTACTTCTGGGCTATGTATCAATTGAGTGTGTAGGACTGAATTTATTTCTGTATATATTTTCCCCCAAAACACATTGATCAGGGTGCAGTCCCACCAAATATGTTTCATGTTTCCTATGTGGTTTCCACATCTCCAGCACAAGTTTGAGCATCTTGTATATATAAATTTGAGTTTAGCAGGGGTCAAATACCACCTCATCATTACTTTGATATTCGTTTCTTTTGTACCAGAGGAATGCGCTGATTTCGTTAAATTTCTAAACCATTTATACCATTCCTCAGATGTTATGTTTATGTACGATTCCCTTTCCCAGCTCTTCGTGTATGTTGGAAGATTGGGAAATTTATTTTCTAAGACCATTTTATATAAGGTAGAGATTGACTTTTGGGATTTCCTGTTGTGTACGCATGTTTGTTCAAATTGAGTGAGGGGTCTAAGAAGGTCTGGTTTACACCTGTGTGAATAGATAAAATGTCTGACTTGGTGGTATCTAAACCAGGAGGAGAAAAATGGGAGTTCAAGATTTTCTATTTGCTGTTTGGTTTTTAACTTACCCTTCTCTAGAAGGATAAAGATTGGAATCTGGGAGATATACACTGGGTTTGGGGGTTGTGGAGGTTTGATGCCCGGGGGGGAATTCCTGGTTAAATAGAAGTTTTGTGAGCGGGGAGTATCTAGTAGATATTTTTTTGTATGATTTTAGAATGTGTAGCCAGTCCCTCCAAGTTTCATTCGATATTGAAAGTGCAGAAAGGGCCTCTTGTTTAAAAGCTGGAATATCCCAGCAGTAACTCCCTATGTTCTCTACACCTGCCATATAGCTTTCTATCTGGATCCAGCCTTTGGAATTGTCACCCTGGAAGTTGTACCACTCTACTATCCTCTGTAGGGAAATTGCCTGCTTGTAAGAGCCTATATGTGGCACCCCAAGACCACCCCTGGCCGGGATTGCATATATTGTGCCTTTATTAATTCGTGGGGGCCTACGGTGCCAAATGTAATCGTTCATGATCTTTTGTAAAATATCTATTTCTTTTGAAATGTTTGAGATAGTTACGGTTTGTAACAAATAAAGAGCTTTAGGTAAAAGGACCATTTTGGCAGCCTGGATACGCCCCAGCCAGGAGATGTTCTTCAACAACCAGGAGGAGGTCAGCGAGTGAAATTCATTAATCAATTCCCCATAGTTAAGTTTACGTGTACTATTTAAGTTAGGGGTTAGATAGATACCTAAATATCTCAAATATTGTGTTTGGGCTTTCATAGGACATTTTGCTTTAATTGCTTCCAGGGATTGCGTTATAATATTTATTGGTAGAAATTCTGATTTTGACATGTTAACTGAGAAATTGGAAACCTCACCAAATTGGAATAGTTCTTGCATGGTATGTGTTATAGAGTTTATGGGGTCTAGTAGGGTTAACAACAGGTTGTCCGCAAATATTGCTAGTTTGTGTATTCTTGTGCCAACTTTTATTCCATGTATACGAGGGTTAGCCCTGATTTTAATGGCAAGGGGTTCAAGGGATAGTATAAACAGTAGTGGGGAGAGTGGGCAGCCCTGCCGCGACCCATTTCTAATTTCAAAGGTATCTGAGAGGGACCCATTTACCCTAACCTGAGCTGTTGGGTTGGAATATAAAGCTAAGATTTTCCTTATAAAGGGGGTAGGGAAGCCAAACCGTCTAAGCGTCTCGTCAAGGTAAGTCCAGTCCAGTCTGTCAAAAGCCTTTTCGGCGTCCGTTGAAAGAAAAATAGCTGGGGAGTCTGTTTTTGTGACATATTCAATTAAGTTAAGAACTTTGAGGGTGTTGTCCTTTGCCTCCCTATTGGGTACAAAGCCTGCCTGATCTTGATGTATCAATAAAGGTAATATTGTGTTTATAAGAGAGGCTAGGATCTTAGCATATAACTTAAGGTCAGTATTGAGCAAGGATATTGGACTGAAGTTAGCTGGAGTGTCCAGAATTTTCCCTGGTTTTTCCAATACTGTGATTTGGGCTTGGAGCATAGTGTCGGGAAAGGGGAGATTATCCGAGATAGAGTTAAATAGTACTGTTAGATGGGGAGCTAATTGTTTAGCAAAGGTTTTATAATAGAGGCCTGAGAAGCCATCTGGCCCTGGTGCTTTATTGGGTTTTAAATGTTTAATAGCCTCAAGTACTTCCTTGATAGAGATGGGCTGAGCTAGAGTGTCCTTGTGTTCGGGGGATAATTGTGGTAGTATTACTTGGTTTAAATATTGGTGGCATTTTTGGGAGTGTGTCACAGCGTTCCTCTTTGGGAACAAATTATACAATTTGTGATAGAAGGCCTTAAATTCAGCTGCTATGGTGTGTGTGTCTTCTACATGTTTGCCTGCTTGGTTTTTAATCGAGTGTATATACGAATTTCTTGTCTTTTTTTTTAGGGCTCTGGCCAACCAACGTCCAGATTTATTACCCTCCCTATAAAATGTCTGGTTGAATGTCAATAATCATTGTTGAGTAGCAATTTGAAGCATCTTATTAAGTTGATTCCTTTTAACATTTAAATTGTCTAATATTTGGATATTGTCTGTGGATTTTTTATGGAGGAAATGTAATCTCGAAATTTCCTTGGCTATGGTCATATGTTCTTCCCTTTTTAGCTTGGCTAGTTGAGCTTTAAGTTTAATAAGTTCTCCCCTGAGAGTGCTTTTGTGGGCTTCCCATATGGTCGTGGTATTTACATCTGGGGTGACATTGATTGTGAAATATGATTTAATAATTTTCGCTAGATCTTTAACCCTTTTTTTCCCCCTAAGCAAACACTCATCTAGCCTCCACTGGAAGGGTCTAATGGGAGCTGAAGGCCATATCATTTTACATGAGACCAGGGAGTGGTCTGACCAGGTGGTGTGGATTATATTTGCTTCTTTTATATAGGAAAGAACCATATGGTCCACAAAAATGTAGTCCAACCTAGAGTAACACTTTTTTGGACTAGAAAAAAAAAGTGAAATCTTTTTTTTGTGGGTTTAAATACCTCCACGTGCCATGCACCCCCAGTGATTTGAAATTATGCCAAATATTTTCTAGATGTGGAGTTTTACCTCTTGTATCCAGGTTGGTACAGTCTAACGTGGGATTGAGGGAAACATTTAAATCTCCGGCCATAACCAAAGAACCTTTGGAATTGTCCAGTATTTTATTAGTGATATGTTGAATAAATCTGTGTTGGTGCCTGTTGGGGACGTAAAAATTTACTATTGTGATAGGTTTACCAAAAAGGAGTCCCGAGAGACACAAAAATCTACCCTCTTTATCCTGTTCAATATGGGTTTTAGTGAATGGTATAGACTTATGTATTAATATCCCCACTCCATTAATTTTTTTTGAGGGATGTGTGCTATGGAAGTGCTGAGGATAGTATGATGAGAAAAATTTGGGGATGTGATTGGATTTAAAATGGGTTTCTTGGAGTAGTAGGATGTGCCCCCCTTTTTTGTGTAAATCTAGAAGTGCCATTCTACGTTTGTTAGGGCAGTTTAGACCCTTAGTATTTTGTGTGATAAAATTTAGCACCTGGGGTGCGTTTCTACTCTTGCATGTCATTGACCAAGTTTCCTACAGCTACTTTCCTACCTGGGTGTCTGTATTTTCCTGACTTATAGTTTAAGTACAAGAACCTGAAAGTACACAGAAATAAAAATAAAAAAAAAATAGTAATACCAACATATTCTAATCCCTTCAAATGAAAGGAGAAATAACATTAGAACATACATCAAGAGAAAAAACATCTCCTAACTGGCTAAGAACAAAATTTAGCAATCAGAGAGTTAAACGTACTCAGTAACTTAGAATCACAATATCATTAGCAATATGTATTATTTTTTTTTATTTTTTTTTGACTAGCTGTTCGACATTTTTGTATTAGGTTTCAAATACAAACCATCAGATGTTATGAGTCCCTCAGTTGGGTTTACCATAAAGAGCATCTCTATGAGTGAGATGAAATGCGGAAAAGTCCCAGTCACCCCTTTTCGGATACTGCAGCCTGGCTGTTCATGGTGTTTCTTCTCGTCTTCCTCTGCTGAACCCGCTGCCATTCTTTTCTCTGTGGAAGGGGTGTGCCTCCCAACTCCGCCGTTCGATGCTTCAGGGTGGATTGACTCTCCCCCATCTCTGGAGTTGTGATATCCAGGTCTTTACAAACAATCGGAATGTCACTTGGGGAAGTGCAGAGGAATCGCCTACCTCTCCACATAATAGACAGCTGGAAGGGAAAGCCCCAACGATATGGGATATTCAGTTTTCGTAGTAATGTGGTTAGGGGTTTAAGTTCCCTTCTTTTAGTGAGTGTTCTTTGCGAGAGATCTGCAAATAGTTGGAGGTCTGAGTTTTCAAATTTGATGGGTTGATGTTCCCTGGCCAACTTCATGATCTCTTCCTTTATTTGGAAATTTGTGATGCGGACAATGACGTCCCTAGGAGGCTGTGAGTCAGCCGGCCTGGGACGTAGAGCCCGGTGTGCTCTGTCAAGGTCAATTTTAATGGGTTCATCATTTTTTTAGAAAATTAAATAGATCTTGTAGGTATTGCTCCAGGTCTGGTGTATTAATGGATTCTGGGACCCCCCCTTATTCTGATATTATGTCTACGTGATCTGTTTTCTGCATCATCAATTTTTTCTTCTAAATCATGAATTGCAGTGACTTGGCCATGTATAATGTTGTGCAGATCAGCAATAGCTAGGGAGTGAGTGTCCTGTGTGTTTTCTACTATTTCCACTCTGTGTCCAATATCTGTTTTTTTAATTCGCTGATCTCCTCCTTGATGCAATACCTTACTTGAGAAATTAGGTTGGTAAAGTCTTTTTTAGAAGGCAGTGACTCAAATAAGGCTTTGGGAACAATGATGTTGTCTCTTGTAGCTTCTGCATCAGATTCAGAGGAGGAAGAGGCCTCTGCAAAATCCTGTTCTTCTAAGGCATTTATTGCTGCAGATTTAGCTTCTAATGTCTTAAAGAAGTTATTTACAGATGGTGTTTAATGGCACTTCTGTTTGGGGCCATTGCCCTTTTTTGATGGCTTTTTAGGAGACATATCTAGCCTCTGTTGTGAGCAGGGATGTAAGATTTTTAGTGCGTAGTAAATTTGCACTATATTAAATTTTTTGGCCTCAGCTGCGTGTTATCTCTGTCTTGCGTGTCTAAAACAAATTCTCATTGTATGATGGGGAGGTCTGAGAGGTATATTGCCATGCAAGGCTATTTTAGTATGGGGCCCCAGAAAGAAAGGTGTGTAGAATTATATTGCATCTTGATTAGTGAGTTTCGCTTTGCAGCCACGTGTGCGGCGATAATGGAGGCTGTGATCTATGACCTTATATTGGTCTCACCAGATGTGCTGAGATTGTGTGGCCACTTAGTCCCCATCTGTCTCACCTTTTTGACTAGCTCCGATCTCGGCTCTTCATGTCTTTGAGCGCGGTGGATATAATGAGCTGCGGGACCACGTGACACTGTGATTGCCGAACAGGCCTCTGGTGCTGTAGCCTTAGCCCATCCGTTATTTACCGCTTTCTTGTCCTTTTTCACCTTCCTGGGTGTCTGCTGAGCTACTGATGTGTAGCGTTGTAGCTGATCGCTGCTGTAGTAGTTTTTAAGGGGTTCTTAGCCAGTCCCCAAACATATCTTGTTACAATTCCAAAGTGAATTGACAAAATACATTTGGCAAAGCAAACCACCCAGAGTGGCCACAAAATACTCAAAAACCCCAAAAATTCAGGGGGCTTGGCATCGCCTTCTGCGATTAGGTATTATGAGGGTGCTATGCTCACCCATGTTGCTCAATGGGGTGTTCTAATTTGACTCGGATGTAGTTTGACTAAGAAACAACTTAAGGCATCCTTGAACTATATTGTCTTGCAAGTTCAAGTAATTTGCCTAATTATAAATGTAGTCATACTTTTCTGCTATAGTTTTTGGCCCATTACTGATATCAGGACCTTGATCCAACGTAGCATCAGACATCTAATTATCCCAGATGCTATCATTGTCATATACTATTGCTATATATAATTTGTAAGTTACTATACTCCTTAATTGTTATGATGTTAATTATGTTTTTGTTGTCTATATTTAGGGTGAATTTATACTATATAATTTTCAGCAGGCCATGTTTCTAACACCCGCCGTATACCATGATTGTGAGGACATTAGTATCTAGTAGAGTGTCTGTATCTTTAGCTATTTAATACGATTTTATAAGGCTCAAGTACTGTACTGTTCATAACATTTTTACCCTTTTAATTAGTGACACATTGGTCATAGGCGATATGCATTACATAAGTTTGTCAAGTTTGTGGTGGTTCTTCATCTACAGTTGCAAGAAAAAGTATGTGAACCCTTTGGAATGATATGGATTTCTGCACAAATTGGTCATAAAATGTGATCTGATCATCATCTAAGTCACAACAATAGACAATCAGAGTCTGCTTAAACTAATAACACACAAAGAATAAAATGTTGCCATACATTGCTGATACTATGAGCCCCTTTTTCTATCTTAGTACCTTTAGTTTTTAACATGTGTGTATATAGGCCCTTAAAAATACCTATGACGGTCTTGATAGCAAATGGATAGCCAGCAAAAAATAGATTATTAGTCTCTGATAAGGTCTGTTTGTACCAAGTTATTCTCTGGCTTCACATTTACTATATACTATATACTATATATACTATATAGGTATAGATCCTCCTCCAAGATTTACAAGTTTGTAGTGCATTTAGATTTACACTAGCTGATTAAGGCTCCTAACTATCTCACTCAAATTTTGAGATATTACATATTCTTCATTTTACAGTAATTTCTCTTATGTGCACTAATGTTGGAGCAGTATTATAGAGATGTCCCCAGACACTCACCTAAATCTGGTGTGATCTGGACTTGGTTTTGAGATTTATTGACCTAAAGATTCCTGACTTTTGATACTTGTTATGTTATATGGTATGTTTTGCTCTCACTATGTTTGCCTTCTAGGATTTTCAATGTTTATACTGCACTATTAGGGTTATAGACACGTTGGATATTGATACCCACTTTTTATATCATGTCACTTAATATTCTTAGACATGGTTTAGTGTATATATTTCACCCTCATGGTGCTCAGCCACTATTATAATTAAGATGCACTTAACATAATAGTTTCCTCAGGGTATCTTTCTCATAACTACAACCAGTGTATATATTATTGCTGCTGCATGTTTAATGTGTTTTTATTTCACATACATTTAATCACTCTTCCACCTCCTCCAAGATCCAGCTGGAAACCTAGTCTTTTCTACTTTGTTTTGCAGTTTCTAAGCTCTCTTCATCAATTAAATACTACCCCCCTCCCTATATAAACATTCATTTATCACATGTCCTAAGCGGTGCTTACCCACTGTTAATTATTTGCTACTATGAAGCCCAAAAGCGGCTGCCAATCTGGCTATCATATGTTTTTAAAAAAATTTGTGACCAAATGTCCCATAAGCGGCCACCCAATTAGTAAGCCAATTAAGCTATTATATTTACAAAATAAAGGTTTGAGAAGCTTACTTGCTGTCATTCATTGTTGTGTCTTCTTTTAATTTTTTTTTTTACTTTTCTTATTTCTTTACAAATAACAATGTTTATTGCACAATGATATACATGTCCTTACTGTTATAAGGCTATCATTGTATGTTGTTTTTTATTGCAAAACCTCAATAAAAAATTATTTAAAAAAAAAATGTTCTTACATTGTATCACCGTCCTAGAAACTTATATCAAAATTCTTTTAAAAGGGCATAGGACCCCCGTCAGGCTTGCCAAGATGTTCCTGACATCCTCTTATAAATGCTGGTGACTTTGTGGGGAAATAGGATTCAACCTACATGTTTGGTGGGACTGCCTGAAGCGGGCACCTCTATGGAAGGAGATCACCACTCTACTTAACTCGCTCAACATTATATTGACTCTTACCCCGGCACAAGCTCTGCTGCATATTTTCTATGAAACGATCATTGAATCATCGGGCAGATTGATGATCTATATCTTAGCTGATACTTGACTCTCCATTGCCTGAGATTGGAAAATCTTTACAAATCTCAAGACAGATTGGAGACTTATTTGGAGAACTGGGATAAATGGCTACACAGATAAGTACATCCACCAGTTTCTAGGATTTTTAGGGACCCAACTAACTCTTAAAACAAAAGGAACTCTTTTTATATTCCCCTGCAGCCCCCCCCCCCCCTTTTTTATTTTCTCTATCTCCCCCCCCATACCCCTCTCAACCCTCATTACGTATCATAAATCATCTCTACTATAAGAAATATACTAATAGGCGAACACATAAACACCCCCATTATTTTTCAGATCTTGCAATCAGAATAAAGATCCTGGCCAGCAAAACATCAATCCGCTTACCATACCCAGACACCCTAGTCTCTATACTCTATTATCTTCTTGGGTACATCATTTTAGAGATAGATACATATGCTCATCTTGCTTCCCTCCCTACACATCAGGTATGTGTTTCCTATCCAACAGAATGTTACTGCATATATGACAGGATGTTACTAATATATGAAACTTGTATTGTTTTTCTTGGATTCTTCCTTTATTGTCTATTTATGATGATGTTGCAACACATACTGGAATTCTTTTGTATGCTCAAATCTGCTGTTTCTTATAAAAAAACGAATAAAGTTATTTGAAGGAAAACAAAATATATATTTAAAGTAATCTACTGTTACAGGTTTAATAAAAAAAAACTCACAATATTTTATTCACATAATTTCTTATGATTATAAAAAACACAAATTTTGAGCTCATAATCGCCCAAAAAAACAAGACGGAATGGCAATCCCATTCACGAAGATGGAATTGTAGGCAGAAAATCTTTAAAAACATTAAAGTATTGTAAATTAGTCATAAAAATACAAGTATGAAAAAAAAACAAGGCTAAGATTTTCATTTTCATGTTTCCTGCAAATCTTGTTTGCTGTACAAGATATCACGTATATGCTTATTAAAGGGACAGTCTACTCCAGAATGTTTATTGTTTAAAAAAATAGATAATCCCTATATTAACCATTCCCCAGTTTTGCAGAACCAACATTGTTATATTAATACACTTTTTACTTCTGTGATTACCTTGTATCTAAGCCTCTGCAGACTGCCCCCTTGTTTCCGTTCTTTTGACAGACTTGCATTTTAGCCTATCGGTGCTGGCTCCTAGGTAACTGCATGAACACAATGTTATCTTTATGGCCACATAAACTAGCACTGTCTGGCTGTGAAAAACTGTAAAAATGCAAGATAAGAGGCAGCCTTCAAGGGCTTAGAAATTAGCATATGTTTTTTGTTTAGCTTTCAACAAAGAATACCAAGAGAAAAAAGCAAATGTCATTATAAAAGTAAATTAGAAAGTTTTTTAAAGTTGTTTACCCTATCTGAATCATGAAAGTTTAATTTTGACTAGACTATCTCTTTAACTCCTAAAGGAACAACGACTTACAGGGTACGTCCTACAAAAAAATGTCCTTAGCGATCAAGGACGTATCCTGTATGTCATTGGTATCTTCAAGCAGTAGAAGCGATCTTGATTCCAACCGCTTTCCTGTTATTGCAGTGATGCCTCGATATTGAGACATCCTGCAATAACATTTTCTAGCCATCCGATGCAGAGACACTCTGTGGCCCTCTCTGCATCGGACATCGATGGCCACGATCGTTGGTGGGTGGGAGCCAATGTGGGAGGCGGGTGGATGGCCATCAATGTCGGGTTGTGCATCAGAGGGGAGAGGGATCAAGTGCGGGGCCAACGGGGGGCGCGCACATGCACAGGGCAGGGGGCAGGCGCGTGCACGGGGGCGGGAGCGGGTGGGAACCGCTACACTATGAAACATTTTTGCACACAAAGTGAGAGAGAGGAGGTAGGGGATTTTGATCTAAGGGATCTGGGAGGGGGTGGGGGTTGTTTATTGAGGGGGGGAAGCTAAACTATAGAAAAATATAGAAACCCCCCCAAAAAATGTTTTATTTGATTGCATTTGGCAGGGAAATGGTGGCATGAAATATACCAAAATGGGCCTAGATCAATACTTTGGGTTGTCTTCTAAAAAAAGTATATACATGTCAAGGGATATTCAGGGATTCCAGACAGATATCAGTGTTCCAATGTAACTATCGCTAATTTAAAAAAAAAAAAGGTGGTTTGGAAATAGCAAAGTGCTAATTGTATTTTTTGCCCTGTAACTTGCAAAAAAAGCAAAGAACATGTAAACATTGGGCATTTCTAAACTCAGGACAAAATTTAGAAACTATTTAGCATGGGTGTTTTTTGGTGGTTGTAGATGTGTAACAGATTTTGGGGGTCAAAGTTAGAAAAAGTGTCTTTTTTTTCCATTTTTTCATCATATTTTATATTTTTTTTTATAGTAAATTATAAGATATGATGAAAATAATGGTATCTTTAGAAATTCCATTTAATGGCGAGGAAAACTGTATATAATATGTGTGGGTACAGTAAATGAGTAAGAGGAAAATTATAGCTAAACACAAACACAGCAGAAATGTAAAAAATAGCCTTGGTCCTAAACGGTCAGAAAATGGAAAAGTGCTATGGTTTAAGGGGTTAAATACATTTACACAAGTTAGTTTCTGGCACACCCACTACAGACTATTCAATAGAGGTTTGAATATAGGTTTCATGGATTTAGACCATGTTTTCAAATAGTGTCTTTAGCTATTTTCAGAGTGTATTCCACATGCTAAACATAATATAATTATTCCAAATTGTCATGGAATACAAATATTTTGAAAATGCCAATTTTTCACTTTATCAACTACCATTAGTTGTCAAATTCAATAAGTGAAAAATAGTGCAAAGATACTGTTGAAAAGTATTGAGAAAATAGATTGTGAATGCTGATAAAGTTGGCTTCTTTTTATCCAACTTACATTCGTCTAGATTTAGAGTTCTGCGTTAGCCATCAAAACCAGTGTTAAGGGGTCCTAACGCTGGTTTTGGCTGCCCGCTGGTATTTAGAGTCAGTCAGGAAAGGGTCTAATGCTCACTTTCCAGCCGCGACTTTTCCATACCGCAGATCCCCTTACGCCAATTGCGTATCCTATCTTTTCAATGGGATCTTCCTAACGCCGGTATTTAGAGTCTTGGCTGAAGTGAGCTTTAGAACTCTAACGACAAAACTCCAGCCGCAGAAAAAAGTCAGGAGTTAAATGCCGGTTTATAAAGCTCTTAACTACTGTGCTCTAAAGTACACTAACACCCATAAACTACCTGTGTACCCCTAAACCAAGGTCCCCCCACATCGCAGCCACTATAATACATTTTTTTAACCCATAACTTGCCGACCGCACACCGCCGCAACCTACATTATCCCTATGTACCCCTATTCTGTTGCCCCTAATATCGCCAACACCTACATAATATTTATTAACCCCTAATCTGCCGCTCCCAAAGTCGCCGCAACCTACCTACACTTATTAACCCCTAATCTGCCGACCGAACCTCGCTGTTACTCTAATAAATGTATTAACCCCTAAAGCTAAGTCTAACCCTAACACTAACACCCCCCTAAGTTAAATATAATTTTTATCTAACGAAATGATTTAACTCTTTTTAAATAAATTATTTCTATTTAAAGCTAAATACTTACCTATAAAATAAACCCTAATATAGCTACAATATAACGAATAATTATATTGCAGCTATTTTAGGATTTATATTTATTTTACAGGCAACTTTGTATTTATTTTAACTAGGTACAATAGCTATTAAATAGTTATTAAATATTTAATAGCTACCTAGTTAAAATAATTACAAAATTACCTGTAAAATAAATCCTAACCTAAGTTAAAATTAAACCTAACACTACACTATCAATAAATTAATTAACTAAACTACCTACAATTACCTAAAATTAAATCAACTAAACTAAATTACAAAAAAAACACACTAAATTACAAAAAATAAAAAAATACAAGAATTTTAAACTAATTACACCTACTCTATCGCCAACACCTACATAATATTTATTAACCCATAATCTGCCCCTCCCAACGTCGCCGCTACCTACCTACACTTATTAACCCCTAATCTGCCGACCGGACCTCGCCGTTACTCTAATAAATGTATTAACCCCTAAAGCTAAGTCTTACCCTAACACTAACACCCCCCTAAGTTAAATTAATTTTTATCTAACGAAATAAATTAACTCTTATTAAATAAATTATTCCTATTTAAAGCTAGATACTTACCTATAAAATAAACCCTAATATAGCTACAATATAACAAATAATTATATTGTAGCTATTTTAGGATTTATATTTATTTTACAGGCAACTTTGTATTTATTTTAACTAGGTACAATAGCTATTAAATAGTTATTAACTATTTAATAGCTACCTAGTTAAAATAATTACAAAATTACCTGTAAAATAAATCCTAAACCTAAGTAACAATTAAACCTAACACTACACTATCAATAAATTAATTAACTAAACTACCTACAATTACCTACAATTAAATCAACTAAACTAAATTACAAAAAAAACCCCACTAAATTACAAAAAATAAAAAAAGAATACAAGAATTTTAAAATAATTACACCTACTCTAAGCCCCCTAAAAAAATAACAAAGCCCCCCAAAATAAAAATATGCCTTACCCTATTCTAAAATAAGAAGTTAACAGCTCTATTACCTTACCAGCCCTTAAAAGGGCCTTTTGCGGGGCATGCCCCAAAGAAAACAGCTCTTTTGCCTGTAAAAAAACATACAATACCCCCCAACATTACAACCCACCACACACATACCCCTAATCTAACCCACCCAAACCCCCCTTTAAAAAAAAACTAACACTAAGCCCCTGAAGCTCTTCCTACCTTATCTTCACCCAGCCGGGTATCACCGATCCGTCCAGAAGAGGGTCCGAAGTCTTCATCCTATCCAGGCAGAAGAGGACATCCGGACCGGCAGACATCTTGATCCAGGCGGCATCTTCTATCTTCTTCCATCCGGCACGGAGCGGGACCATCTTGAAGCAGCCAACGCGGAGCCATCCTTCTTCACCGACGGACTAACGACGAATGAAGGTTCCTTTAAATGACGTCATCCAAGATGGCGTCCCTCAAATTCCGATTGGCTGATAGGATTCTATCAGCCAATTGGAATTAAGGTAGGAAAAATCTGATTGGCTGATTGAATCAGCCAATCATATTCAAGTTCAATCCGATTTGCTGATCCAATCAGCCAATCAGATTGAGCTTGCATTCTATTCAGCCAATCAGATTTTTCCGACCTTAATTCGGAATTCGAGGGACGCCATCTTGGATGACGTCATTTAAAGGAACCTTCATTCGTCTTTAGTCCGTCGGTGAAGAAGGATGGCTCCGCGTCAGCTGCTTCAAGATGGTCCTGCTCCGCGCCGGATGGAAGAAGATAGAAGATGCCGCCTGGATGAAGATGTCTGCCGGTCCGGATGTCCTCTTCTGCCCAGATAGGATGAAGACTTCGGACCCTCTTCTGGACGGATCGGTGATACCCGGCTGAGTGAATACAAGGTAGGGAGATCTTCAGGGGCTTAGTGTTAGGTTTTTAAGGGGGGTTTGGGTGGGTTAGATTAGGGGTATGTGGGTGGTGGGTTGTAATGTTGGGGGGGGGTATTGTATGGTTTTTTTACAGGCAAAAGAGCTGTTTTCTTTGGGGCATGCCCCACAAAAGGCCCTTTTAAGGGCTGGTAAGGTAATAGAGCTGTTAGCTTTTTATTTTAGAATAGGGTAGGGCATTTTATTATTTTGGGGGGCTTTGTTATTTTTTTAGGGGGCTTAGAGTAGGTGTAATTAGTTTAAAATTCTGGTATTCTTTTTTTATTTTTTGTAATTTAGTGTTTGTTTTTTTTGTAATTTAGTTTAGTTGATTTAATTGTAGGTACTTGTAGGTAGTTTAGTTAATTTATTTATTGATAGTGTAGTGTTAGGTTTAATTGTAACTTAGGTTAGGATTTATTTTACAGGTAATTTTGTAATTATTTTAACTAGGTAGCTATTAAATAGTTAATAACTATTTAATAGCTATTGTACCTAGTTAAAATAAATACAAAGTTGCCTGTAAAATAAATATAAATCCTAAAATAGCTACAATGTAATTATTCGTTATATTGTAGCTATATTAGGGTTTATTTTACAGGTAAGTATTTAGCTTTAAATAGGAATAATTTATTTAATAAGAGTTAATTTATTTTGTTAGATAAAAATTATATTTAACTTAGGGGGTATGTTAGTGTTAGGGTTAGACTTAGCTTTAGGGGTTAATACATTTATTAGAGTAGCGGCGAGGTCCGGTCGGCAGATTAGGGGTTAATAAGGTAGGTAAGGTAGCGGCGACGTTGGGGGCATCAGATTAGGGGTTAATAACTATAACGTAGGTGTCGGCGATGTTAGGGACAGCAGATTAGGGGTACATAGGTATAATGTAGGTGGTGGCGGTGTACGGAGCGGCAGATTAGGGGTTAATAATAAAATGCAGGTGTCAGCGATAGTGGGGGCAGCAGATTAGGGGTTAATAAGTGTAAGGTTAGGGGTGTTTAGACTCAGGGTTCATGTTAGGGTGTTAGGTGCAGACTTAGGAAGTGTTTCCCCATAGGAAATAATGGGGCTGCGTTAGGAGCTGAACACTGCTTTTTTGCAGGTGTTAGGGTTTTTTTCAGCTCAAACTGCCCCATTGTTTCCTATGGGGATATCGTGCACGAGCACGTTTTTCAAGCTGGCCGCTACCGTAAGCAACGCTGGTATTTAGAGTTGAAGTGGCGGTAAATTATGCTCAACGCTCCCTTTTTGGAGCCTAATGCAGCCCTTCAGAGAACTCTAAATACCAGCGTTATTTAAAAGGTGCGGGGGAAAAAAACATGCGTAGCTAACGCACCCCTTTGGCAGCAAAACTCTAAATCTAGCCGATTGAGATTGTGATTGAGGCCTTAATGTTTATTAAGGATTACAGGTTAAATATAGTGACTCTTTATGAAGAAGCGGGTTTTGTAATTGAATTGATACTGTTTCATATACATTTTTTATTTATATATGTAGATACAGACATACATACATACATACTGATAGATAGATAGATAGATAGATAGATAGATAGATAGATAGATAGATAGATAGATAGACAGACTATAATGTAAGAATTAGGTGTTTTCTTAGAATGCACTATAAACAAAATTCTATCAAATCAGGGCTTTCCCTTTGTGTGCTTTTGTTTTTCAGAAGCATTTTATATTATGATTTCTATATTGCTCCTCTAAACTGGGAAAAAGCACCTATAAGATTATAAAATATTTAGTGCACACTTAAACCATCTGAAAAGCAAGCAGCCAGCATGAATGAACACAAGTTACAAATGTCTTGCTAAATTAACCTAACTCTGCAAATTCACATAATATTTAAATGCTACTGCAGGGATTTTATTTAATGCTATATTATTCTTTCAGAGGACTACAGTATAAAAGGAGTATTATTGTTCTAATGATCTCTGATATTTAGTAGGAAATGTAGTTTTTTTTAGATTGACATTTAAACATTCCTATTGTCTCTCAAGCTTTTATTCTTTGCAGAAGGATTTCCATACATCATTATCAATTGGTGCATAATGACAATGTAATGATAGAAAAAAAAGACATTTTATTTGTAACAAGAAGGGAAAATGGCACATAAAAAGCATACAGCTGGGAATATCAAAGACAAACCAAAACCCTTTGGATTGAAAAAAAAAAAAAGTAATCATTTGAAAATCATGTTTTTATCACACACATACACAAAAAAAGTCCCTAATGGTATTATCTTTGCTAGTACCGACACACTGTGTTTTCATTATGTAGCTGTCACATTTCATTAGAAAAACACACCTAGGTCAAGGATAATTTTAGATATCTTACATTAGTATTCAATCTGTCAAAGCTCTATTTTAAAAATGATGTTTGATGTTAACGTGCATTAAGCCAGGAATGAAACAGGTACACATGACAAAATGCTCAATTCTTCTTTCTTAAAGTTTTGTACGGCGTAAACAAATAAATAATTGCTGTAGAAGATTAAGTAAAAATAAAAGATTGAAACTAGTTTTCTTTCATTTTGTATTTTAACCACTAAACTTCTGTTTCTATGCTAGCAATATGTCCTGATGCCTGTTCGTCCTGTTTATGAGCATTTCTCTGTCAAACCACAACTTCAAAGAACATTATACGACTCTGATTTGTTAGAGCATGTAATTTTCACTTTATTGATCATAGACATGTGTTTTACCTAACAATGCAGTTAAATAACTAGGTAAAGTGTTGATAATGAACCACAATCATTTTAACTCCAAACTAGGAAACTGATGGTTTATCAGTGAGGAGTAGCAGTTGCACTACCAGCGAATTAATTTTACTCCTTCACCCAAAAACACATATATATATGTTTTGCGATACTTTGCTCATCGTACCGCAAGATGTATATACGTCTGAGCTTCAGGAATCTCCAGCAGTCTTGGCTGGTAAGTTACGGCTTAGAGCTGGAGTTCCTGAGCTCCAGGCACCTGCCCACATATGGAACCGAAGCATGATCGGTTCTCCGGTTCCATATGAGGGCAGATACTAAATCGTTACAGACGGTGACACTGTCTGTTTCATTTTCTGTAACAATTGTTGCTGGTGCCAGCAGGAGGTGTTGGTGGGAGCGCAGGAGGCAGGTGGGCAGTCCAGAAGAAGGGGGGGGGAGAAGGGAGTGGGAGGGCCGTATGCTACAGAAAATAAAAATAAAGGTACAGGGAGGGATGGGGCAGCTACACTACAGAAAAATGGGTGTGGGAAGTCTCTAACTAGCAATCACAGAAGGGGGAGGTGGTGGGACCACTAAACTACAGAAAAAAAAATAAATAAAAAAAATACATAAAAAAGTGTATGATAGGTAGAGCTGCCAGTACCTAAGATGGTGGCACTAGTTAGAGGAGGGAGGTTTAGAGAGCTGTTTGGGAGGGATCAGGGAGGTTGGATCATAAGGGGGTATCCTACCCTGCAGAAATGAAAACATTTTTTAAAAATAATTTAATAAAAAAAACAAACGAACAAAAAAAACTTACATTTGTATATTGGCAGACATAAGATGGGGGTGACCAGTGTGTGTGTGTGGGGGGGGGGGGGTGGGAAAATAACTGTTTGGAAGGGATCAGGTAGGGATCTGGGTGTGGGAAGTGTCAGTGGGAGGGTAATTTCTACACTAAAGCTAAAATTAACATTTTAAGCTAACTAATTAACCCCTTCAAAGCCATATACCAGTATGTCAGCTATTTCTGAGCAAAGGAGATCTCAGAGAAGCTTTTACAACCATTTGTGCTATGATTATACAAGCAGTATGTAAACAATTTCAGTGAGAAATCCAAAGTTTGCGAAAATTAACAATTTTTTTTATTTGATTGCATTTGGCGGCGAAACGGTGGCATGAAATATACCAAAATGGGCTTATATCAGTACCTTGGATTGTCTACTTTAATATATATATATATATATATATATATATATATATATATGTATGTATATATATATATATATATATATATATATATAAAAATTAAATATACCAGCACCGCTAGTATAATCACACTAAGGTCTAATACACAGAAATATAACCGTGTTCTCCAAAAAGAGATACACCTTTTGTGTAGTGCATGGTAAGGGTTAATATGTTTGGATAATTAAATAAAGAAAAAGAACCCTTTTAAATCCAGCAACAGACCATATATTTTCTATGTATAAACCACATGACCAAAGTAGTGTAAATAAAAGAGACCCTAACACAGTATTATATGCCACATAATTTTTATATAAATTTTCTTAAACAACATAATAATATCCCCCCAAAATTAGGAATCTAATTAGTTCATGTATTAAACAACCTGGGTTGTGATGATGACTCTTTTAGATCCATTAATAACAATTCCGGTAAATTAATGTCCCATGATTATTCTGTGATGCATGAATTGTATATATTGTGTAATCCAAACAGAAGGAAACGTTAATGCAACTGTCCCACTATGCCAGTAGATCACTCAGGTAATAACTTTTGATGTGTCAGTTCGTAACCAACTTGCAGGCAAATATTTATATCACTTCAGTGTTATACATTAATGTGAATGACAGTTCGCCTTTACGTTACCTTGTTTCAGCATAACTTCAGTGCTTCTTTATTACCTTTAGCGTGAATGGCTATAGGGTGGTAATTTGTTACCTGCTCGTTGCTCCTTCACAGAATATTGGGTTTAAGCAAACCGGACCAGATATCGAGTCACCGGATAATTCTGCTTCTCCAAACAAAGGCTCTTTAGGTGCTCTGCACGCCTTCGTTATAGCAATAGGAGATACAGGATTCCTGGCGTGGGGAGATTTCTCAGCGGTGCTCAGCTGATTGCACCGCTGTGTTCAAACAAGCAGCTATGCGCGTTTCACCCGTGCTTACTACAGGCTTCTTCCGGCTGTATGTGATTGGAGCTTTACCTCCATTCATTTAAACAGAATGCTCCGCCTTATTTTTGTGTATTACAAACATTTTATAAAGCTCCCTGGTGAAATGCATTACTAAATATTGACAAATTGTTGCCTAAGATAAGCAATATTATGGATACATATATATTTCAATCAATTTGATATTAAACTATGTTTCAATCTTAAATTAATGAAACATTACAAGTGCTTTATGTTCTCTCTGCGAGGATCAAACAAGAGGGACTGTTTATTCACAATTCCAACATTTTTTCAAATTGTGTTGCCAAATCAATTTATGGATATTCTAATGTTGATAAACATTTCTAGAGTCTTCCAACCCAATTCAGAAAGATATTTATTTTGGATTTAATAATCTTTGGATCATTTTTTATATACAAAAAAAAAAAATTCTCACTTATTTTTGTGTATAATAGTTGGAGTTTATGGTATTCATTTTGATTTTAAATTTAATTTAAAAAATTTTATTTTAAAAATAAAAATAAAAATAAAAATAAGATTAATTAAAATTTATTAATCACCCAAAAATGATCCAAAATGAATCTCTTCATTCAAGCCAAGAGGTTTTAAACTCTTTAAGTTAAATATCCACTTGCTTTCTTTACGCAAGAGGATTTGATCAAGATTTCCTCCTCTACCTTTTAGGTCAATCATTTCCAGACCTCTAAATTTCAGTAAATTTTTGTTGCTTCCATGGCATTCCAAAAAGTGTCTAGCCACACTACTTGTTTTGATGCATATGTTTTTAATGTCCCTTTTGTATTCCTTGATCCTTTCTTTTAACTCCCTATAGGTTTTACCTATGTAGTAAAGGGGGCAATTACATAAGACCATATAAACTACACCTTTACTTTTACAAGTAATGTGACCTTTTATATTATGATAGGAGCCAAATCTGTCACAAAAATTCCTCCCTATCAGCATATTGTTACACACTGAACAGTGAGAACATTTGTAGTTACCATCCTTTCTTCTGTTTAGCCAATTTTGTGTATCTTTAGTTTCAAAATGGCTACTTACTAATAGGTCCTTTAAATTTGGCGATCTCTTGGCTGTCATTAGTGGAACCTCACCTACAAATTTTCCTATAGATTAATCTATCCAGAGTATATGCCAATGTTTCTTTAGAACTGCACAAATATCTTGCCATTTATTGTTGTATGTTCCTATGAATCTAACCAAGGAGTTATCTTGTACTTTCTCTTTCGGACCATATAGTAATTCATCTCTGTTTATATTTTTAGTTTTGGCAAAAGCTTTTTTTTAAACATTGTTGAGAGTATCCTCTCTGTTTTAATCTATTTTTAAGAAGTTTTGTTTTGTAAATTGTTCCGAATCTGTGCAATTTCGTTTGTGTCTCAAAAATTGACCATATGGAATATTTTGGATCAATTTCATTGGATGATGGCTGTCAAAAGATAACAATGCATTTCCTGCAGTTTCTTTGCGATAAGTAGCTGTTTTTAAGTTATTATTGACATTCATAATTCGCAAATCTAGGAATGTTATTTCCTCTTTACTGTAGGTGTAGGTAAATTTTAGGTTTCAATCATTTTTATTTAATTTATACATAAATTCAATAAGTTTCATCTCTGTGTCCTCCCAGAGGAGGAACACATCATCGATGAATCTTAACCATAGGGAGATACTATCATTTGTCATTTCTACACTGTTCAGTATGCAGTCATTTTCCCATTTACCTAGATAGAGGCAAGCCAAACGCAGAGCCATCCTTCTTCACCGACGGACTAACGACGAATGAAGGTTCCTTTAAATGACGTCATCCAAGATGGCGTCCCTCAAATTCCGATTGGCTGATAGGATTCTATCAGCCAATTGGAATTAAGGTAGGAAAAATCTGATTGGCTGATTGAATCAGCCAATCATATTCAAGTTCAATCCGATTTGCTGATCCAATCAGCCAATCAGATTGAGCTTGCATTCTATTCAGCCAATCAGATTTTTCCGACCTTAATTCGGAATTCGAGGGACGCCATCTTGGATGACGTCATTTAAAGGAACCTTCATTCGTCTTTAGTCCGTCGGTGAAGAAGGATGGCTCCGCGTCAGCTGCTTCAAGATGGTCCTGCTCCGCGCCGGATGGAAGAAGATAGAAGATGCCGCCTGGATGAAGATGTCTGCCGGTCCAGATGTCCTCTTCTGCCCAGATAGGATGAAGACTTCGGACCCTCTTCTGGACGGATCGGTGATACCCGGCTGAGTGAATACAAGGTAGGGAGATCTTCAGGGGCTTAGTGTTAGGTTTTTAAGGGGGGTTTGGGTGGGTTAGATTAGGGGTATGTGGGTGGTGGGTTGTAATGTTGGGGGGGGTATTGTATGTTTTTTTTACAGGCAAAAGAGCTGTTTTCTTTGGGGCATGCCCCCACAAAAGGCCCTTTTAAGGGCTGGTAAGGTAATAGAGCTGTTAGCTTTTTATTTTAGAATAGGGTAGGGCATTTTATTATTTTGGGGGGCTTTGTTATTTTTTTAGGGGGCTTAGAGTAGGTGTAATTAGTTTAAAATTCTGGTATTCTTTTTTTATTTTTTGTAATTTAGTGTTTGTTTTTTTTGTAATTTAGTTTAGTTGATTTAATTGTAGGTACTTGTAGGTAGTTTAGATTAATTTATTTATTGATAGTGTAGTGTTAGGTTTAATTGTAACTTAGGTTAGGATTTATTTTACAGGTAATTTTGTAATTATTTTAACTAGGTAGCTATTAAATAGTTAATAACTATTTAATAGCTATTGTACCTAGTTAAAATAAATACAAAGTTGCCTGTAAAATAAATATAAATCCTAAAATAGCTACAATGTAATTATTCGTTATATTGTAGCTATATTAGGGTTTATTTTACAGGTAAGTATTTAGCTTTAAATAGGAATAATTTATTTAATAAGAGTTAATTTATTTTGTTAGATAAAATTATATTTAACTTAGGGGGTATGTTAGTGTTAGGGTTAGACTTAGCTTTAGGGGTTAATACATTTATTAGAGTAGCGGCGAGGTGCCCGGTCGGCAGATTAGGGGTTAATAAGGTAGGTAAGGTAGCGGCGACGTTGGGGGCATCAGATTAGGGGTTAATAACTATAACGTAGGTGTCGGGCGATGTACCAGTATGTCAGCTATTTCTGAGCAAAGGAGATCTCAGAGAAGCTTTTTACAACCATTTGTGCTATGATTATACAAGCAGTATGTAAACAATTTTCAGTGAGAAATCCAAAGTTTGCGAAAAATTAACAATTTTTTTTATTTGATTGCATTTGGCGGCGAAACGGGTGGCATGAAATATACCAAAATGGGCTTATATCAGTACTTGGATTGTCTACTTTAATATATATAATATAATATATATATTATATATATATTATATATAGTATATATATGTATGTATATATATATATATATATATATATATAAAAATTAAATATACCAGCACCGCTAGTATAATCACACTAAAGGTCTAATACACAGAAATATAACCGTGTTCTCCAAAAGAGATACACCTTTTGTGTAGTGCATGGTAAGGGTTAATATGTTTGGATAATTAAATAAAGAAAAGAACCCTTTTAAATCCAGCAACAGACCATATATTTTCTATGTATAAACCACATGACCAAAGTAGTGTAAATAAAGAGACCCTAACACAGTATTATATGCCACATAATTTTTATATAAATTTTCTTAAACAACATAATAATATCCCCCCAAAATTAGGAATCTAATTAGTTCATGTATTAAACAACCTGGGTTGTGATGATGACTCTTTTAGATCCAATTAATAACAATTCCGGTAAATTAATGTCCCATGATTATTCTGTGATGCATGAATTGTATATATTGTGTAATCCAAACAGAAGGAAACGTTAATGCAACTGTCCCACTATGCCAGTAGATCACTCAGGTAATAACTTTTGATGTGTCAGTTCGTAACCAACTTGCAGGCAAATATTTATATCACTTCAGTGTTATACATTAATGTGAATGACAGTTCGCCTTTACGTTACCTTGTTTCAGCATAACTTCAGTGCTTCTTTATTACCTTTAGCGTGAATGGCTATAGGGTGGTAATTTGTTACCTGCTCGTTGCTCCTTCACAGAATATTGGGTTTAAGCAAACCGGACCAGATATCGAGTCACCGGATAATTCTGCTTCTCCAAACAAAGGCTCTTTAGGTGCTCTGCACGCCTTCGTTATAGCAATAGGAGATACAGGATTCCTGGCGTGGGGAAGATTTCTCAGCGGTGCTCAGCTGATTGCACCGCTGTGTTCAAACAAGCAGCTATGCGCGTTTCACCCGTGCTTACTACAGGCTTCTTCCGGCTGTATGTGATTGGAGCTTTACCTCCATTCATTTAAACAGAATGCTCCGCCTTATTTTTGTGTATTACAAACATTTTATAAAGCTCCCTGGTGAAATGCATTACTAAATATTGACAAATTGTTGCCTAAGATAAGCAATATTATGGATACATATATATTTCAATCAATTTGATATTAAACTATGTTTCAATCTTAAATTAATGAAACATTACAAGTGCTTTATGTTCTCTCTGCGAGGATCAAACCAAGAGGGACTGTTTATTCACAATTCCAACATTTTTTCAAATTGTGTTGCCAAATCAATTTATGGATATTCTAATGTTGATAAACATTTCTAGAGTCTTCCAACCCAATTCAGAAAGATATTTATTTTATTTATTTTGGATTTAATAATCTTTGGATCATTTTTTATATACAAAAAAAAAAAATGCTCACTTATTTTTGTGTATAATAGTTTGGAGTTTTATGGTATTCATTTTGATTTTAAATTTAATTTAAAAATTTTATTTTAAAAATAAAAATAAAAATAAAAATAAGATTAATTAAAATTTATTAATCACCCAAAAATGATCCAAAAATGAATCTCTTCATTCAAGCCAAGAGGTTTTAAACTCTTTAAGTTAAATATCCACTTGCTTTCTTTACGCAAGAGGATTTGATCAAGATTTCCTCCTCTACCTTTTAGGTCAATCATTTCCAGACCTCTAAATTTCAGTAAATTTTTGTTGCTTCCATGGCATTCCAAAAAGTGTCTAGCCACACTACTTGTTTTGATGCATATGTTTTTAATGTCCCTTTTGTATTCCTTGATCCTTTCTTTTAACTCCCTATAGGTTTTTACCTATGTAGTAAAGGGGGCAATTACATAAGACCATATAAACTACACCTTTACTTTTTACAAGTAATGTGACCTTTTATATTATGATAGGAGCCAAATCTGTCACAAAAATTCCTCCCTATCAGCATATTGTTACACACTGAACAGTGAGAACATTTGTAGTTACCATCCTTTCTTCTGTTTAGCCAATTTTGTGTATCTTTAGTTTCAAATTGGCTACTTACTAATAGGTCCTTTAAATTTGGCGATCTCTGGCTGGTCATTAGTGGAACTCACCTACAAATTTTCCTATAGATTAATCTATCCAGAGTATATGCCAATGTTTCTTTAGAACTGCACAAATATCTTGCCATTTATTGTTGTATGTTCCTATGAATCTAACCAAGGAGTTATCTTGTACTTTCTCTTTCGGGACCATATAGTAATTCATCTCTGTTTATATTTTTAGTTTTGGCAAAAGCTTTTTTTAAACATTGTTGAGAGTATCCTCTCTGTTTTAATCTATTTTTAAGAAGTTTTGTTTTGTAAATTGTTCCGAATCTGTGCAATTTCGTTTGTGTCTCAAAAATTGACCATATGGAATATTTTGGATCAATTTCATTGGATGATGGCTGTCAAAAGATAACAATGCATTTCCCTGCAGTTTCTTTGCGATAAGTAGCTGTTTTTAAGTTATTATTGACATTCATTAATTCGCAAATCTAGGAATGTTATTTCCTCTTTACTGTAGGTGTAGGTAAATTTTAGGTTTCAATCATTTTTATTTAATTTATACATAAATTCAATAAGTTTCATCTCCGTGTCCTCCCAGAGGAGGAACACATCATCGATTAATCTTAACCATAGGGAGATACTATCATTTGTCATTTCTACACTGTTCAGTATGCAGTCATTTTCCCATTTACCTAGATAGAGGCAAGCAAATGTAGGGGCACAACAAGTCCCCAATTGCTGTTCCCAGATTTTGTGATAACATTTATCTTTAAATAAAAAATAGTTATGTTTCAAAATGAAGGAAAGAAGTTCCATTACAAAATCAGTATGTTTGTTGTATTCTTGTCCTCTCTGAATTAGAAAGAATTTGCTTGCCTCTATCCCTTTGTCATGGGGGATGCTTGAATAAAGAGCTTCCACATTTATTGCAACTAAAATAGTCTTTGAAGATATAGTTATGTCATTTAGTTTTTTCAGCACATCAAGAGTGTCTTTCACATAGGATGGCAAACTTAATAAGCTAGGTCTTAGGCAGAAATCAACATATTGTGAGATTTTTTCTGTGAGGGATCCCATGCCCAAAATGATTGGGCGTCCTGGGGGTGGAAACTTTTTTTTATGAAGCTTTGGTAAGCAATAAAATGTAGCTGTTATTGGATATTTAACATAAAGGAAATCAAATTCTTTCTGGTTTATAAGACCCTCATCTTTGGCTCTTAATAATATGTGTAACAATTTTTCCCCATATATTCCTGTAGGGTTGAAACGGAGTGTTCTATATTGATTAATGTCCCTCAATAATCTATGGCATTCTTCAATATAGTCTTTTGTATTTAGGACCACCACGTCCCCTCCCTTATCAGATGACTTAATGGTAATTGTAGTATCTGTTCTGAGTTCTTTTAGAGCTTCCCTTTGTTTTTTAGTAAGATTGTCCAATGTCAGGTCTCCACTTTTTAAATGGTCTATATCTCTCTCCACAAGTTTTACAAAGTTGTGTATCAGTGGTATACTTGAAAGAGCTGGCATGTATTGAGATTTTTTCTTAAAATCACTATATCCTATAGATCATTCTTCAATTATTGTGGGAAGACCTGTTGTTTCCTCTTCTAATTCTTCTAGGGCTCTTAAGCTCTGTTTCTCATGCATATTTAGAACTGATCTCTCTGATTTGTTTTCAAATGTTTTCTTTAAAACAATTTTGCGAGCAAAAAGATGAAGGTCTTTAACCAAATCGAATTTGTCCATTCTATTTGTTGGTGAGAAAGTTAAACCCTTTTCTAAAACCTCAATTTGTGATGTTGATAAAGTTTTTTTTTTTATAAGTTCACCACATTAACCATTAGGTGTTGTTCTTCCTCCTCTGTCTGAGTGGATATCTGCGTCTGCCTCTGTTTTCTATGTTTCCGCCCCCCTCTCCTGTATTTGTGGGTTTGTGACCTAAAAAACTCTTTTGTTGTTCTCTATATGATCTCTGTGATTTAGTGTCATCCCCACTAGATGCTTCTGCTTCAGAGCCACTTGAAGCGCTATATGTGTAATCATACATTTTATAGTCCTGATAATCTTGCCAGTCTCTTTGATATTTATTTTTCTTTCTAAATTTAATTGAGTCTTGGATTTTTCTTAATTCAACTTTTGCTAACCCCATTAGTCTCTCATATTCATCTTTGCCTTTCCAAATATCCACATAATTTTTTACACTTATCAAGTCTTTTTCTATTTGTTCTAGTCTCAATTTGTTCTCCTCTATCATTAGATTCATCCAGTTTATTGAGCATTGGGAGGCATATTCATCCCATTTATTTTGAAAATTATCTAAAAGTGGATTATCTAGATTAGCACCTGGTCTTTTTCTAATCCTAAATCCCCTTGGGATCATTTTTGCCTCCACATATTTTTCTAAACTGGATATTTCCCATTTTAGTTTTTGTTCCTTGAATTATTATTATCGGTTATTTGTAGAGATTCCACAGCGCTAGCTTTTTCTTATAATCTTTAAAAGATTTATATATATTTGGATTATCTGAAGAGCTTACAGTATTTTCCCCCACATTTGTTGGGATTGAAAATGTGTCATCAACATCATATTTCCACTCACTATCATTTAATTCAGCCATTGTAAAATCCCTGCAGAGAAAAGCAAATCCCACTATATTTTACACCTGTGTCAGGCTCCTATAACACCTCCTAAGGAAATAATTGAAATTTAGCATGCCCGGTATAAACTAGAAAGACCACTAAACATAGTCAGATTTGTAATAAAATTAAATATACCAGCACCGCTTGTATAATCACACTAAAGATCTAATACACAGAAATATAACCGTGTTCTCCATAAAGAGATACACCTTCTGTGTAGTGCACGGTAAGGGTTAATATATTTGGATAATTAAATAAAGAAAAAGAACCCTTTTAAATCCAGCAACAGACCATATATTTTCTATGTATAAACCACATGACCAAAGTAGTGTAAATAAAGAGACCCTAACACAGTATTATATGCCACATAATTTTTATATACATTTTCTTAAACAACATAATAATATCCCCCCAAAATCAGGAATCTAATTAGTTCATGTATTAAACAACCCGGGTTGTGATGACGACTCTTTTAGATCCATTAATAACAATTCCGGTAAAATAATGTCCCATGATTATTCTGTGATGCATGAATTGTATATATTGTGTAATCCAAACAGAAGGAAACATTAATGCAAGTGTCCCACTATGCCAGTAGATCACTCAGGTAATAACTTTTGATGTGTCAGTTCGTAGCCAACTTGCAGGCAAATATTTATATCACTTCAGTGTTATACATTAATGTGAATGACAGTTCGCCTTTATGTTACCTTGTTTCAGCATAACTTCAGTGCTTCATTATTAACCTTTAGCGTGAATGGCCATAGGGTGTAATTTGTTACCTGCTCGTTGCTCCTTCACAGAATATTGGGTTTAAGCAAACCGGACCAGATATCGAGTCACCGGATAATTCCGCTTCTCCAAACAAAGGCTCTTTAGGTGCTCTGCACGCCTTCGTTATAGCAATAGGAGATACAGGATTCCTGGCGTGGGGAGATTTCTCAGCGGTGCTCAGCTGATTGCACCGCTGTGTTCAAACAAGCAGCTATGCGCGTTTCACCCGTGCTACTATGGGCTTCTTCCGGCTGTATGTGATTGGAGCTTTACCCTCCATTCATTTAAACAGAATGCTCCGCCTTATTTTTGTGTATTACAAACATTTTATAAAGCCCCCTGGTGAAATTTATTACTAAATATTGACAAATTGTTGCCTAAGATAAAAAATATTATAGATACATATATATTTCAATCAATTTGATATTAAACTATGTTTCAATCTTAAATTAACAAAACATTACCAAGTGCTCTATGTTCTCTCTGCGGGGATCAAACAAGAGGGACTGTTTATTCACAATTCCAAAATTTTTTCAAATTGTTGTTGCCAAATCAATTTATGGATATTCTAATGTTGATAAACATTTCTAGAGTCTTCCAACTCAATTCAGAAATATATTTATTTTATTTATTTTGGATTTAATAATCTTTGGATCATTTTTTATATACACACAAAAAAAATTCTCACTTATTTTTGTGTATAATAGTTGGAGTTTATGGTATTCACTTTGATTTTAAATTTATTTAAAAATTTTTATTTAAAAAATAAAAATAAAAAATAAGATTAATTAAAATGTATTAATCACCCAAAAATGATCCAAAATTAATCTCTTCATCAAGCCAAGAGGTTTTTAAACTCTTTAAGTTAAATATCCACTTGCTTTCTTTACGCAAGAGGATTTGATCAAGATTTCCTCCTCTACCTTTTAGGTCAATCATTTCCAGACCTCTAAATTTCAGTAAATTTTTGTTGCTTCCATGGCATTCCAAAAGTGTCTAGCCACACTACTTTTTTTTAAATTTCCTTTTTTTCTTTATTTAAATCCAGCAAAGTTTAAGAAAAAACATATCAATAAATGAAAACATACTTCAAGACTTTTCCAAATCTTATCTTTTTGCACCACGCCAGGGTCAAAGCATTGTACATCACATAATCTCATAACAAGGAAAACAAAATTCTATACTTTAATTAGTAATTTTCTCAAAGAATCGAATTTAACTGCTGGATTTTAAATTCTTCTTTATCCCCTGGGCGGGGAGGACAACACATAGACAACACATAGACAAATAGACAGATAGACAACACAACGAAAAGGGGGGGAAAAAAAGAAAAAAGGAAGAGGAGAGACAAAAAGAAGAAAAAAAACCTCCCAACTCCTCCACCCCTCTGCAGCCACCCACTGTTTATTTTCAAAGACCCTCAATCCATGACTGTGGAAAAACATCTAATAATGTCAATTCAGCAAAACTAATTGATTGCAAAAATGGGTAAAGGAATCCGTTTTTGAAGTGGTCTTGGGTAAGTTAGAATAACTGGAGACCATTTCCATATGAAGTTCTTAATCCTCTTTTCTGACGCATTCTTAAGATGGTATGATTCATATACTATTTGTTCCTGGATATATTTAAAGATCAAAGCTAGCCCTGGTACATGCTTAGCCTTCCAATTTTTAAGCAAACAGCTTCTAACCACTAATATAATAGTATTAAGACTATTTCTAGTACTATTACTAATAGTATTTTGTGAAGGAACCAAGAGCAAGACTTCCTCCAAAGACAATCCTATCGATACTTTGTAATAGTTTATTAAACCAAAAATTATCTTTAACAGAAGCTGTCTAACTCTAGGACAAGACCAAAACATGTGCCCTGTATCCGCTTTATTATAATACAGCGTGGACATCTGCTAACCATTGTTATATAAAACTTAGATAATCTAAGAGGAGATAGATAGACATTATTAATCAACTTCATATGAGATTCCCTCATGCCCATTAGAACTCTACATTTATAAAGAGAGTCAAAACTCTGTTTAATTTTTTATGATCCATTGTAGGCATTAATGAAGACCAAGAATTACAGATATTATCCAAATATACCCAAGCTTTGTTTATTCAACATGATATCATATAACAATGAGATCGATGAATCTCCTGCCAAGAATTTTTTAATAGAGAGTCTAATATCTGACCAAGCAATTGATAATGGAAACAGCCAATTTTGTGACAAGAAAAAATGGCGAATTTGGAAATATGCAAACAAATTCGCCTGGGGTAGCTCATATTTATTAAACAAGATCGACACGTAATATTTGACAGTTTCCATCTAATAACTGATTCACAGAAACTAACCCTTTTTGAGCCCATTCCTTAAATACTTCCTGATACATTCCAGGTAAAAACTAGGGCCTAGATTTAGAGTTTGGCGGTAGCCGTGAAAACCAGCGTTAGAGGCTCCTAACGCTGGTTTTAGGCTACCGCCGGTATTTGGAGTCACTCAAAATAGGGTCTAACGCTCACTTTTCAGCCGCAACTTTTCCATACCGCAGATCCCCTTACGTCAATTGCGTATCCTATCTTTTTAATGGGATCTTCCTAACGCCGGTATTTAGAGTCGTTCTGAAGTGAGCGTTAGAGCTCTAACGACAAAACTCCAGCCGCAGGACAAAAGCAGGAGTTAAGAGCTTTCTGGGCTAACGCCGGTTCATAAAGCTCTTAACTACTGTACCCTAATGTACACTAACACCCATAAACTACCTATGTTACCCCAAAACTGAGGTCCCCCCACATCGCGCAACTCGATTAAAATTTTTTAACCCCTAATCTGCCGACCGCCACCTACGTTATACTTATGTACCCCTAATCTGCTTGCCCCCTAACACCGCCGACCCCTGTATTATATTTATTAACCCCTAACCTGCCCCCCTCAACGTCGCCGCCAGCTACTTACAATAATTAACCCTAATCTGCCGACCGCAAAGCGCCGCCACCTACGTTATCCTTATGTACCCCTAATCTGCTGCCCCTAACAACCGCGACCCCTATATTATATTTATTAACCCCTAATCTGCCCCCCTCAACGTCGCCTCCACCTGCCTACACTTATTAACCCCTAATTCTGCCGACCGGACCTGAGCGCTACTATAATAAAGTTATTAACCCCTAATCCGACTTACTAACCCTTTCATAAATAGTATTAACCCCCTAATCTGCCCTCCTAACATCGCCGACACCTAACTTCAAACATTAACCCCATAATCTGACGACCGGAGCTCACCGCCTACTATAATAAATGGATTAACCCCTAAAGCTAAGTCTACCCTAACACTAACACCCCCCTAACTTAAATATAATTTAAATCTAACGAAATTAATTTAACTCTTATTAAATAAATTTATTCCTATTTAAAGCTAAATACTTACCTGTAAAATAAATCCTAATATAGCTACAATATAAATTATAATTATATTATAGCTATTTTAGGATTAATATTTATTTTACAGGCAACTTTGTAATTATTTTAACTAGGTACAATAGCTATTAAATAGTTAAGAACTATTTAATAGTTACCTAGTTAAAATAATAACAAAATTACCTGTAAAATAAATCCTAACCTAAGTTATAATTAAACCTAACACTACCCTATCAATAAATTAATTAAATAAAATACCTACAATTACCTACAATAAAACCTAACACTACACTATCAATAATAAATTAAATACAATTTCTACAAATAACTACAATTACATAAACTAACTAAAGTACAAAAAAATAAAAAAGAACTAAGTTACAAAAAATAAAAAAATATTTACAAACATAAGAAAAATATTACAACAATTTTAAACTAATTACACCTACTCTAAGCCCCCTAATAAAATAACAAAGACCCCCAAAATAAAAAAATGCCCTACCCTATTCTAAATTAATAAATTTAAAAGCTCTTTTACCTTACCATCCCTGAACAGGGCCCTTTGCGGGGCATGCCCCAAGAAAATCAGCTCTTTTGCCTGTAAAAAAAACCATACAATACCCCCCCCCCCAACATTACAACCACCACACACATACCCCTAATCTAACCCAAACCCCCCTTAAATAAACCTAACACTAAGCCCCTGAAGATCTTCCTACCTTGTCTTCACCTCACCGGGTATCACCGATCGGTCCTGGCTCAGATTGAGCTCGCATTCTATTGGCTGATCGGAACAGCCAATAGAATGCAAGCTCAGTATGATTGGCTGATTGGATCAGCCAATCATATTGAGCTCGGCATTCTATTGGCTGATCGGAACAGCCAATAGAATGCAAGCTCAATATGATTGGCTGATTGGATCAGCCAATCGGATTGAACTTGATTCTGATTGGCTGATTCCATCAGCCAATCAGAATATTCCTACCTTAATTCCGATTGGCTGATAGAATCCTATCAGCCAATCGGAATTCGAGGGACGCCAATCTTGGATGACGTCCCTTAAAGGAACCGTCATTCGTCGGGAGACGCCGGAAGAAGAGGATGGATCCGCGTCGGCTGCTTCAACATGGAACCCGCTCCGCACCGGATGGAAGAAGATCGAAGATGCCGCTTGGATGAAGATGTTTGCCGGTCCGGATGTCCTCTTCTTGCCGGATAGGAGGAAGACTTTGGACCCTCTTCTGGACTTCTTCAGTGGATGTCTAGCCCCCCGCTTGGGTTGGATGAAGATATCGGAGCCAGGACCGATCGGTGATACCGGTGAGGTGAAGACAAGGTAGGAAGATCTTATTTAAGGGGGGTTTGGGTTAGATTAGGGGTATGTGGGTGGTGGGTTGTAATGTTGGGGGGGTATTGTATGTTTTTTTTTACAGGCAAAAGAGCTGATTTTCTTGGGGCATGCCCCGCAAAGGGCCCTGTTCAGGGCTGGTAAGGTAAAAGAGCTTTTAAATTTATTAATTTAGAATAGGGTAGGGCATTTTTTTATTTTGGGGGTCCTTTGTTATTTTATTAGGGGGCTTAGAGTAGGTGTAATTAGTTTAAAATTGTTGTAATATTTTTCTTATGTTTGTAAATATTTTTTTATTTTTTGTAACTTAGTTCTTTTTTATTTTTTGTACTTTAGTTAGTTTATGTAATTGTAGTTATTTGTAGAAATTGTATTTAATTTATTTATTGATAGTGTAGTGTTAGGTTTTATTGTAGGTAATTGTAGGTATTTTATTTAATTAATTTAATTGAAAGGGTAGTGTTAGGTTTAATTATAACTTAGGTTAGGACTTATTTTACAGGTAATTTTGTTATTATTTTAACTAGGTAACTATTAAATAGTTCTTAACTATTTAATAGCTATTGTACCTAGTTAAAATAATTACAAAGTTGCCTGTAAAATAAATATTAATCCTAAAATAGCTACAATGTAATTATAATTTATATTGTAGCTATATTAGGTTTTTTTTTACAGGTAAGTATTTAGCTTTAAATAGGAATAATTTATTTAATAAGAGTTAATTAATTTTGTTAGATTTAAATTATATTTAACTTAGGGGGGTGTTAGTGTTAGGTTTAGACTTAGCTTTAGGGGTTAATACATTTATTAGAATAGCGGTGAGCTCCGGTCGGCAGATTAGGGGTTAATAATTGAAGGTAGGTGTCGGCGATGTTAGGGAGGGCAGATTAGGGGTTAATACTATTTATGATAGGGTTAGTGAGGCAGATTAGGGGTTAATAACTTTATTATAGTAGCGCTCAGGTCCGCTCGGCAGATTGGAGGTTAATAAGTGTAGGCAGGTGTCGGCGACGTTGAGGGGGGCAGATAAGGGGTTAATAAATATAATATAGGGGTCGGCGGTGTTAGGGGCAGCAGATTAGGGGTACATAGGGATAATGTAAGTTGCGGCGGTTTACGGAGCGGAAGATTAGGGGTTAATAATAAAATGCAGGGGTCAGCGATAGCGGGGGCGGCAGATTAGGGGTTAATAAGTGTAAGGTTAGGGGTGTTTAGACTCGGGGTACATGTTAGAGTGTTAGGTGCAGACGTAGGAAGTGTTTCCCCATAGGAAACAATGGGGGCTGCGTTAGGAGCTGAACGCTGCTTTTTTGCAGGTGTTAGGTTTTTTTTCAGCTCAAACAGCCCCATTGTTTTCCTATGGGAGAATCGTGCACGAGCAAGTTTTTGAGGCTGGCCGCAGTCCGTAAGCAACTCTGGTATCGAGAGTTGCATTTGCGGTAAAAATGCTCTACGCTCCTTTTTTGGAGCCTAAGCAGCATTTTTTTGGACTCTCGATACCAGAGCTTAAATTTATGGTGCGGCCAGAAAAAAGCCTGTGTAGCGTTAACAACCCATCTACGCCACCAACTCCAAATCTAGGCCTAGGATTACCTATAATAGGTAAAAATTCAGAAAATGAGAAATATATCCAGGCATTTACAAAACTTTTGCCAGGCAATAATTATATTTTTAATTGTAAAAAGTCCAGATACATTCTGAGGTAGCTTGCGTACCGGCAAATGCAAGATGGCCTTTAAAGAAAATGGAGTGATTAAAAAGGTTTCCAAATCTTCTGAAGAAACAATATTAGTTCCTGCGAGCCAGTCTACCGCTATTTTAACCATTGGCACTTACATTATATAATTTAAGATTAGGGAGAGCCAGGCCAAGCCGATTCAGATTTTTGCATTAATCTAAAAAGCGATATACAGGTTTTTTATTATTCCAGATAAATCTAGAAAACTGTGTATAAATCTTCTTTAAGTCTTTATTTAAGATGAATAATGGAAGATTCTGAAGGGGATAAAGAAGACGAGGGAATATGATAGATTTTATTAGATTAATCTTAGCCATAATTGACAATGGAAATACCGCCCATATCTGAAGATCTCTTTCAATTTTTTGAAACAGGGATTCAAAGTTTGCCTTGTACCATTGAGACGGATTTTTGTGCAAAACTAAACCCAAATACTTAATAGTGTCAACCACCTTAAACGGTATATTAAATATAGGGGAGATAGTACCTAAACACATTAACTCACTTTTTTCTAAATTAATCCTGTACCCAGAGAAGGAACTGAAATCGTCAGAGCTTGTAAGATCACCAGTATGGATTGCTGACAATTAGCTAAAAAGATCAGAATGTCATCTGCATACAGTAACGTTTTGAGTTTCTGAGGGCCCATCTGTACTCCTATTAAGATATCCCTAAGGCGAATCGCCAATGGCTCAAGCGCAATGTTGAATAACAATGGCGATAGGGGACACCCCTGTCTGGTACCTCTCTGAAGAACTATCTTAGGAGACAAAGATCCATTAATAAGCAAGAAAGATATTGGTTTTGAATAGAGTTTAGATATAAATTGTACAAAGTTACCTTTAAACCCGAAATTATCTAATGCCTTGAATAGATACTGCCATACAATTGAGTCAAAAGCTTTGACTGCGTCTAATGACAAAATAGCAACATCTTGCAATAGGGGTTTCTTACTATTTTGATCTATATTCCAAGCATAATCCAGAAACTTTATAAGCTTACGGATATTTTTCGTAGAATTTCTGGCAGCCATGAATCCTGTCTGGTCAGGATGGATAATTTTATGGAGGCCCATTGAAAGCCTAGAAGAAATAATAGCCATTAAAATCTTGTAATCTGAATTAAGCACAGAAATTGGCCTATAAGATGCTGGATCTTCCGGATTTTTACCTTTCCTTTAATATCAGGGATATGTTAGCTGCAGAGAAAGAACTCGAGATAGTATCATCAGCCGAAAAATAGTGATTAAACAATTTTTCCAAAATTGGCAGAAGATCTTCACCAATACATTTATAAAGCTCTGCTGGCAGCCCATCCGGCCCTGGTGCTTTGTTTAGTTTAAGGTTATTTATAGCATTTCTTATTTCATCTATAGAGATGGGTGCATTAATTGAGGTTAAATCGTCCACCTGTATTTGAGGCATCTTTATCTTAGTCCAAAATATTTCTTGATTCAACGCATTTGATTTCTATGCTGGAGTAAGTTGCTGATAATAGGAAAAAAAAACCTCAGAAATTTCTCTAGATTCGGTAAAGCGATCATTACCAGTCTGAATAGCAAGAATCTCATTTTTTTTTCCTGATTTTAGTTAACCTAGCAAGATGTTTAGCTGAGCAACCATGGAAGCCTTTAAATTGCAAACTAATTTTGACTTCCTCCTCTAGTGATCTTTTCTTTAAAATATATCTCTTTCTCTCCTATTATCTAGATACTTCCTCCAATTAAATTCTGTACGATCTGAACAATATTTTCTGAAAGAATTCCTCACTTTATTATTAATCTGGACTTCCCATGCTCTATTTTCTTCTTAACTAAGCTTATATAGGCCTGAATTTCTCCTCTAATCACCGTTTTATAACGCCTCCCAAAATATTTCAGGTTTTTCAAAATAATTCATATTATGAGAACAATATTCCTGCCTCACGAACTTCAATTTGTAATGAATCTAGGGTTAGACATAAATATCTAGGAAAAAAGAATCTAGGTATATGGGCCCTATTTTCAGTTATTGAGAGAAATAATGAAATGATCGCGTGGTCAGAATATTATAATTTCTCCAATCTCCGCCTCTAATTTGTGTACAGCAAGAATTTCAGAAGTTAAAAAGAAATCTATTCGAGAAAATGTTCTATGAACTTTTGACTCACATGAAAAGGCCTGTATATCCGGATTCTTGATTCTCCACACATCAAACCAATTTTAACATTTGACAAAATTGTTTCAAACATTTTTGCATTTCTATAATATTGTATTCTATTTTTCTTAGAAAGCCTATCCAACGTAGGACATAATGTTGCATTAAAATCTCCTCCTAAAATAACAGCTTCTGAGATAAAAGGAGTTAGCCTTACTCTTATTTCCTCCCAAAAACGCTCTAGGAAAATGTATAGGTGCGTAAATATTACATAAAACAAAATTTACATTTTTTATTTGAATTTGCAACAAAATAAATCTAGCGGCTGGGTCTATTTCTACATTAAGAACCTTATATTCTAAATCTCTATGTATAAGAATCACTACCCCACATTTTATAGTGCTCCCAGATGAGGAAATAACTTTCCCCACCCATTTAATTCTCAATTTAGCTGCCTCTTGTGCATTCATATGTGTCTCTTGAAGAAAGACAATATCAGGTTTATTTCTGGCTAATGTTTTGATAATCAATTTACGCTTACTAGGGGAGAAAATACCCCCTACATTCCATGACAAGAATCTAATTCCTTCAGTCATCAAAAATCTTCAAGAGATATACTATATACAGGGTTTATTAAAACAAATATATACTGGAGAGGGTGCACAGGGGGGGGGGGGGGGAGAAAGAAAAAAAAAAAAAAAGAAGAGAGGGAGAGGGGAAAAAACAAAAAGACAAGACAACAAATTCAACCTAACAGAAACATATGTGCTAATAATACTGACCTCTTTACAGAATAATATAGCTTCACTGAAAAACTATAATAAACAACTATTCAGCACCTAAATACTTCCTGATTTCAGTGACATCATTAAAGATTAATTTAGCGTCCCCCTCCTCAACTAGAATATGAGCCGGGTATAGCAGATGTGCTTT
Source organism: Bombina bombina (assembly GCF_027579735.1). Classification (NCBI taxonomy): domain Eukaryota; kingdom Metazoa; phylum Chordata; class Amphibia; order Anura; family Bombinatoridae; genus Bombina; species Bombina bombina. Next base: position 1,246,374,715 of record NC_069499.1, read on the forward strand.
GATACCTTTTTTGATTAATTGTGTACAATATGGGGCCATTAATCTCCTTTTAGAAGAAGTCTCAGATGAGAAGTCTTGGAATAACAAGACTTTGTTATTTCCACATATAAAGGGGGATCACTTTTTTTATAACATTTTAACAGTTCAATTTTGTCTTGGAATTTTAAAACTTGACTATACACAACCTATTTTTTACAAAACCATCTGAGCCTGATCTTTTGGGGCCAAGCCTATGTGCTCTCTCAATTATAAGTGGGTAACATATGAGTTGGCATCCCCACTGCTTGAGGTAAGGTATAAGAAATAAAATTTTATTAAATCCTCAAATTCAGGGCTTTCAGGGAGGCCCAACTACCCTAATATTATTACGCCTGGAGCGATCTTCCAATATCCTCCAGGCGAAGCTGCATATTTTTAATTTTAGAATCTTGTTTTATAGATTATAGATTCCTGTACAATCATTTGATCCTCTAAATCAGAGATTCTGCTTTCAGCTTCTAGCAACCTAGTTGAAAACTGTCTGTCTTCAGTAGATAATGTAGTTATTTCCATTGAGATAGTACCTAATTCTTTTTTAATAGACTCGAATTGTGGTGAGAATTGGTCAGTTAACTTAGAGATCAACACTTGATGATCTATTGAGACCCCAACAGCATCATTTAGACTATCAGCACTGGAATCAGTTATTCTACTTTTCTTATCTTTTGCTTTCACTGGCATTTTTGGAGTGAATTAATTTTCACCTGGGTGCAGAATTTTTCCTTTTAACAATCAGAAAAAAAAGAGAAAGAAAACGTGAAAAAAAATAAAAAATAAAAAATAACAACCAAAGAAAAAACAAAAATACACACCTGTGAATGGTGTAAATGAATAATTTAGATGTAGTACAGAGTAAGGAAGCTATAACTGCTTTGATATTGCTCAACCAAAACCTCAACTTGTGCCCGTCTAAGGGGTAAGTGTTTTTTGTTGTTGTTTTTTTTTTAGAGATATCGTGAAAAAAGAAAAAAGAGCCAGTGATGTCTAAATAAGTAAGATCTGACCAGTTAATTAGTGTATTCCTGTGATATATCTTATTCTCAGCTAGTCTAAATAAAAATATCAAGATATTGACTGCAACACATTCTTCTCTTCGCAAAAATGATCAAGATTCAATTAAACTAATCATAGTCTAAAAATCAATACAAAGAGCTTATGCCTATTATTATGACACAGATATGCAGTTTAAATATATAATCTAAGTATAATGACCTTACAATTCCATTCTCAAGGATAGTACAACCTTTAAATATACAAGGCACAATATTCCAAGACTTATGTATCACTATATAGAATACTAAACACATCAGGGGAGCCATATAAATAAGAATTTTTTTTTTATTTATTTTTTTGTGATAACTGATCTATGAAGATAGCTTTGTAAATTTGAAAAGCAGAAAAACAAATATGTACAAAAACGGCAAGAAAATTATGCAGCTTTAAACAACCTGAAAAGGGACCCCTCCTAATGCAGATGCAATAGCATTTGACACAGTAAATATAGAAGGCTTATAATTGTCCCACTGGAGCTTTTATATGAGGCCCCTGATAACTCCAAAAAAAAAAGGCTTGCACAGTGGAATGTTATATACCCTAATGTCAATCTTTTCCCAAGTAATGTATTTCAATGTTAATGCTCAGTCCCCATGCAGGAAATAACAGCGATGACAGTCTCAAACTGAGCAGCTGGAAAAGACAGCCATTACCACTTTTTAATAACTCTCCATCATCAGAGCGTGCTACTACTATACCCTAGGGGGCATTATCACCCCACAACGGGTATTGCAAAAAGGTCCTGTGTTACTCAGGAGATGAAATGAACCTCACCAAAGGACAAGATACTCATCCACAGCACTGCACCTGCTCCGCACTTCTCTCTCTAACCAGCTCTCCACGTTGTGGTGTCTCGCAACAGCAGGCCGTTCAGGCAGGTAAGACACTCTTCCTATTCTGGCGGGAATGCCAGAGATCTGTTTCCAGCCACAGAATTTTATGCGGCTCTTGAATTTATGCTAGCGCCGTAGCCTTCGGCCCTCTCAACTGCGGCAGATTACCGCACCATGCAGACTACTGATGTATATCACGCTGGGGGACGGCCTCTGTAAGTTGCGCTATATCGGGTGCTGGTGATGTCTTAGCCGGAGCGGTAACTTGTAGTTTCAGCTTAGCAGTTCTATTGGGTTGCGGCTCTGGCGAACAAGCCGAAGATTCTGCCTCTGTGAACTTCCACCTGCGCTGGCGACTAGACTAGCCCAGCTACCTAGGGTGCAACGGCACCGACAGCGGTAGTAGCGACAGGGGGTTTAGCAAAAGAACAGGTTGCTGCTACTCCATCATGCACGCCATGCTCAGCGTACCTCTGGTTTCCACAGCTCCTCCCATCCGGAAGTTCCACCCTCAGCCACACTACTTGTTTGATTGCATTTGTTTTTAATGTCCCTTTTGTGTTCCTTGATCCTTTCTTTTAACTCCCTATAGGTTTTACCTATATAGTAAAGGGGGCAATTACATAAGACCATATAAACTACACCTTCACTTTTACAAGTAATGTGACCTTTTATATTATGATAGGAGCCAAATCTGTCACAAAAATTCCTCCCTATCAGCATATTGTTACACACTGAACAGTGAGAACATTTGTAGTTACCATCCTTTCTTCTGTTTAGCCAATTTTGTGTATCTTTAGTTTCAAAATGGCTACTTACTAATAGGTCCTTTAAATTTGGGAATCTCTTGGCTGTCATTAGTGGAACCTCACCTACAAATTTTCCTATAGATTTATCTATCCAGAGTATATGCCAATGTTTCTTTAGAACTGCACGAATATCTTGCCATTTATTGTTGTATGTTCCTATGAATCTAACCAAGGAGTTATCTTGTACTTTCTCTTTCTGACCATATAGTAATTCATCTCTGTTTATATTTTTAGTTTTGGCAAAAGCTTTTTTTTAAACATTGTTGGCAGTATCCTCTCTGTTTTAATCTATTTTTAAGAAGTTTTGCTTCAGTGTTAAATTGTCCGAATCTGTGCAATTCGTTGTGTCTCAAAATTGACCATATGAAATATTTTGGATCAATTTCATTGGATTATGGCTGTCAAAAGATAACAATGCATTTCCTGCAGTTTCTTTGCGATAAGTAGCTGTTTTTAAGTTATTATTGACATTCATAATTCGCAAATCTAGGAATGTTATTTCCTCTTTACTGTAGGTGTAGGTAAATTTTAGGTTCCAATCATTTTTATTTTATTTATACATAAATTCAATAAGTTTCATCTCCGTGTTCTCCCAGAGGAGGAACACATCATCGATGAATCTTAACCATAGGGAGATACTATCATTTGTCATTTCTACACTGTTCAGTATGCAGTCATGTTCCCATTTACAGAAACAGATACTACAATTACCATTAAGCCATCTGATAAGGGAGGGAACGTGGTGGTCCTAAATACCAAAAGACTATATTGAAGAATGCCTCAGATTATTGAGGGGACATTAATCAATATAGAACACTATGTTTCAACCCTACAGGAATATATGGGAAAAATTGCTACACATATTATTAAGAGCCAAAGATGAGGGTCTTATAAACCAGAAATAATTTGATTTCCTTTATGTTAAATATCCAATAACAGCTACATTTATTGCTTACCAAAGCTTCATAAAAAAAAGTTTCCACCCCCAGGACGCCCAATCATTTCGGGCATGGGATCCCTCACAGAAAAAATCTCACAAATATGTTGATTTCTGCCTAAGACCTAGCTTATTAAGTTTGCCGTTCTATGTGAAAGACACTCTTGATGTGCTGAAAAAAACTAAATGACATAACTATATCTTCAAAGACTATTTTAGTTGCAATAGATGTGGAAGCTCTTTATTCAAGCATCCCCCCATGACAAAGGGATAGAGGCAAGCAAATTCTTTCTAATTCAGAGAGGACAAGAATACAACTAACATACTGATTTTGTAATGGGACTTCTTTCCTTCATTTTGAAACATAACTATTTTTTATTTAAAGATAAATGTTATCAACAAAATCTGGGAACAGCAATGGGGACTTGTTGTGCCCCTACATTTGCTTGCCTCTATCTAGGTAAATGGGAACATGACTGCATTACTGAACAGTGTAGAATGACAAATGATAGTATCTCCCTATGGTTTAGATTCATCGATGATGTGTTCCTCCTCTGGGAGGACACAGACTTGAAACTTATTGAATTTATGTATAAATTAAATAAAAATGATTGGAACTAAAATTTACCTACACCTACAGTAAAGAGGAAATAACATTCCTAGATTGCGAATTATGAATGTCAATAATAACTTAAAAAACAGCTACTATCGCAAAGAAACTGCAGGAAATGCATTGTTATCTTTTGACAACACTATCTTTTGTAGGTGAAGGTTCCACTAATGACAGCCAAGAGATCACCAAATTTAAAGGACCTATTAGTAAGTAGCCATTTTGAAACTAAAGATACACAAAATTGGCTAAACAGAAGAAAGGATGGTAACTACAAATGTTCTCACTGTTCAGTGTGTAACAATATGCAGATAGGGAGGAATTTTTGTGACAGATTTGGCTCCTATCATAATTTAAAGGTCACATTACTTGTAAAAGTGAAGGTGTAGTTTATATGGTCTTATGTAATTGCCCCCTTTACTATATAGGTAAAACCTATAGGGAGTTAAAAGAAAGGATCAAGGAACACAAAGGGACATTAAAAACAAATGCATCATAAAAGTAGTGTGGCTTGACTCTTTTGGAATGCCATGAAAGCAACAAAAATGTACTGAGATTTAGAGGTCTGGAAATGATTGACCTAAAAGGTAGAGGGAAGGAAATCTTGATCAAATCCTCTTGCGTAAAGAAAGCAAGTGGATATTTAACTTAAAGAGTTTAAAACCTCTTGGCTTGAATGAAGAGATTCATTTGGATCATTTTTGGGTGATTAATACATTTTAATTAATCTTATTTTTATTTTTATTTTTTAAATAAAAAATTTTACATTAAATTTAAAATCAAAGTGAATACCATAAACTCCAACTATTATACACAAAAATAAGTGAGAAAAAAAAAAGATTTTGTGTATATAAAAAATGACCGAAAGATTATTAAATCCAAAATAAATAAAATAAATATCTTTCTGATTGAGTTGGAAGACTCTAGAAATGTTTATCAACATTAGAATACCCATAAATTGATTTGGCAACACAATTTGAAAAAATGTTGGAATTGTGAATAAACAGTCCCTCTTGTTTGATCCCCGAAGAGAGAACATAAAGCACTTGTAATGTTTCGTTAATTTAAGATTGAAACATAGTTTAATATCAATTGATTGAAATATATATGTATCCATAATATTGTTTATCTTAGGCAACAATTTGTCAATATTTAGTAATACATTTCACCAGGGGGCTTTATAAAATGTTTGTAATACACAAAAATAAGGAGGAGCATTCTGTTTAAATGAATGGAGGTAAAGCTCCAATCACATGCAGCAGGAAGAAGCCCGTAGTAAGCACGGGTGAAACGCGCGTAGAGCTGCTTGTTTTAAACACAGCGGTGCAATCAGCTGAGCACCGCTGAGAAATCTCCCCCACGTCAGGAATACTGTATCTCCTATTGCTATAACGAAGGCATGCAGAGCAACCTAAAGAGCCTTTGTTTGGAGAAGCGGAATTATCCGGTGACTCGATATCTGGTCCGGTTTGCTTAAACCCAATATTCTGTGAAGGAGCAACGAGCAGGTAACAAATTACCACCCTATGGCCATTCACGCTAAAGGTAATAACGAAGCACTGAAGTTATGCTGAAACAAGGTAACATAAAGGCGAACTGTCATTCACATTAATGTATAACACTGAAGTAATATAAATATTTGCCTGCAAGTTGGTTACGAACTGACACATCAAAAGTTATTACCTGAGTAATCATAGTGGGACACTTGCATTAACGTTTCCTTCTGTTTGGATTACACAATATATACAATTCATGCATCACAGAATAATCATGGGACATTAATTTACCGTAATTGTTATTAATGGATCTAAAAGAGTCGTCATCACAACCCGGGTTGTTTAATACATGAACTAATTAGATTCCTGATTTTGGGGGGATATTATTATGTTGTTTAAGAAAATTTATATAAAAATTATGTGGCATATAATACTGTGTTAGGGTCTCTTTATTTACACTACTTTGGTCATGTGGTTTATACATAGAAAATATATGGTCTGTTGCTGGATTTAAAAGGGTTCTTTTTCTTTATTTAATGATATATATATATATATATATATATATATATATATATATATATATATATATATATATATATATATATATATATATATATATATATATATATACAAAAAAAGAAAAAGTAAATGTGTAATATACACACTGACAATGTAAACTGTGCACACCAGATAAACCAAATAAATCACTATAAATGAGTGAATTTGAAAATAACTCTTTTTCTAAGAGGAGCACAAAAGAAAAAAGTCTTATCTTGAAGTTGTTATCCAATAGACTGTGAGTCTGAGCAGAAACAGCTGCTTATGGGTAAATCCTCCTATATCTGGTTTAGAGTTCAAAAGCAAAGTGTATCCAATCTGAAAGATAAGCGCTCAAAGAAGCTTCTCATAGCATAGTCTGTTTATTAAAACAACATATAAAAAAAAACTTCCAAAGAAACCCCCTGAAGGTTGGTAGTCACGCATGAGACCTCAATCATTATGAGGTAAGTGGTAAATGTGTCCACCCCACGGGTGTAGTAATCCACTGCCAACCAGGGAGTATTTCAATCAACTGTGTAGAAGCTGGCAGGTATGTATGTTCATTTGGAACAGTCACTTTTCCTCATCAAATTCACTCTGAAGTCGTCAAGTCACGACAGTGTTGCAAGAGGATAAAAGGTACAGTACATACCCTGGATAGTTGAAACGCTACTAACTAGTTACAAAGTAGTGAGTATGACAAACAATGCTGCATGTGTGTAGCAAACAGCGTCCTGCACTGTGGCGTAAGGTGGGCGTCGCCTAACACATTTCACAGAATAGTTCTTCGTCAGAGGCTTTGTGAACACCCACCATGCCTGCTGCTCTATTTGAAGGAAAAAGGCAGCGTAAGATCACGCCTCCACCTACGTCACAGTCTAGGAACCCAGAGAGCTTTTTGAAAATTTGACGATTGAGAATACTGATTCATTTCATACAAAATTCCTAAAAACACTTTCTAAGTTCATAATAATATAAATAAACATAAATATATATGTATAAAAGCTATTTGAACCTAAATAATAGTCATTTGATAACAGTATATTCAAATGTCTCTATTACATAAGTTAGATTCATCATTAAGTTTAATACAGAACACATATTAAATTCCATAACTTTGTTTAAAAGATAAAATTTTATTCTAAAAAATGTGTTTCTTAGAAACAGAAACTAGCTAATAAATTGTTTTTGCGCTACATAGATTTGGATTTCTTAAAATAATGATATTAAAGATAACCTATTTTCAAATAAGATATAGAAAAATAGAAAAAAGGGGGGGGGGATGATATATATGTTTTTTGATAAATACTACTGGTGAATATATAATTACTAGGATAACATTTTTTTTTTTTAATATTTAAGACCTTAAATTTCAATGAAGATATATCCACCCCCTTTTTTTCAATTAAAACCCCATATAAATATTCTATACTCTACAATCAGTATGTGGCCAGATTCTATATGTATGTTTGTATAGACAAAAACTGACATTTAATACCTAATGTTCTCATTTCTATGCACAGACTGAGAGGTTTTCTTAAGATGCTAAGGATAGTTACACTACAAAGGCCTGGATGTCTACTTATCGATTCATCCCTAAGGGCTCTAATGTTTGCAGTGTATGTATCCAGTATGTCTCGCGGTTGTCTTACTTTAAGCAGTGTGTTTCCTCTTCTTCATCTAGAAACACCTGCTCTGATGCCCTTAAATCTAAGGCATGAAGGATCATTTTTTATGTACTTTTCTGAAATGATCAGTGACTCCATGAGATATATCCTCCTTTTCAATGTTTTTAATGTGTTCCAATATTCTCCTCTTAATGGTATCTTTTTGTTCTCCCTATGTATTGTATTTTGCATGAACACTCTAAAAGATAGACAATGAATTTAGATTGAAAATTCATTTGGTTATTAATTGATTTTTTAAACAATTAATACTAGAGGGGATATTCTTGTTATCACTAGTTATTAGAGGATAAGTTTTATATTTAGTTAAAAATAGGTTCTTTTTACTTTTTTTCTTTTTTTCATGTTGTCATACTTAATAGATATGCTCTATCTATTTTCTTAGATTGCATATACCCCTTCTCATAGTATATTCAGGGTATCCTTTTGCTCTAAATCTTTTTTTTTTCAATTTATCAGCTTGTTCAAAGTTCTCAAGAGATGAGCAATTCCGTTTTACAAGCTGGAATTGGCCGTAAGGGATATTTTGTATCCACATCTTATGATGGCCACTAGAAGCATGTAAATAGCTATCTGGAATCGGTAACTTTCCGATATAAGGAAGTCATTATATGCTCATTTTTATGTGTTATAATACAATATCCAAAAATTCATATTTCTAACTTTTCTGTTTTTTTAGTAAATTTCAAATTAAGATCATTGGTATTCCACGTATTTGAAAAACTGTTTCTATAGAGCTCTCATCCCCCCTTCCAGATAATTATAATTGTTGTCTATAAAACATTTCATAAGACGACATTATCCTTAAATGGTTGTTGTTCCAAAATATATAGGTCTTCCCATGAACCCATATATAATTTGCATAGTTGGGGCAAAGCGTGTGCCCATCGCCAATGCCCCACAACCTGCAAATAATATTCTTTTTGATATAAGAAAATTATTTTTTAATATGAAGCCTATGGAATCTAACAAGAATTTCTTGTGTATAAGTGATAAATGGTCATGTTTTTCAAAGACATGTTTTACACTCCCCTATCCCTTTGTCATGTGGAATACACGTATATAGAGAGGCCACATCTAAGGAGATCCATCTATAATCGTCTTTCCATGGAATATTTTCCATAATTGTGAGGATGTGTGGAGTATCTCTAACATAAAATATTTGAACCAACACTAACGGTTTAAGAAATGAGTCCACATATTGGGACAAGTTGCAAGTCAAGGAATCAATGCCCGCTATAATTGGGTGACTCTGGGGTCTTTTTTGATCCTTATGGATCTTTGGCAAATGATAAAATGCTGCCACTTTGCACTTATCCAAAAAAAGAAAATCATATTCCTCTTTTTTTATAATTCCCTTACTTAAAGCTTGAGTCAGAAGATCTTTTAACTCTCTTATAAAAATATTTGTAGGGTAATTTTTTAATTTAATGTATGTATTTGTATCATTTAAGATTGTTCTTGCCTTAAGGATATAATCTTCCCGGTCCTGCACTATAATCCCTCCACCCTTATCAGCTTCCCTAATGATTATAGTTTGATCATCAGTGAATCTCATAAGAGCTTATTTTTCAAAGGAATATAGATTTGACTTTATCCTTTTTTTCTTCCTTGAATTTTATACAGATATTGATTAATTCTTTCTCCACCAGTTGATAAAATACTGGTATATAATTACCCTGTGATTGCACAGGGTAAAAGATGGACTTAGGTTTAAATCTACCATAGTTAACACCCTTTCTATTCTACTCTTCTAAATTTTGGAGAAGGTCAAACGTGTATTTATCTAGACCATCTCTACAAAATTCTTCACCCAAAAATTCTGTTTTAAGAGATATTAAATTATTTAAACTTTCAATATCATTTTCGTTGAGATTTATAGCATTTATTTTATTGTTTTTCTCAAAATGTCTGGTTAATGTTAGCTTAAGGATAAATCTATTAAGATCTATAAAAAGATCAAATTCATTCAGGCCTGTAATAGGGGTAAAGCTCAGTCCTTTTCTTAATAAACTTAATTCTGCTGATGTTAAATCCCTTTTTGATAAATTAATATCTTTCTATTCTGGACTATAATCTATTTTCTTCTTTTGATTAGAAAAACAATTATTCCTCCTAGCTGTACTCATCGGACTCTATAGGTCTTTTTTGTCTTATTGTTTTTGTCATATAGTGTGTTATTGGAGGAGTGTCCCAAGACCCTTCTGTTGGTGGTTTGGTTGATCTTTCGGATCTTTCTAAAAAAGGAGAGGGATTAGAAGAAGTGGCTCCATAGTTACCTTTATTAGAGTGTGTTAAATGAGTATTTTCTTTTTTGTTATTAAATGTTATTTTTTTATTTTTATATTTATTATCATTATGATTATGTCCCTTAGAGTTTTCTAAGAAATAAAGGCCTAGATTTGGAGTTTGGCGGTAGCCGTGAAAACCAGCGTTAGAGGCTCCTAACGCTGGTTTTAGGCTTCCGCCGGTATTTGGAGTCAGTCAAAAAAGGGTCTAACGCTCACTTTTCAGCCACGACTTTTCCATACCGCAGATCCCCTTACGTAAATTGCATATCCTATGTTTTCAATGGGTTCTTTCTAACTCCGGTATTTAGAGTCGTGTCTGAAGTGAGCGTTAGAAATCTAACGACAAAACTCCAACCGCAGAAAAAAGTCCGTAGTTAAGAGCTTTCTGGGCTAACGCCGGTTCATAAAGCTCTTAACTACTGTGCTCTAAAGTACACTAACACCCATAAACTACCTATGCACCCCTAAACTGAGGCCCCCCCACATCGCCAACACTCAATTAATTTTTTTTAACCCCTAATCTGCCGACCGCCACCTACGTTATACTTATGTACCCCTAATCTGCTGCCCCTAACACCGCCAACCCCTATATTTTATTTATTAACCCCTAACCTGCCCCCCACAATGTCGCAGCCAGCTACCTACACTTATTAACCCCTAATCTGCCGTCCGCACACGCCGCCGCCAGCTACATTATAGCTATGTACCCCTAATCTGCTGCCCCTAACACCGCCGACCCCTATATTATATTTATTAACCCCTAACTGCCCCCCACAATGTCGCCTCCACCTGCCTACACTTATTAACCCCTAATCTGCCGACCGCACCGCTATTATAATAAAGTTATTAACCCCTAATCCGCCTCACTAACCCTATAATAAATAGTATTAACCCCTAATCTGCCCTCCCTAACATCGCCGACACCTAACTTCAAACATTAACCCCTAATCTGCCGACTGGAGCTCACCGCTATTCTAATAAATGTATTAACCCCTAAAGCTAAGTCTAACCCTAACATTAACACCCCCCTAATTTAAATATAATTTTAATCTAACGAAATTAATTAACTCTTATTAAATAAATTATTCCTATTTAAAGCTAAATACTTACCTGTAAAATAAATCCTAATATAGCTGCAATATAAATTATAATTATATTATAGCTATTTTAGGATTAATATTTATTTTACAGGTAACTTTGTATTTATTTTAACCAGGTACAATAGCTATTAAATAGTTAAGAACTGATCGGATCTTGCCCACTCCGCACCCGCCCGGCCATGCCCACTCCACCACACGACGCTAGGTTAGTTGGAAGGCCAGGTGTGTTTTTCCTCACGCACAGTCTCTACTGCGCATGACAGCTTCGGACAGACACACGTAGCCTTTTATTATATAGGATTCCCCAGTTTTGCATAACCAACATTAATGTGTTATATTAATACACTTTACCTGTGTCACCTTGTATCTATGCCACTGCCCTACTTATTTCAGTTATTTTGACAGACTTTTGCATTTTAGACTATTAGTGCTGGCTCATAAATAAACTTCACAGGAGTGAGCACAATGTTTATCTACATGGCATACATGAACTAGTACTGTTTAAACTGTTAGAAACGGTAAAATGCCACTGAGATAAGAGTCAGCCTTCAACAGTATAGAAATCAGCTTATGAGCCTACAATACCAAGAGAACAAAGCAAAGTGCATGCCCTATCTGATCATGAAGGTTACATTTTGAATTGACTGTCCCCTTTAATTATATATTTATACCACTTTGTAGCAACACTAAATGAGGGACATGTGTCCTTATAACTTGCATTTTTAGTCAGTAAAGGTGTTTTTTTATTATTTACCAGAAGTATTTTGCTCTTTAATAAAATAGCATTAAAAAGGCACTAGTATTTTTAATTTCAAGTCAAATCCTCTTCACATGGTATCATACCTCACATTTGCCAGAGACTTTCTGAATGGAGAGTCTGAAAGCTTAATAATCAGAGAGGTCTAGGGGCAGATTTGGGTGGAGAGTGGCAGAGCTAGACCTGGATGTTTGCACAGATTGGGCAAGGATTGAGCAGGTTAGGGACACAGCTAGGTTGTTCTTGCAAACCAGGATATTTAGAAGATCCTGGGAAATGCTAAGGCATATTGGATATAGCTCCAAACCATCGGCTAGATTACGAGTTTTGCGTTAAGGTAAAAAAGCAGCGTTATCAGGTCCTAACATTGCTTTTTTAGCCAGCTTGGTATTACGAGTTTTGCAGGTTTAGGGGCTCCGCACACTTTTTTGGCCTTAATGCAATATAAACTTTCGAAAAAATTTTTAAAGGCTTTTTTCTATGGGACTTCCATAGCGCCGGTTATTACGAGTTTGTCCTGGGAGGCCAAAAAGTGAGCGGTACACCCTCTACCGCCAAGATTCCTAACGCATTTTAAAGTCAGTAGTTATGAGTTTTACGCTACAAAGCTGTAGCATAAAACTCATAACTAAAGTGCTAAAAAGTACACTAACACCCATAAACTACCTATTAACCCCTAATCTGCCACCCTTAACATCACTGCCACATACATTATACTTATTAACCCCTAATCTGCCACTCCGGACATTGCAGCCACCTACATTATAGCTTTAAACCCCTAATCTGCTGCACCCAACCGCCGCCACCTACATTATACTTATTAACCCCTAATCTGCCGTCCCCAACATCGCCACTATTCTTAATTTATTAATCCTTTAAACCTAAATATAACCCTAACCCTAACACCCCCTAACTTAAATATAATTTAAATAAATCTAAATAAAATTACTATCATTACCTAAATTATTACTATTTAAAACTAAATACTTACCTATAAAATAAACCCTAAGCTAGCTACAATATAACTAATAGTTACATTGTAGCTAGCTTAGGGTTTATTTTAATTTTACAGGCAAGTTTGTATTTATTTTAACTAGGTAGAATAGTTACTAAATAGTTATTAACTATTTACTAACTACCTAGCTAAAATAAATACAAATTTACCTGTAAAATAAAACCTAACCTAAGTTACACTAACACCTAACACTACACTCCAATTAAATAACTTACCAAAATTAAATACAATAAAATAAATTAAATACAATTAGCTAAATTACAGAAAATAAAAAACAAATTACATGATATTTAAACTAATTACACCTAATCTAAGAGCCCTATCAAAATAAAAAAGCTCCCCCAAAATAAAAAAAACCCTAGCCTAAACTAAACTACCAATAACCCTTTAAAGGGCCTTTTGCGGGGCATTGCCCCAAAGAAATCAGGTCTTTTACCTGAAAAAGAAATACAAACAACCCCCTCAACAGTAAAACCCACCACCCACACAACCAACCCCCCAAATAAAACCCTAGCTAAAAAAAACTAAGCTCCCCATTGCCCTGAAAAGGGCATTTGGATGGGTATTGCCCTTAAAAGGGCATTTAGCTCTATTGTGGCCCAAAGCCCTAACCTAAAATTAAAACCCACCCAATACACCCTTAAAAAAATCCTAACAGTAATCCCCGAAGATTCACTTACCAAGAGAAGTCTTCATCCATGCGGCAAGTTGTCCTCAATGAAGCCGGCAGAAGTAGTCCTCCAGACGGGCAGAAGTGGTCCTCCAGACGGTCAGAAGTCTTCACCCAGACGGCTTCTTCTATCTTCATCCTTCCGATGCGGACAACGGCTCCATCTTCAAGACATCCGGCGCAGAGCATCCTCTTCAATCGACATCTTCTTGCTGAATGAAGGTACCTTTAAATGACGTCATTCAAGATGGCGTCCCTTAGATTCTGATTGGCTGATAGAATTCTATAAGCTAATCGGAAATAAGGTTGAAAAATCCTATAGATCCAATCAGCCAATAGGATTGAGCTTGCATTCTATTGGCTGATTGGAACAGCCAATCGAATGCAAGCTCAATCCTATTGGCTGATTGGATCAGCCAATAGTTTTGAAGGTTAAATCCTATTGGCTGATTTTTTTCAATCTTTTTCAACCTTAATTCCGATTGGCTGATAGAATTCTATCAGCCAATCGGAATCTAAGGGACGCCATCTTGGATGACGTCATTTAAAGGTCCTTCATTCAGCAAGAAGATGTCAATTGAAGAGGATGCCTCTGCACCGGATGACTTGAAGATGGAGCCGCTCCACGGTCGGAAGGATGAAGATAGAAGATGCGTCTGGGTGAAGAGACTTCTGACTGTCTGGAGGACCCACTACTTCTCCCAGTAAGTGGATCTTCGGTGGTTAGTGTTAGGATTTTTTAAGGGTGTATTGGGTGGATATTATTTTTAGGTTAGGGCTTTGGGCATCAATAGAGCTAAATGCCCTTTTACGGGCAATGGCCATCCAAATGCCCCTTTCAGGGCAATGGGGAGCTTAGGTTTTTTTAGTTAGGGTTTTATTTGGGGGGTTGGTTGTGTGACCCCTTTAAGGGCTATTGATAGTTTATTTTAGGCTAGGGTTTTTTTTATTTTGGTGGGGGGGCTATTTTATTTGATAGGGCTCTTAGATTAGGTATAATTAGTTTAAATATCTTGTAATTTTGTTTTCTTTATTTTCTGTAATTTAGTGTTTTTTTAAATTTAGCTAATTGTATTTAATTTATTTAATTGTATTTAATTTAGGTAAGTTATTTAATTGTAGTGTAGTGTTAGGTATTAGTGTAACTTAGGTTAGGTTTTATTTTACAGGTAAATTTGTATTTATTTTAGCTAGGTAGTTAGTAAATAGTTAATAACTATTTAGTAACTATTCTACCTAGTTAAAATAATACAAACTTGCCTGTAAAATAAAAATAAAACCCGGGAAGTTAGCCATCGAGTTAAGCAGTCGCATAACAAGAGAGCCTCTGTGTATTGCACATTGTTAAAGCAAAATATTTGTATACATTGACCCACATCAGAAGCCCTAAACCATAGCTGGACTCAGAGAAATAACAACTGGACATTTAGAGATGACCACTACACTCAAAATGGGTGATTGGGAAAATGGGCAGGTAGACGCCAAACCTTACTCCGGAGACAGGGGACCATCACCCAAGCCATAACTACTGGGGTATGTAACAGCTCAAGTGCAAATGCTTCACTAAAGCCTTAGAACAATGGCAACACTAGACCATACCCCGGGTAGGACCTAACCCTAACCCCACAAGCTGCAACTACCCTGGGGGCACTATTGACAGCCTGGGGGAACATTGGTAGAGATAAAAGGAGACAACCTATAAGCAACACAGCTGTGGCGGGGAACGGCTGCCATATTTATTGAAACTACGCAGTAGAACTTTACAACGTCAGCTCCAGTTTGCTGCAATTCAGACACTTTACGCTGAGAACAGAAACACAAGACACATACTCTTAGGGTTGTACCCTGCCCAACTAAAAAAACAGATAATAATATATACTGACTGAGCTTCGTTTAAGGTAACGACTGAGGGACTGGAGAAAAGAAAAGAAACATTTGACAAACAGGGGAGTGAATAATCGAACTGGTAACTTGCTTAACACACCTCAGTGAAAGTCCTACAACCTGTTTTGTCCTGAGATCTCCCTCGCTGACCATCACACACAACAATTAGAGTAATTCCAATCTGAAACTTGCTCTCCCCCCTTCCCTTTCCAGCTGTTCGGTGACAGTTTCGGCTCATACTCCAGCACCATTTCCGTGATCGCCCCTGTGAGGTCAACCTCCCGGGGGGGGGGGGGGGTAGTGAGAAGCTAAAAAAAAAGAGAGACTCTTACAGAAGAATAACAGAATCTCCAATTAAAAAAAAATTGCCAGGGAATAAGAGCCCCAAAGCTTGAAGTCCTGAAGATGAGAGACTAAAACTTATTCACTTGGGGAAGTCAGAGCAACTGAGATATTAAGAAGTACTTGGGAACACAAAGGCAAACCCCACACCCTGACTCACAATACAATACAGAACTGTATAGAGCCAGGATACGTGGTGGAGAAAATATCTGAGATTTATAGCGAGTTGCTACAAATACTCCTGACTGCCCTTCAAAAGTAATATTACAGCAATCAACAACAAGGCATCTCGTATTCAGACTTAAATGTCTTACCAGAAGCAACTAGAAACCACAGGATGAAGGTGTAGTGATGAAGTTTCCAAATGACCTGAGCAGGTGACACTCTAATGACCTCTAAATAATCCAACTAAGCCAGCAACTTCGATACTCCTGTTACTGCGGAGTCCCTTCAGCCAGTGGACCCCATTCCATCTCCTGAACTCTTCATACTCTAAATTTATCAAATAGACCAAGGAAGACATGATAAATATGAAAAGCATAAGTCACTCAGTTAAGCTAAATTAAGAGTGATGGAAAAAAAATATATCCTACAAAAGAAAATATAAAACTAAGAACAGTCAGAAATGAAGGAAATCAGCCCCCATAGACTCCACTATCAAAGAGCTGCTCTCACAAATCAAAATGATGTTCCAAGAAGAATTCAAGTCAGCTCTATCGGAGTTGAAGAAGGACATCAGAGAAATAGGACATAGAACATCAGACATAGAAGACAAGTTAGACGAAACTATCTGGTGAAGTTCCACAATTACAAACCACCCTTCTGGATCATTCTATTACATCAGAAAACTTGAGGACCAGGTAGATGATAAGATCGAATTTAAGAATCAGAAATCTACCAGAGAACCTTCAAAAATTTACCAGAGGATGTAACCAACCTGTTCCACTAGCTGGCTCCAGAAATAGAGATCCCGATGTTGCTCATGAACAGAGTCCATAGGGCCCTTACAAAACCAGTTCAATCAAATACAAGGGATATCATAGCGAAGTTGCAATTATTATCACATTAAAAAACTATTAAAAGCTGCCAGAACGACCCGTAACCTTACTTATGAAGGTCATGAGATTCAGATATTCACAGACCTCTCACCAATAACTTTAGAATTAGAAGGGAGATGAAAACCTGGTAGTCCAAATTCTCATCAAGGAAAAGATTAAATATCAGTGGAACTTTCCCTTCAAACTCACATTTGCATACCAAAAAGGAACCCACTCCTGTTCTTCCGATGAAGAAGGTCTGCAATTGCTATCACAATTAAAGATAATCTCGGAAATTTCGGAGACAAGACCTTTCTCAAAACCACAAGATAAGTCCTGCAGAAAGAATGGTCACAAATAGGCAGAAATGGGAAACCAAAACAAATCCAAGACAGGATCCAATTTAGAGCCAAGCCGCAAAGAACCAAACAGAGACAATACCCCCTTCTCCAATATGCAGGATGATTCTATCCATTGAAATACCACTTAAAGAGAATTACCAAATCACTATCCTTTTGAGTTATTGCATTATACATGTTTTATTCACAGACCTCCGCTGTAGCGTAATGATGTTTACCAGTGTTGGTACAAATGGCAGATAGTGTGTCTGAAAATATCTACCGCCGTAGCGGTTATACTTGCGTTGTTTGAGAGTCCCACTATCGCGGTGCCACACCTCCAGGGCGTGCTCCTCTCGCCTCCTTCTTAGTAACCTTTAGTTTGCAGTTGTTCACAGACTCCAAAGTTGCTACTATCTTGAACAATTCCGCCAGATTCTTTGTCTCATGGAGTTCCCAACAAACACTCCAGCCAGCTACGCACGTTTCACCCCTAAGGCTGTGGGGCTTCTCTTCCGGCTCCTAAATTCAATCAGCTTTATTATTATTATTTTTAATTTTATGTTTTTGCATCCAGCTGGTAGAGATATTTTCATAGTGCACTATGATCGGAATTGTTTAGAGTACCCTTCAGGTTTGCTAAATATTACTCTCATAGGTTTTTTCCAATAATTCACTCCTTTTAATGCTCCCTGGTTGCAGCAATTGATTGATGTTCTGATATTCACTATTTCTTTATGCTTCTATAGGGTTTATCACTTTAGAATTGCTTATTTCATTACATTTTTTAGGATTGGTTAGTGGCCTGGACAGGAGAGGCTCATTGGGGTGTAGTTATCAACGTGTCAACTTTCCCTGCCTTCGCCCGGCCCAATACGCCCGCCTAAGCTCGCCTCCACATCACCCGCCGCGGACCCTGAAAAAATCCGCCTAAGTTATCAAATAACGCTGTCAAAAAGCCGCGGGGCGATGAGCAGTGGACTGTGAGAGTTATCACTCATCGATCTCGCTGCTCTTCGGCTTTTTCCCAGCTTTATTGCTAGCCCTGTCACTTAAGCTCTCACACTATACTATACTGTATCTACCCCCTATACCGGCGCCCCCGGAGCCCCCCGCAACTTAATAAAGTTACTAACCCCTAAACCGCCGCTCCTAGACCCTGCCCGCAACTCTGATAAATGTATTAACCCCCCTAAACCGCCGCTCCTAGACCCTGCCGCAACTCTGATAAATGTATTAACCCCTAAAACCGCTGCTCCCAGACACCCGCTGCCACCTACATTATAACCTATTAAACCCCTTATCCTGCTCCCCCCTACTACACCGTCGTCCACTTATAATAAATTTATTAACCCCTATCCGGCCCCCCTTACACCGTCGCCACCTATAATAAATTTATTAACCCTTATCCTGCCCCCACTACACAGCCACCACTGTAATAAATTTAATCAACCCCTAAACTAAGTCTAACACTAACCCTAACACCCCCCTAAATTAAATAAATCTAAAATAATATTTCTATTATGAACTAAAATAATCCTATTTAAAACTAACTACTTACTTTTAAAATAAACCCTAATATAGCTTACAATATAAATAATAATTTATTGTAGCTATCTTAAGGATTTATTTTTATTTTACAGCGTAACTTTGTATTATTTTAGCTAGTTAGAATAGTTATTAAATAGTTTATTAACTATTTAATAACTACCTAGCTAAAAGAAATACAAAAATTACCTGTAAAATAATCCTAACTTAAGTTACAATTAAACCTAAGACTACACTATCATTAAATTAATTAAATAACTTACCTACAAATAACTACAATTAAATACAATTACATAAAACTAACTAAAGTACAAAAAATAAAAAAGCTAAGTTACAAAAAATAAAAAAAATAGGTTACAAATATTTTAAAAATTTACAATTTTTAGCTACTTACACCTAATCTTGGAAGATGACATGGCCCCGGATGGAAGAATCTTCAGCGCCGCTTGGAGGATCACTTCATCGGATGGATAGATTTCTTTCAGCGCCCCTTGGATGATGACTTCTGCCGCTCCGGTTCTCCTCTTCAGTTCCATCGCTGCTCAGCTGAGTGAAGACGACTAAAGGTAGGATGATCTTCAGGGGATTAGTGTTAGGATTTTTTAAGGGGGGTTTGGGTTAGATTAGGGTATGTGGGTGGTGGGTTTTAATGTTGGGGGGGGGGGTTGTATTTCTTTTACCTGGTAAAAAGAGCAGAACACTTTGGGGCATGCCCCCACAAAAAGGCCATTTTAAGGGCTGGTAAGGTTAAAAGAGCTTTGAACTTTTTTAATTTAGAATAGGGTAGGGCATTTTTTATTTTGGGGGGGGTTTGTTATTTTATTAGGGAGCTTAGATTAGGTGTAAGTAGCTTAAAATTGGTGTGTAATATTTTTAAAATGTTTGTAACAACTTTTTTATTTTTTGTAACTTAGCTTTTTTTTGTGTACTTTAGTTAGTTTATGTAATTGTATTTAATTGTAGTTATTTGTAGTTATTTTATTTAATGTATTTAATGATAGTGTAGTGTTAGGTTAATTGTAACTTAGGGTTAGGATTTATTTTACAGGTAATTTTGTATTTCTTTTAGCTAGGTAGTTATTAAATAGTTAATAACTATTTAATACACTATTCTAACCTAGCTAAAATAAATAGAAAGTTACCTGTAAAATAAATATAAACCCTAAAAATAGCTACAATGTAATTATTAATTACATTGTAGCTATCTTAGGGTTTATTTTACAGGTATTTAGTTTTTAAATAGGAATAATTTATTAAAGTATAGTGTAGTGTTAGGTGTAATTATAAACTTAGGTTAGTTTTAGTTTACAGGTACATTTCTCTTTATTTTAGCTAGGTAAGCTATTAAATAGTTAATAACTATTTAATAGCTATTGTACCTAGTTAAAATAATTGAAATTTGCCTGTAAAATAAAAATAAATCCTAAAATAGCTACAATATAATTATTATTTATATTTAGCTATATTAGGGTTTATCTTTATAGGTAAGTATTTAGTCTTAAATAGGATTACTTAGTTCATAATAGAAATATTATTTAGATTTATTTAATTAATATTTAAGTTAGGGGGGGTGTTAGGGTTAGTGTTAGACTTAGGTTAGGGGTTAATAATTTTATTACGGTGGCGGTGGTGTAGTGGGGGGGCAGGATAGGGGTTAATAAATGTATTATAGGTGGCGACGGTGTAGGGGGGGCAGATTAGGGGTGTTAATAAATTTATATAGGTTGTGTCAGGGTCAGGGAGCAGCGGTTTAGGGGTTAATACATATATTATAGTTGTGGTATGCTCCGGGAGCGGCAGTTTTAGGGTTAATACATTTTTTATAGTTGCGGTGGACTCCGGGAGCGGCGGTTTAGGGGTTAATACATTTATTATAGTTGCGGTTGGGCTCCGGAGCGGCGGGCTTTTAGGGGTTAATAATGTATAGAGTAGCTTGCGGTGGGCTCCGGGAGCGGCGGTTTAGGGGTTAATATGTATAGAGTAGCTTGCGGTGGGCTCCGGGAGCAGCGGTTTAGGGGGTAATAACTTTATTTAGTTGCGGCGGTGTAGGGGGACAGATTAGGGGTGTTTAGACTCAGGGTACATGTTAGGGTGTTAGGTGCAGACATCTCCCATAGGAATCAATGGGATGTCGCTATGGTCAGACTCCCATTGATTCCTATGGGATCCGCCCGCCTCCAGCGGGTGGCGGATTGAAAACCAGGTACGCTGGCCGGAAAAGTGCCGAGCGTACCTGCTAGTTTTTTGATAACTAGCAAAAAGTAGTCAGATTGTGCCGCACTTGTGTGCGGAACATCTGGAGGTGACATAAGAATCGATTCTGTGTCGGACTGAGTCCGGCGGATCGAAGTTTACATCACAAAATTCTACTTTTTGCCGGTCTCTAGCCTTTGATAACTAAGGCGAATCAGCCTCGCCACAAATACGCTGCGGAATTCCAGCGTATTTGAGGTTGACGCTTGATAACTATCCCCCATTATCTCTACATTTGTGAATAAAAATGTTCTACTTTCCCCTTGCACCAAAGGTCTGATAAGTACTAAATATTTGGACCTTTGTATACTACCCCTTTTATTGGTAAAACTGATAGTGCTGACAACAACCCTCTCTTTTTTTATACATGTTTTATGTTTGTGTTCTTCTTTTCTTGCTCTCAAGGTCACACCTGTAAATTATCCAGTCCCCCCCGTCCTCCCTTCCAAAACCTCACTTCACCAGGCTATATTACTATCCATCTGGACACTGATTCATGCACCTACCCTACTCACTCTCCTCCCCCATGTCCCTAACCCATAATCCTTATCAGGTCATTTTGAAATGTTGAAATAAAAAAAAAAGGTAATACTATAAGGTCACTGCACCATTGCAAGTTGCTGATGACAGCGACAACTTATATTGTTTTGTTTGATGTTGTATTGTTTATAATATGTTTACCTATGATGTTGGAAATCCAACATGATGTTTTTGTGTTTGCACAGTTTACACCCTACCAAGATGGAGGTCATCTTAGACAGCGCATGAATAACTTTGGGTTGACAAGCACCAAATGGGTAACTGAAGTGAGACTCTTCTCACTCCCACTACATACCACACAACCTATTAGAGGGGATACACTAGTAATATCTTATGGGAATTAAAATAGTATCAAACAACGTTAGAGGATTGAACTCTGACATTAAGAGAAAAAAGGCCATAAGTGAGTATAAGTCCCTGAAGGCTCATATAGTTATGCTCAATGGTAACACATTTCACCATCCATTCCACACCTAAGTATTGGGATAAACTCTTTACCACACAATACCACGCAATAAAAAAAAAAAAAAAATGTGGAGGTCTCATTGCTATTACACGCATCAGTTGAATTTTCAGGAAGAAGAGGTGGTTAGAGACAAAGAGGGCAGATTCCTTATTGTTAGAGGGATAATCCTCAACACACCAATTCTTTCAGTTAATGTATATGCCACTAATAGTGATCAGGCTGCTTTTATTTCAAAACTTACCAAACACCTCATACAATGGTGGAAATACAAAACAATAATTGGAGGAGATTTTAACCTGACAATCAATAATATACTAGACAGATCCGTAACCGATAACAGCTCATGAGTAGGACCTAGAGCATCCCAAAATATTCTTAGTGACTTTCTATTAGATCAGAATCTTATAGATGGATGGAGATCCCTAAACAGGAATGTAAGAGACTACACATATTATTCTGCGGTTCATAACACACATTCTAGGATAGACTAAGGGGGGTAGTTATCAAGCCGTCTACTTTTCTGGCTTCGCCGGCCCAATACGTCCGCCTAAGCTTGCCTACCTTCGCCGCTGCGGACCTGAAAAAATACGCCTAAGTTATCAAATAAAGCTGTCAAAAAGCCACGGGGCGATGAGCAGCGGACTGTGACAGTTATCACTCATCCGATCTCGCTGCCCTTCGGCTTTTTCCCCAGCTTTATTGCTAGCCTGTCACTAAGCACTCACACTAAACTGCACTGTTCTACCCCCTATACCGGGGCCCCCGGAGCCCCCCGCAACTAAATAAAGTTACTAACCCCTAAACCGCCGCTCCTAGACCCCGCCGCAACTCTTATAAATCTATTAACCCCTAAAACCGCCGCTCCTAGACCCTGCCGCAACTCTTATAAATGTATTAACCCCTAAAACCGCCGCTCCTAGACCCTGCCGCAACTCTTATAAATGTATTAACCCCTAAAACCGCCGCTCCTAGACCCTGCCGCAACTCTTATAAATGTATTAACCCCTAAACGCCGCTCCTAGACCCTGCCGCAACTCTTATAAATGTATAACCCCTAAACCGCCGCTCCTAGACCCTGCCGCAACTCTTATAAATGTATTAACCCCTAAACCGCCGCTCCCGGACACCGCTGCCACCTACAGTATACCTAGTAACCCCCTATCCTGCCCCCCCCTACACCGTCGCCACCTATAATAAATTTATTAACCCCTAATCTGCCCCCCCTACACCGTCGCCACCTATAATAAATTTATTAACCCCTATCCTGCCCCCCACTACGCCGCCGCCACTGTAATAAAATTATTAACACCCTAAACCTAAGTCTAACCCTAACCCTAACGCCCCCCTAACTTAAATATTAATTAAATAAATCTAAATAAATTAACTCTTATTAACTAAATGAATCCTATTTAAAACTAAATACTTACCTTTAAAATAAACCCTAATATAGCTACAATATAAATAATAATTATATTCTAGCTATCTTAGGATGTATATTTATTTTACAGGTAACTTTCAATTTATTTTAACCATGTACAATAACTATTAAATAGTTATTAACTATTTAATAGCTTACCTAGCTAAAATAAAGAGAAATGTACCTGTGAAATAAATCCTAACCTAAGTTACAATTACACTTAACACTACACTATACTTTAATAAATTATTCCTATTTAAAAATAAATACTTACCTGTAAAATAAACCCTAAGATAGCTACAATGTAATTAATAATTATATTATAGCTATCTTAGGATTTATATATTTATTTTACAGGTAACTTTGTATTTATTTTAGCTAGTTAGAATAGTTATTAAATAGTTATTAACTATTTAATAACTACCTAGCTAAAAGAAATACAAAATTACCTGTAAAATAAATCCTAACTTAAGTTACAATTAAACCTAATACTACACTATCATTAAATTAACTAAATAAACTACCTACAAATAACTACAATTAAATACAATTACATAAACTAACTAAAGTACAAAAAAAAAAAGCTAAGTTACAAAAAATAAAAAAAAATAAGTTACAAACATGTTAAAAATATTACAACAATTTTAAGCTACTTACACCTAATCTAAGCCCCCTAATAAAATAACAAACCCCCCCCAAAATAAAAAAAATCCCTACCCTATTCTAAATTAAATAAATTTCAAAGCTCTTTTACCTTACCAGCCCTTAAAAGGGCCATTTGTGGGGGCATGCCCCAAAAAGTTCAGCTCTTTTGCCTGTAAAAGAAAAATACAACCCCCCCCAACATTAAAACCCACCACCCACATACCCCTAATCTAACCCAAACCCCCCTTACAAAAACCTAACACTAATCCCCTGAAGATCATCCTACCTTGAGTCGTCTTCACTCAGCCGAGCCACCGATGGAACTGAAGATGACATCGGCCGGATCGAAGACTTCTTCAGCGCCGCCTGGATGATGACTTCATCGGATGGAAGATTTCTTCAGCGCCGCTTGGAGGATTAACTTCTTCCGCTCCGGATGTCCTCTTCAGTTCCATCGGTGGCTCGGCTGAGTGAAGACGACTCAAGGTAGGATGATCTTCATGGGATTAGTGTTAGGTTGTTGTAAGGGGGGTTTGGGTTAGATTAGGGGTATGCGGGTGGTGGGTTTTAATGTTGGGGGGGATGTATTTTTCTTTTACAGGCAAAAGAGCTGAACTTTTTGGGGCATGCCCCCACAAATGGCCCTTTTAAGGGCTGGTAAGGTAAAGAGCTTTGAAATTTATTTAATTTAGAATAGGGTAGGGATTTTTTTTATTTTGGGGGGTTTGTTATTTTATTAGGGGGCTTAGATTAGGTGTAAGTAGATTAAAATTGTTGTAATATTTTTAACATGTTTGTAACTTAGGCCTAGATTTGGAGTTCGGCGGTAGCCGTCAAAACCAGCGTTTAGAGGCTCCTAATGCTGGTTTTGGCCGCCCCGCTGGTATTTGGAGTCAGTGATTAAAGGGTCTAACGCTCACTTTTCAGCCGCGACTTTTCCATACGCAGATCCCCCTACGCCATTTGCGTATCCTATCTTTTCAATGGGATCTTTCTAACGCCGGTATTTAGAGTCGTTTCTGAAGTGAGCGTTAGAGCTCTAACGACAAAATTCCAGCCGCCTGAAAATAGCAGGAGTTAAGAGCTTTCTGGCTAACGCCGGTTCATAAAGCTCTTAACTACTGTACCCCTAAAGTACACTAACACCCATAAACTACCTATGTACCCCTAAACCGAGCTCCCCCCACATCGCCGCCACTCGATTTAAATTTTTAACCCCTAATCTGCCGACCGCCACCTACGTTATACTTATGTACCCCTAATCTGCTGCCCCTAACCCCGCCGACCCCTGTATTACATTTATTAACCCCTAACCTGCCCCCCACAACGTCGCCGCCAGCTACTTAAAATAAATTAACCCCTAATCTTCCGACCGCAAAGCGCCGCCACCTACGTTATCCCTATGTACCCCTAATCTGCTACCCCTAACACCGCCGACCCCTATATTATATTTATTAACCCCTAATCTGCCCCCCTCAATGTCGCCGACACCTGCCTACACTTATTAACCCCTAATCTGCCGAGCGGACCCTGAGCGCTACTATAATAAAGTTATTAACCCCTAACCCGCCTCACTAACCCTATCATAAATAGTATTAACCCCTAATCTGCCCTCCCTAACATCGCCGACACCTAACTTCAATTATTAACCCCTAATCTGACGACCGGAGCTCACCGCTATTCTAATAATTGATTAACCCCTAAAGCTAAGTCTAACCCTAACACTAACACCCCCCCTAACTTAAATATAATTTACATCTAACGAAATTAATTAACTCTTATTAAATAAATGATTCCTATTTAAAGCTAAATACTTACCTGTAAAATAAATCCTAATATAGCTACAATATAAATTATAATTATATTATAGCTATTTTAGGATTAATATTTATTTTACAGGCA
Source organism: Bombina bombina (assembly GCF_027579735.1). NCBI lineage: Eukaryota > Metazoa > Chordata > Amphibia > Anura > Bombinatoridae > Bombina > Bombina bombina. The sequence continues at coordinate 1,246,400,922 of NC_069499.1, forward strand.
ACTTGGTATTTATTTTAACTAGGTACAATAGCAATTAAATAGTTTAAGAACTATTTAATAGCTACCTAGTTAAAATAATAACAAATTTACCTGTAAAATAAGTCCTAACCTAAGTTATAATTAAACCTAACACTACCCTATCAATAAAATAATTAAATAAACTACCTACAATTACCTACAATTAACCTAACACTAAACTATCAATAAATTAATTAAACACAATTGCTACAAATAAATACAATTAAATAAACTAACTAAAGTACAAAAAATAAAAAAGAACTAAGTTACAAAAATAATAAAATATTTACAAACATAAGAAAAATATTACAACAATTTTAAACTAATTTACACCTACTCTAAGCCCCCTAATAAAATAACAAAGCCCCCCAAAATAAACAATTCCCTACCCTATTCTAAATTAAACAAGTTACAAGCTCTTTTACCTTACCAGCCCTGAACAGGGCCCTTTGCGGGGCATGGCCCCAAGGATTTCAGCTCTTTTGCCTGTAAAAGAATAAATACAATACCCCCCCCAACATTACAACCCACCACCCACATACCCCTAATCTAACCCAAACCCCCCTTAAATAAAACTAACACTAAGCCCCTGAAGATCTTCCTACCTTGTCTTCACCATACCAGGTTCACCGATCCGTCCTGGCTCCAACATCTTCATCCAACCCAAGCGGGGGTTGGCGATCCATCATCCGGTGCTGAAGAGGTCCAGAAGAGGCTCCAAAGTCTTCCTCCTATCCGGCAAGAAGAGGACATCCGGACCGGCAAACATCTTCTCCAAGCGGCATCTTCAATCTTCTTCCATCCGGTGCGGAGCGGGTCCATCTTGAAGCAGGCGACGCGGATCCATCCTCTTCTTCCGTTGTCTCCCGACGAATGATGGTTCCTTTAAGGGACGTCATCCAAGATGGCGTCCCTCGAATTCCGATTGGCTGATAGGATTCTATCAGCCAATCGGAATTAAGGTAGGAATTTTCTGATTGGCTGATGGAATCAGCCAATCAGAATCAAGTTCAATCCGATTGGCTGATCCAATCAGCCAATCAGATTGAGCTCGCATTCTATTGGCTGATCGGAACAGCCAATAGAATGCGAGCTCAATCTGATTGGCTGATTGGATCAGCCAATCGGATTGAACTTGATTCTGATTGGCTGGATTCCATCAGCCAATCAGAAAATTCCTACCTTAATTCCGATTGGCTGATAGAATCCTATCAGCCAATTGGAAATTCGAGGGGACGCCATCTTGGATGACGTCCCTTAAAGGAACCGTCATTCGTCGGGAGACAACGGAAGAAGAGGATGGGTTGGATGAAGATGTTGGGTTGGATGAAGATGCTTGGGTTGGATGAAGATGTTGGAGCCAGGACGGATCGGTGAACCTGGTATGGTGAAGACAAGGTAGGAAGATCTTCAGGGGCTTAGTGTTAGGTTTATTTAAGGGGGGTTTGGGTTAGATTAGGGGTATGTGGGTGGTGGGTTGTAATGTTGGGGGGGGGTATGGTATGTTTTTTTTTAAAGGCAAAAGAGCTGAAATCCTTGGGGCATGCCCCGCAAAGGGCCCTGTTCAGGGCTGGTAAGGTAAAAGAGCTTGTAACTTTTTTAATTTAGAATAGGGTAGGAGTTTTTTATTTTGGGGGGCTTTGTTATTTTATTAGGGGGCTTAGAGTAGGTGTAATTAGTTTAAAATTGTTGTAATATTTTTCTTATGTTTGTAAATATTTTATTATTTTTTGTAACTTAGTTCTTTTTTATTTTTTGTACTTTAGCTAGTTTATTTAATTGTATTTATTTGTAGGAATTGTGTTTAATTAATTTATTGATAGTGTAGTGTTAGGATAATTGTAGGTAAATTGTAGGTAGTTTATTTAATTTAATTTATTGATAGGGTAGTGTTAGGTTTAATTATATCTTAGGTTAGGATTTATTTTACAGGTAAATTTGTTATTATTTTAACTAGGTAACTATTAAATAGTTCTTAACTATTTAATAGCTATTGTACCTGGTTAAAATAATTAAAAAGTTGCCTGTAAAATAAATATTAATCCTAAAATAGCTATAATATAATTATAATTTATATTGTAGCTATATTAGGATTTATTTTACAGGTAAGTATTTAGCTTTAAATAGGAATAAGTTATTTAATAAGAGTTAATTTATTTCGTTAGATGTAAATTATATTTAACTTAGGGGGGTGTTAGTATTAGGGTTAGACTTAGCTTTAGGGGTTAATACATTTATTATAGTAGCGTGAGGTCCGCTCGGCAGATTAGGGGTTAATAATTGAAGGTAGGTGTCGGCGATGTTAGGAGGGGCAGATTAGGGGTTAATACTATTTATGATAGGGTTAGTGAGGCGGATTAGGGGTTAATAACTTTATTATAGTAGCGCTCAGGTCCGCTCGGCAGATTAGGGGTTAATAAGTGTAGGCAGGTGTCGGCGGACGTTGAGGGGGGCAGATTAGGGGTTAATAAATATAATATAGGGGTCGGCGATGTTAGGGCAGCAGATTAGGGGTACATAGGGATAACGTAGGTTGCGGCGGTTTACGGAGCGGCAGATTAGGGGTTAAAAAAATATGCAGGGTGTCAGCGATAGCGGGGGCGGCAGATTAGGGGTTATTAAGTGTAAGGTTAGGGGTGTTTAGACTCGGGGGTACATGTTAGAGTGTTAGGTGCAGACGTAGGAAGTGTTTCCCCATAGGAAACAATGGGGCTGCGTTAGGAGCTGAACGCTGCTTTTTTGCAGGTGTTAGGTTTTTTTTCAGCTCAAACAGCCCCATTGTTTCCTATGGGAGAATCGTGCACGAGCACGTTTTTGAGGCCGGCCGCGTCCGTAAGCAACTCTGGTATCGAGAGTTGCATTTGCGGTAAAAATGCTCTATGCTCCTTTTTTGGAGCCTAACGCAGCATTTGTTTAAACTCTCGATACCAGAGTTAAATTTATGGTGCGGCCAGAAAAAAGCCCGCAGAGCGTTAACAGCCCTTTTACCGCCAAACTCCAAATCTCGGCCTTATTTTTTAATTTTTTGTAACTTAGCTTTTTTTTTTTTTGTACTTTAGTTAGTTTATGTAATTGTATTTAATTGTAGTTATTTGTAGGTAGTTTATTTAGTTAATTTAATGATAGTATAGAATTAGGTTTAATTGTAACTTAAGTTAGGATTTATTTTACAGGTAATTTTGTATTTCTTTTAGCTAGGTAGTTATTAAATAGTTAATAACTATTTAATAACTTTTCTAACTAGCTAAAATAAATACAAAGTTACCTGTAAAATAAATATAAATCCTAAAATAGCTATAATATAATTATTAATTACATTGTAGATATCTTAGGGTTTATTTTACAGGTAAGTATTTATTTTTAAATTGGAATAATTTATTAAAGTATAGTGTAGTGTTAGGTGTAATTGTAACTTAGGTTAGGATTTATTTCACAGGTAAATTTCTCTTTATTTTAGCTAGGTAAGCTATTAAATAGTTAATAACTATTTAATAGTTATTGTACATGGTTAAAATAAATTGAAAGTTACCTGTAAAATAAATATAAATCCTAAGATAGCTAGAATATAATTATTATTTATATTGTAGCTATAATAGGGTTTATTTTAAAGGTAAGTATTTAGTTTTAAATAGGATTCATTTAGTTAATAAGAGTTAATTTATTTAGATTTATTTAATTAATATTTAAGTTAGGGGGGCGTTAGGGTTAGGGTTAGACTTAGGTTTAGGGGTTAATAATTTTATTACGGTGGCGGCGGCGTAGTGGGGGGGCAGGATAGGGGTTAATAAATTTATTATAGGTGGCGACGGTATAGGGGGGGGAAATTAGGGGTTAATAAATTTATTATAGGTGGCGACGGTGTAGGGGGGCATGATAGGGGTTAATACATTTAATATAGGTTGCGGCGGGTTCAGGGAGCGGCGGTTTAGGGGTTAATACATTTATTATAGTTGCGGTGGGCTCCGGCAGTGGCGGTTTAGGGGTTAATATGTATAGAGTAGCTTGCGGTGGGCTCCGGGAGCGGCGGTTTAGGGGGAAATTTGTATAGAGTAACTTGCGGTGGGCTCCGTGAGCGGCGGTTTAGGGGTTAATCATTTTATTTAGTTGCGGCGGTGTAGGGGGGGGACAGATTAACGGTGTTTAGACTCGGGGTACATGTTAGGGGGTGTTAGGTGCAGACAGTTCCCGTAGAAATCAATGGGATGTCGGGCAGCAGCGAACTTGTACTTTCGCTATGGTCAGACTCCCATTGATTCCTATGTGATCCGCCGCCTCCAGGCTGGCGCTTTGAAAACCAGGTACGCTGGGCCGTAAAAGTGCCGAGCGTACCTGCTAGTTTTTTGATAACTAGCAAAAGTAGTGAGATTGTGCCGCACTTGTGTGCGGAACATCTGGAGTGACGTAAGAATCGATCTGTGTCGGACTGAGTCCGGCGGATCGAAGTTTACGTCACAAAATTCTACTTTTGCCGGTCTCGAGCCTTTGATAACTAAGGCGAATCAGCCTCGCCACAAATACGCTGCGGAATTTCAGCGTATTTGAGATTGACGGCTTGATAACTAGGCCCCTAAATATTAATAAACCAATTTATGATACCACTTCTATCTTCAGTGAATATACTAAACTGCTCATGGTCAGACCACTCAATAGTAGAGTTGACTCTTAAAGGACTAATTAATCCCAATAGACTGCGATCGTGGTCCCTGCACTCCAGTTTACTAAAAGATACTCTCTTGCGTCAGAAGCTCCAGCAAGATATATCTGAGTTCCTCTCAATTAATGAGGATTCTACTTAAAACCCAATCTACACTTGGGGTGTTCACAAGCTATATGGAGAGGTATCTTAATATTAGAGTCTAATAAATTAAAAAAACAAGATAAAGCTAGAATAACAGAATTAAGGGGGGAAATTGCTGAATTCTATCAGCCAGTCGGAATTAAGGTAGAAAAAATCCTATTGGCTGATTGGATCAGCCAATAGGATTGAAGTTCAATCCTATTGGCTGATCCAATCAGCCAATAGGATTGCGCTCACATTCTATTGGCTGATTGGAACAGCCAATAGAATGCAAGCTCAATACTATTGGCTGATTGGATCAGCCAATAGGATTTTTTTCTACCTTAATTCCGATTGGCTGATAGAATTTATCAGCCAATCGGAATTGAAAGGGACGCCATCTTGGATGACGTCACTTAAAGGTACCGTCATTTAGTGTTAGTCGTCGGAAAGAAGAGGATGCTCCGCGTCGGATGTCTTGAAGATGGATCCGCTCCACTCCTGATAGATGAAGATAGAAGATGCCACCTGGATGAAGTCTTCTGGCCATCTGGAGGACCTCTTCTGCCTGGATAGGATGAAGACTTCTGCCCGTCTGGAGGACCACTTCTGCCCGGCTGGGTGAAGACTTCTCAAGGTAGGGTGATCTTCAGGGGGTTAGTGTTAGGTTTTAATAAGGGGGGTTTGGGTGGGTTTTAGAGTAGGTTTGGGTGTGTGGGTGGTAGGTTTTAATGTTGGGGGGGATATTGGATTTTATTTTTACAGGTAAAAGAGCTGATTACTTTGGGCAATGCCCTGCAAAAAGCCCATTTAAGGGCTATTTGTAATTTAGTATAGGGTAGGGATTTTTTTTATTTTGGGGAGCTTTTTTATTTTATTAGGGGGATTAGATTAGGTGTAATTAGTTTTAAAAAATTGTAATTATTTTTTTATTTTCTGTAATTTAGTTTTTTTTTCCGTACTTTAGTTTATTTAATTTAATTGTAACTAACTGTAGTTAATTTAGGGAATTAATTTAATTATAGTGTAGTGTTAGGTGTAATTGTAACTTAGGTTAGGTTTTATTTTACAGGTAAATTTGTACTTATTTTAGCTAGGTAGTTATTAAATAGTTAATAACTATTTAATTACTATTCTACCTAGATAACATAAATACAAAGTTGCCTGTAAAATAAAAATAAATCCTGAGATAGCTACAATGTAACTATTAGTTATATTGTAGCTAGCTTAGGGTTTATTTCTCTTGTAAGGTGTATCCAGTCCACAGATCATCCATTACTTGTGGGATATTCTCATTCCCAACAGGAAGTTGCAAGAGGACACCCACAGCAGAGCTGTAATATAGCTCCTCCCCTAACTGGCATACCCAGTCATTCTCTTGCAACTCTCAACAAGCAAGGACGTTGTAGGAGATTGTGGTTAAATATAGCTAGTTTATTTTCTTCAATCAAAAGTTTGTTATTTTTAAATAGTACCGGAGTTGTGCTATTTTATCTCAGGCAGTAAATAGAAGAAGAATCTGCCTGAGGTTTCTATGATCTTAGCAGGTTGTAACTAAGATCCATTGCTATTCTCACATATGTCTGAGGGGATTACACAGATGAGGTAACTTCAGCGAGAGAATGGCGTGCAGTTTATTCTGCTATCAGGTATGTGCAGTTATATTTTTTTTCTAGAGATGGAAAACACTAGAAAATGCTGCTGATACCGGATTTATGTAAGTTAAGCCTGAATACAGTGATTTAATAACGACTGGTATCATGCTTACTCCCAGGGGTAATACCCTTATGATATTTACAATATAAAACGTTTGCTGGCATGTTTAATCATTGTTATATATGCTTTGGTGATAAAACTTTATTGGGGCCTAGTTTTTTCCACATGGCTGGCTTAAATTTTGACTAGAAACAATTTCCACTGTTGTAGTATAAAAGTTACAGTTGGTGCAGTTAAAATTACAAACTGTGACATCCAGCTTCCCTCAAAGGCCCTCTGAATGCTATAGGACATCTCTAAAGGCCCAAAGGCTTTCCAAAGTCGTTTATTGGGGAAGGTAGGGCCACAGCTTGCTGTGGCAGTTGGTTGTGACTGTTAAAAAAACGTCTATTTCGTTTTTTTGATCCGTTTTTTGAACTAAGGGGTTAATCATCCATTTGCAAGTGGGTGCAATGCTCTGTTAGCCTATTATACACACTGTAAAAATTTCGTTTGATTTACTGCATTTTTTCACTGTTTTTCAAATTCTGACAAAATTTGTTTCTCTTAAAGGCACAGTACCGTTTTTTATATTTGCTTGTTAACTTGATTTAAAGTGTTTTCCAAGCTTGCTAGTCTCATTGCTATTCTGTATAAACATGTCTGACATAGAAGAAACTCCTTGTTTACTATGTTTAAAAGCCATGGTGGAACCCCCTCTTAGAATGTGTACCAAATGTACTGATTTCATTTTATGCAATAAAGATCATTTTCTGTCTTTAAAAAATGTATCACCAGAGGAATCTGATGAGGGGGAAGTTATGCCGACTAACTTTCCCACGTGTCAGACCCTTTGACTCCCGCTTAACGGACTCACGCTCAAATGGTGCCAAGTACATCTAGGGCGCCCATAGCGTTTGCTTTACAAGACATGGTGGCAGTCATGGATAATACACTGTCAGCGGTATTAGCCAGACTACCTGAACTTAGAGGTAAGCGAGATAGCTCTGGGGTGAGACAAAAATGCAGAGCATACTGATGCTTTAAGAACCATGTCTGATACTGCCTCACAATATGCAGAAGCTGAGGAAAGAGAGCTTCAGTCAGTGGGTGATGTTAATGACTCAGGAAAGATACCTGATTCTAATATTTCTACATTTAAATTTGCGTGTTGCTTAGGGAGGTTTTAGCTGCTCTGAATGACTGTGATACCATTGCAGTGCCAGAGAAATTGTGTAGACTGGATAAATACTTTGCAGTGCCCGGTGTGTACTGATGTTTTTCCAAATACCTAAAAGGTTTACAGAAATTATTAATAAGGAATGGGATAGACCAGGTGTGCCGTTCTCTTCCCCTCCTATTTTTAGAAAAATGTTTCCAATAGACGCCACCACATGGGACTTATGGCAGACAGTCCCTAAGGTGGAGGGAGCAGTTTCTACTCTAGTAAAGCGTACTACTATCCCTGTCGAGGACAGTTGTGCTTTTTTTTTTTTAGATCCAATGGATAAAAAATTAGAGGTTACCTTAAGAAAATATTTATTCAACAAGGTTTTATCCTACAGCCCCTTGCATGAATTGCCCCTGTCACTGCTGCTGCGGCGTACTGGTTTGAGTCTCTGGAAGAGGCTTTACAGGTAGCAACTCCATTGGATGACATACTTGGCAAACTTAAGCTAGCCAATTCTTTTATTCTGATGCCATTGTTCATTTGACTAAACTAACGGCTAAGATTCTGGTTTTGCTATACAGGCGCTCAGAGCGCTATGGCTTAGATCATGGTCAGCTGACGTGACTTCAAAATCTAAGCTACTTAACATTCCCTTCAAGGGGCAGACCCTATTCGGGCCTGGTTGAAGGAGATTATTGCTGATATCACTGGAGGAAAAGGTCATGCCCTTCCTCAGGACAGGTCCAAATCTAGGGCCAAACAGTCTAATTTTCGTGCCTTTCAAAACTTCAAGGCAGGTGCATCATCAACTTCCTCTAATAATAAACAAGAGGGAACTTTTGCTCAATCCAAGACGGTCTGGAGACCAAACCTGACATGGAAAAAAGGTAAGCAGGTAAAAAAGCCTGCTGCTGCCTCTAAGACAGCATGAAGGAACGGCCCCCTATCCGGGAACGGATCTAGTAGGGCGCAGACTTTCACTCTTTGCCCAGGTGTGGGCAAGAGATGTTCAGGATCCCTGGGTGTTGGAAATTATATCCCAGGGATATCTTCTGGACTTCAAAGCTTCCCCCCCCAAAAGGAAGATTTCACCTTTCACAATTATCTGCACACCAGATAAAGAGAGAGGCATTCTTACACTGTGTACGAGTCCTCCTAGTTATGGGAGTGATCCATCCAGTTCCAAAGGAGGAACAGGGACAGGGTTTTTACTCAAATCTGTTTGTGGTTCCCAAAAAAGAGGGAACCTTCAGACCAATTTTGGATCTAAAGATCTTAAACAAATTCCTCAAAGTTCCGTCGTTCAAGATGGAAACTATTCGTACCATCCTACCACTGATCCAGGAGGGTCAATATATGACTACAGTGGATCTAAAGGATGCTTATCTTCACATTCCGATACACAAAAATCATCATCGGTTTCTCAGGTTTGCCTTTTAAGACAGGCATTACCAGTTGTAGCTCTTCCCTTGGGATTAGCTACAGCCCCAAGAATCTTTGCAAAGGTTCTAGGGTCACTTATGGCGGTCCTAAGGCCGCGGGGCATAGCAGTAGCCCCTTATTTAGACGACATCCTGATACAGGCGTCAAACTTCCAAATTGCCAAGTCTCATACGGACGTAGTACTGGCATTTCTGTGGTCGCATGGGTGGAAAGTGAACGAGGAAAAGAGTTCTCTATCCCCACTCACAAGAGTTTCCTTTCTAGGGACTCTGATAGATTCTGTAGAAATGAAAATTCACCTGATGGAGTCCAGGTTATCAAAGCTTCTAAATTCCTGCCGGGTTCTTCATTCCATTCCGCGCCCTTCGGTAGTTCAGTGTATGGAAGTAATCGGCTTAATGGTAGCGGCAATGGACATAGTGCCGTTTGCACGCTTACATCTCAGACCGCTGCAACTATGCATGCTCAGTCAGTGGAGCGGGGATTACACAGATTTGTCCCCTCAACTGAATCTGGACCAAGAGACCAGGGATTCTCTTCTCTGGTGGCTATCTCGGGTCCATCTGTCCAAAGGTATGACCTTTCGCAGGCCAGATTGGACAATTGTTACGACAGATGCAAGCCTTCTAGGTTGGGGTGCAGTCTGGAACTCCCTGAAGGCTCAGGGATTGTGGACTCAGGAGGAGTCTCTCCTTCCATTAAATATTCTGGAACTAAGAGCGATATTCAAGGCTCTTCAGGCTTGGCCTCAGTTAGCAACTCTGAGGTACATCAGATTTCAGTCGGACAACATCACGACTGTAGCTTACATCAACCATCAAGGGGGAACGAGAAGTTCCCTAGAGATGTTAGAAGTTTCAAAAATAATTCGCTGGGCAGAGATTCCCTCTTGCCACCTATCAGCTATCCATATCCCAGGTGTAGAGCACTGGGAGGCGGATTTTCTAAGTCGTCAGACTTTTCATCCGGGAGAGTGGGAACTCCATCTGGAGGCATTTGCACAACTGATTCATCGTTGGGGCAAACCAGAACTGGATCTCATGGCGTCTCGCCAGAATGCCAAGCTTCCGTGTTACAGATCCAGGTCCATGGATCCCAAGGCGACACTGATAGATGCTCTAGCAGCGCCCTGGTCTTTCAACCTGGCTTATGTGTTTCCACCGTTTCCTCTGCTCCCTCGACTGATTGCCAAGATCAAGCAGGAGAGAGCATCTGTGATTCTGATAGCACCTGCGTGGCCACGCAGGACCTGGTATGCAGATCTAGTGGACATGTCATCCTTTCCACCATGGTCTCTGCCTCTGAAACAGGACCTTCTACTTCAGGGTCCTTTCAACCATCCAAATCTAATTTCTCTGAGGCTGACTGCCTGGAGATTGAACGCTTGATTTTATCAAACCGTGGCTTCTCCGAGTCAGTTATTGATACCTTAAGACAGGCATGAAAGCCTGTCACCAGGAAAATTTACCATAAGGTATGGCGTAGATATCTTTATTGGTGTGAATCCAAGGGTTACTCATGGAGTAAGGTCAGGATTGCTAGGATATTATCTTTTCTCCAAGAAGGTTTGGAAAAAGGATTGTCAGCTAGTTAAGCGTCTGGCAGATGTTCCAGACGTTCAGGCATTTTGTCAGGCTTTAATTAGAATAAAGCCTGTGTTTAAACCTGTTGCTCCACCATGGAGCTTAAACTTGGTTCTTAAGGTTCTTCAAGGAGTTCCGTTTGAACCTCTTCATTCCATAGATATCAAGCTTTTATCTTGGAAAGTTCTTTTTTTGGTAGCTATTTCCTCGGCTCGTAGAGTCTCTGAGCTATCTGCCTTACAATGTGATTCTCCTTATCTGATTTTTCATACGGATAAGGTAGTCCTGCGTACCAAACCTGGGTTCTTACCTAAGGTGGTTTCTAACAAGAATATCAATCAAGAGATTGTTGTTCCATCCTTGTGTTACACAATTTGGATGTGGTCCGTGCTTTAAAGTTTTACTTACAAGCTACTAAAGATTTTCGTCAAACATCTGCTTAGCCTATGAGACTGCTGGACAGCAACCTCCTGAAAGGATTACAGCTCATTCCACTAGAGCTGTGGCTTCCACTTGGGCCTTTAAAAATGAGGCTTCTTTTGATCAGATTTGCAAGGCGACGACTTGGTCTTCGCTTCATATTTTTTAAAAATTTTACAAATTTGATACTTTTGCTTCTTCGGAGGCTATATTTGGGAGAAAGGTTTTACGGGCAGTGGTTCCTTCCATTTAAGTTCCTGCCTTGTCCCTCCCTTCATCCGTGTACTTTAGCTTTGGTATTGGTATCCCACAAGTAATGGATGATCCGTGGACTGGATACACCTTACAAGAGAAAACACAATTTATGCTTACCTGATAAATTTATTTCTCTTGTGGTGTATCCAGTCCACGGCCCGCCCTGTCATTTTAAGGCAGGTAATTTTTAAATTTAAACTACAGTAACCACTGCACCCTATGGTTCCTCCTTTCTCAGCTTGTTTTCGGTCGAATGACTGGCTATGACAGTTAGGGGAGGAGCTATATTACAGCTCTGCTGTGGGTGTCCTCTTGCAACTTCCTGTTGGGAATGAGAATATCCCACAAGTAATGGATGATCCGTGGACTGGATACACCACAAGAGAAATAAATTTATCAGGTAAGCATAAATTGTGTTTTTATAGGTAAGTATTTAGTTTTAAATAGGAATTATTTATTTAATAATAGTAATTTTATTTATATTTATTTAAATTATATTTAAGTTAGGGGGGTGTTAGGGTTAGGGTTAGACTTAGGTTTAGGGGTTAATATATTTATTATAGTGGCGGGCGTCGTTGTGGGCGGCAGATTAGGGGTTAATAAATGTAGTTAGGTTGCGGCGACATTGGGGGTGGCAGATTAGGGGTTAATAAATATAATGTAGGGTTCGGCAATGCTGGGGGCATCAGATTAGGGGTTAATAAGTATAATGTAGGTGGCGGCGGTGTCCGGAGAGGCAGATTAGGGGTTAATAAGTGTAAGATTAGGGGTGTTTAGACTCTGAGTTCATGTTAGGGTGTTAGGTGTAGACATAAATGTATTTTCCCATAGGAATCAATGGGGCTGCGTTAGGAGCTGAACGCTGGTTTTCCTACAGCCGACTCTGCCCCATTGATTCCTATGGGGAAATTGTGCACCAGCACTTTTTGCCAGCTCACCGCTACCGTAAGCAGCGCTGGTATTGAGATGAGATGTGGAGCTAAATTTTGCTCTCCGCTCACTTTTTTGCGGCTAACGCCGGGTTTAAAGAAACCTGTAATACCAGCGTTGTTTGTAGGTGAGCGGTGAGCTGAAACTGCTCGTTAGCCCCGCAAGCCTTACCGACAAAAACTCATAATCTAGCCGATAGTTAATACACTTAGTAATAAAAATAAAGAACTAAACCAGTTACTAGATAAAGAAGCGATACATGCCATCAAACTTTTAGACACACAATATTATTTATATGGCAACAAGCCTGACAAAATGTTGGCAAATAAGTTGAAAAAAATTACCCGACATTCTTCAATCCCACAAATACAACAAACTGATGGTTCAAGTACTAATGACCCTATAAAGATAGCTAACTTGTTCGCAGATTTTTATAGCGCCCTATATAACATTACCCCCTCTACATATGAGCGAGACAAAGAAATAGAATTTGATAAATTCTTAGAGACATCTTGGTTACCAATGATATCAAATAAAGATAGAAACCTATTGAATGATCCAATATCCCCCCAGGAAGTTTGATCAGCAATTAAAGATATTAAGAGAAATTAAACCCCAGGACTAGATGGCTTTCCGGGATCCTTTTACAAGGATCTCCAACCGATTCTTATACCACAACTAGTCAAGTTGTTCAACTTAATTATGCAAGGTCATGACATACCCCCAGCTATGCTCCTTGCACATATTTTGGTAGTACCTAAACCCGACAAAAGTCCCCAATATTGTCAAAACTACAGACCCATATCACTTATTAACCAGGATATTAAACGTTTTAATCATCAAGTTAGTGCATACAGACCAAGAAGGGTTTATTAAGCTAAGTGAAGTCCCAGACAATACCCGTAAAATAATAGATCTCTTGAACTACATGCAAAATAAATCTGTGCCTTCTCTGTTCCTGGCCCTGGATGCAGAGAAGGCATTTGATAGGATCAACTGGAGCTATTTACATACCATCCTAAATAAAGTAGGCATAGTGGGTCCCTTCCATACAGCAATATCGAAACTATACTCAAACCCAGAAGCATTTTTAAGAGTGGCAGGATATCAGTCTAAATACATACAAATTCATAATGGAACAAGATAGGGGTGCCCACTGTCACCACTCCTCTTTGCCCTCAGTATAGAGCCACTAGCGACTAAAATTAGAGATAGTGTTGATATAGCAGGGATACAAGTTGGGTCATGAGATTATAAAATATCATTATTTGCGGATGACATTATCCTAACGCTTACCAAACTGCTTATGTCACTGCCACCTCTTTACGTCACTATCCAAAAAATTGGAATGTTATCAGGATATAAGGTCAATGAGGATAAATGTGAAGCAATAGGCATTCATCTACCAGACCAAACAAAAAAGCTTTTGGAGATTAATTTCTCATTCAAATGGCCCAAAAAACCACTAAGATACCTAGGAATTAATTTTATGGTTAGATCAAATAATTTATAGAAAGAAAACTATACTACAATGTTTAATCATAATAGAAAATTAATGCACAAGTGGACGAGGCTTAAAATATAATTATTTGGCAGAATTGTCACAGCCAAGATGACAGTCTTACCCAAAATCCTGTATTTGTTTTGATCTATGTCACTAACAGTACCAATAGTGGAGTTGCGGAAGATCCAGAAAGATATGTTACATTTTATATGGCAGGGCAAAGGAGCGCTTATAAATAAACAAGTATTGTCCAGATCTCGGAGGGAGGGAGGGAGGGATTGGAGTCCCAAACATGATATCATACTACTATGCTGCCCGTATGGCTCAAACTCTACACTGGGGTAAACCTATAGGAGAGAAACAATGGGTCCAGCTAGAAGCCAATCTTATAGGTACTGACCAGATAGACAAAATTTTATGGGCGCCTAAAAAAGAGAGACTACATAGAAAGGATAGTTTTATAGCCATAGAGCATACTATACAACTATGGGACACGCTTACTCACAAGTTTGCTTTACTTAATCGACAATCTAAGCTAACTCCACTAATTATCTTAGGATCACCAATGGAGGAAGCAGTAGGAACAAAATGGTCAAAGAAAGACCTGTACAGAATAGCAGACGTTTTAATACATAATAAACCTATTTATTATGAACATTACATAAATCTAAATGATTCTATTATATGCAACTGGTATCGAGAATAAGGGAGGTGATGGGAGGAGACTTGGGCGGTCCAGATACCTTGTTCAAGGGGATCTGCTTATCCAAGCATAATATAAAAAGTACAATTTCCAAGCTTTACTTAATATTTAATACCACTATCAAAGTTGATAAACCAGCCTTCATGATTAAATGGGAAAGGGAATTAAACAATAGCTGGCCAGTTCAGCAATGGGAAGCAAACCTTCATGGCATTCTCAGTGAACGCAGCCCTAAAGGAAAATTATCTGAAAATAGCTTACAAGTGGTATATATACCCAACAAGGTTTCATAATACTCCAGAGGCAGAAAGCAATCGCTGTTACAGGGGATGTGGAGAGGTAGGCACCTACCTTCACATGTGGTGGAGTTGCCCTAAAATTAGGGGCATATGGGAAGAAACCAATAGATTTCTAAATAAACTTCTTACAAGAGACATAACCCTTAAACCTGAGCATGTTCTTCTCCACTTTCCAAATGAAGGAATATTAGAACAGCATCGTAAGTTAGTAGAATTGATTTATACCATAACTAGATAGGGTATAGCCAAAAATTGGAAATCAGACCCTCCTCCCTTTGTATATATCTTACGTAAATTAGAATACCATTACCATAGAATGGCAATCATAGCAAATTTTAGATAAAGAAAACCATTTTATTGCAGAATGGGAACCTTACATTATGTTCTACGAGAAAACCATTAGGGAACGAGGGGAGGAAAGGTCTGGAACACTTGATTGAGAGATCCCATAACTAACGAATTGAGGGGGATATGAAACAAGATTTATTCTGGTCTGGATGACTTTCATTGGGCTGTATTAATGGATTTCTCCAGAATCAAACAATATTTCATGTATAGCTGTGCAAGGTTAAGTTGTGTTATGTTATATTATATTTATTTGTATTCTTTATTTTGTTTGTTTGTTTATATTACTATACACTTAAAGATAACACGTTTTTATCCAAAAAATATAAGGGGGGTAAACCCCCCCAAAAAAACAGAGCTTATTCTATGCCAATTAAACACAAAGGACTAAGTTATATTGTCTTGATGAGATATTGTATTGTCTTTATATTTTTCAATAAAGCTCTTTTGAAACAAAAAATAAATAAAAATAAACCCTAAGCTAGATACAATGTAGCAATGTACAATGTAATGTTTTTTTTTTTTTTTTTGTACTTTAGCTAATTTTATTTAATTGTATTTAATTGTATTTAATTTAGGGAATTAATTTAATTATAGTGTAGTGTTAGGTGTAATTATATTCTAGGTTAGGTTTTATTTTACATGTACTTTTGTATTTATTTCAGCTAGGTAGTTATTAAATAGTTAATAACTATTTAATAACTATTGTACCTAGTTAAAATAAATACAAACTTGCCTGTAAAATAAAAATAAACCCTAAGCTAGCTACAATGTAACTATTAGTTATATTGTAGCTATCTTATGGTTTATTTTATAGGTAAGTATTTATTTTTAAATAGGAATAATTTAGGTAATGATAGGAATTTTATTTAAATTTATTTTAATTATATTTAAGTTAGGGGGTGTTAGGGTTAGGGTTAGACTTAGGTTTAGAGGTTAATAAATTTAGAATAGTGGCGGCGATGTTGAGGGCAGCAGATTGGGTGTTAATAAGTATAATGTAGGTGGCAGTGATGTCCAGAGCGGCAAATTAGGGGTTAATAAGTATAATGTAGGTGGCAGATTAGGGGTTAATAAGTGTAAGATTAGGGGTGTTTAGACTCGGGTTTATGTTAGGGTGTTAGCTGTAAACATAAAATGTGTTTCCCCATAGGAATCAATAGGGCTGCGTTACTGAGTTTTACGCTGCTTTTTGGAAGATGTTAGACTTTTTCTCAGCTGGCTCTCCCCATTGATGTCTATGGGGAAATCGTGCATGAGCACGTATTACCAGCTCACCGCTCACTTAAGCAGCGCTGGTATTGGAGTGCAGTGTGGAGCTCAATTTTGCTCTACACTCACTTCTTGCCTGTTAACGCCGGGTTGATTAAAACCCGTAAAACCAGCGCTGCAGGTGAGTGGTGAGAATAAACTGCAAGTTAGCAACGCACCCCTGTTACCGCAAAACTCGTTATCTAGTCGCATGATAGTTTTGCAAAACTTAAATGGATAAAAACAGAAAGTATGTAAACTAATAAATATGGAGCTCATGATATTAGTACTTTCACTTAAAGGGATCCTGAAACTATAAGATATTATGTACTTTATTATAATTACCAGTGACATTTGAGCATCTGCTCTGCATACTAGATGCAACTGATCCAATTAATGTATTTCATTGTGCAGACTCTAATTGCAGATATTTATTTTATCAGCTCAAATAACTGCTAAAACTTTATTAAGAGAATAAGCTCAGTTCAGGTATGGTTCAGACATTTATTACATCCAAAATATTGGATCATATTTAAAAAAAGAATAATAGTTACGGTTTATTATTTTTCTAACATTATACATCATTGTCATATTTAATTTTTGCTTCATTAAAGTGTACAGCAAAAAAATAAACCCTAGTATCACTGCTGCAAAACAAATGCAAGAACTGCTATATATTATGTTTAAAGAAAATAAATATTATTTCAGGTTTCTATTCTAGTACTATTGTTTAAAATATTATCGGCTAGATTATAAGTGGCGATCTAACGTTAGTGCAAGTGCTATTGAAATAGCACCTGCTTTAACTTGCGGCAATATTACAAGTTGAAAGTAAATATAACCACACAAGCTGTAAAATGTTCTAAATAGTCCATAAAATATATATCTATATTTTTTACATTATGTTTAATAACTTATTATATATATATATATATATATATATATATATATATATATATATATATAATATTTCAACCCTTTAAGATTGCAAATTTTTTATGTGCGCTAACCCAACCATGTTAAAATTGGAATTGTGACACATACTTTCCTGTCATATTTTCTTCCCATAGAAAATAATAAACTTTTTTATTATTAATATATATTTCTATACATATCTGATACTGTTCATGTAAAATACATATGTATAGCTATATATATGAAAAAAAAAGCTACAGTGCCACAGAGTTTTTTTCGGCATCGATAACACCAGTACCCCCACTCCCAAAACCACCAATAGTGGCAGATCAGTCCTGTGGACTCCAGGGATCACTTCAGAGCGTGGTTTTGCTGGTTTGATATGACCGCGGCACCTAGACTCTTTACAGCAATGCTGTCTCCCGGCACCATACTGGAAGGGTCATGTGGTGTGACGCATCATAAAATAGCTGATAGCCAAGACGCATAAAGAAGCCTACATAATAGCTGATAGCCTCTACAGAAGCCTGCACAAGAGGCGGTTTGCAGATGCCGTTTTCAGAACATTATCACTTGGTTAGGCCTCAGTGACTGCAAGTATATGAGGGGCTTATCTCTGCCTGTAATATATGGTGGGACATGGCAACTACATAACAAATATATCAAAGCTAACATTCAAATGGGAACTTATCTCCAACATAATGTTTAGAATGTATCATTCTTATTTATGCAACTGATCACTGAAAAGCTACACTTGCATACCTATGGCATAGCACAAACACCTCTAAGCTACTATATTACTGAATCTCTGAGGGGGAAAGAACTGCCAATTGCACAAGACTCTCACTGCTGAAATTCTATCTCTCCTCAAGCAAATACCCACCATTTGATGCTGGTGGGGCCTTTTTAAATCTTATCCTTTTTGAAATCTAAGGAATATTACATCACCCAGAACATTATACCTTTGCCACTTTATATTATACTATACTTTTCCTCATCATGGTCTCTAGAAAATCCTCTAAAATGGACAGAACTGACAAGCACTGCAAGGGTTCCCAGACCACTGTCCACAACATGAAGGACTTTCTCCACCCTCTAGACAATCTGGCTTCAAACTCCCAAAAAGCACCTTACAACAATAGGGAAGTGGGAGGTGCTGGCCCATGCTCCTCTACAATAGAAACAAGAAAAACCCTCTTACAATCAGATATCAGATTTTTTTTGTATAAACAAAAAAACAAGGTTACAACAATGATTCATATTGTACATAATGAGGTTGGATCCAAGTTACAAAGACAATGTATTGTAATTAAGTTCCCCTGTATTCAGAATTCTCTGAACATTTCAACAAAGTGGTGATATTTGTCAGTAGATCCTCTTCTTGTCTTGTGCTGAGTGATTTTTTGTTTTTATTTTTATGTTCATTTCCATTAAATGTTTTTTGAGTATAAGCAATTATATTTTAACATTTCAAACATCAAGAATTATGCAAGGTTTTGCCTTGCTTTCTGAAGAAAAACAAAGAAATTTCACTTTTGCACAGTCAATCTTGGTTTCATAGTAAAATCCAAGACAGGTTCCGTAAGTATTACAACTATAATCGAATAAAAGTGGAATACTATCTATATGTCTCTGGTGGGGGGTACAGTAAGATGGGGTTAAAAAAGGGAAGACATGAGGCGGAGCCAACTAGCAAAGTGATCGAATGTACATCTCTGGAGCTCCTCATCTATAATCACATATAGTGGTATTTTTAATATATAGGGAACCTCCTTTTATATATTATTCTGCATTTTTATCGAATTTACACTGATATTTATGTACAGAGAGAGATAACTGTGAGCTCTACAGATAAACGGCTCCTAAAACCAGTGCCAAGTACCTTACTACAAGGGCGCGAATCGCCATTTTGGCTCAGAATGGAGTCTTTAACTAGATGGGAGGCCACAACGGAGCAAGCACTTCAAGCCTACTATCAGGAGATAAAGAATGACTTAGCCATTATGATAGCCATAAGATCGAGAGGCATTTGAGCTTACAGCCCATCTTCCTCTACAAAGTACCGTCGAAGACACATCAAACTCCACTGATGGACTCACTTCTAGTTCCGACCTGGAGGAACTACCTAACGGCTCACAGAAGGACATGCCAGCCTCCAGTAATCGGAGGAAATATACAGCGGCCTCATTTAGACTGATCGATACTGGGCTTCAGCTCTGTCATACAGAACATCCTGAGAAGTTTTGCCCCTGAGTAATCAGCCGTTTACCGAGAGCTTCTATGGCTCCTATCTCATCCACGGGTGGCTACCTAACACCTGGATTGACAAACGCTCGATTCCTGAATGCTATTGTGATGCATTTTCTCAGAGCGCTTTCAGCGCTATCTGTGCTGCCTTAGGAGCTCCAAATGGACTATCGAGGTTGTTGTGGGATCCAGGACAGTCAGACTGTATCTATCTACTGAGACTGTGGTACCACTTTGGGGCCATACACGCTTCCATAAACTGTATGAATGATGTTTTTGTACTTTGTTATTGACAACTGAGGACTCTGTGGGATTTCTTATCGATATTTGGCCATGCTGCTATTTTTCTCATTGTTGATTGCCTCACTTTGTAGCCCATGATTGTGCTTACGATATATTTTTTCACACCTTTGCCACCAGCAATCCACAAACCTTCTTTTCCAAAGTTTTGTATTGATACTGGTACTGTTTTTCCTATAAACTAACCGCATAAGATGGCATGAGTATAGGTTATGGCCGAGGCACTGATTTGTCATTATGTGTATATAACTATGTGTGTTTGAGTGCCGTGGCCTAGTTATTAGATTTATTTAGTGCTTCATACTCCCTATCCACTGCAATATTGTCTTTATGATTAGATGTCCCAAATACTAGTAAATGTTCCCCTTACAAGGTCCAATTGTTTAAGCTGATCCTTGTTTTGAGATAGGAAACCCCATCCCCACATACTCCCCCTAAAATAGGCTATATAGTTTATTGCAAGGCAATCTCTTGTGCTCTTTTCTTTTTGTTTTCACAGTTATAATATATAGATAGTATTTTCCAAGTGTCTTCTTGAAAGAGGATAGTTAGATATGTTCACATATGGTAGAATATTAGACACCTGCAAACCTGTTTTTCTTACTATGTGGTGCATTATATGCTATCTTTTGGACCAGTAAGATTTAGACTACTCAAAGGGCTACTTACCCTCCATTACATAAGACCCACAGCGCTATAGTCTGTGTATTTTGTTAAGGTAACCCTTATTACAGCTAAATATATGTAATACAGCATAGCATACTAAAACACACTTGCAGCTTACTTTAAACTCTCTTCCATAGGATAATAACCTCACCTCCCGCATTATATACCATCATAGCCTACCCTAAATGTTTAAGTTTTCATTTGAGTGAACAATGTTTACATTTCACTATGGCCATCATTATTTAATAGTCTATGAGGTATATCCACTTGCTGAGCTAAACATTTTAACATTGAACTCAAGCCTGACGCAGGACCAGACCCCAATCCCTTTTTTGCTGTTTACTACAGTGATCCCAGTGACTGGCCTGACTATAGATACATATCCATTTCTTTTACTACATGAGACATGCAGTATTATGGTCATTATGTTTGGTATATCTACCTCTCAAGTACTTGGTGAGTCAGGTGATGTGTTATTGTTTTACTATTTTATTGATTTACTTTTATTCTTTTAACTGTGTGAAGTGCTTAGGTATCTGCATCAAAGGTTGTATTTTCCTCTAGTATATAGCTATAGCTTGTAAATAGTAACAAGTCTTATATAGTGCTCTCTAGGATATAAGTACAGCCTGTGTATAGCAACAAGTCTAATACAGTGTCTCTAGTATATTGGTACAGCTTGTATAGCTTGCATGTAGTAACAAGTCTGATATAGGACCTCTAGTATATAGGTAACGCTTATGTATAGTAACAAGTCTAATACAGTGCCTCTAGTATATATCTATAGCTTGTGTATAGTAACAAGTCTAATACAGTGCCTTTAGTATATAGCTATAGCTTGTGTATAGTAACAAGTATAATACTGTGCCCTCTAGTATATAGGTACAACTTGTGCATAGTAACAAGTCTAATACAGTGTCTCTAGTTAATAAGTATAGTTTGTGTATACAGTAGTAACCAGTATAATACAATGCCGTTAGTATATAGGTACAGCTTGTGTATAGCAACACGTATAATTCAGAGCTTCTAGTATATAGATACAGCTTGTGTATAGTAACAAGCCCAATACAGTGCCTCTAGTATGTAGATACAGCTTATGTATAGTAACACGTCTAATACAGTGCCCTCTAGAGTATTGGTATAGCTTGTGTATAGTACCAAGTCTAATACAGTGCTTATATAGGTACAGCTTGGATATAGTAATAAGTATACAGTAATACAGTGCCTCTAGTAAATGGCTACAGCGTGTCTAGTTGTCCTTTTCTTCAGCCCTTGCTGAGCATGTTTTCTCAGTGCTAGTGTTTCCATTGTTTGTATGTATTAGAGACCACATTTGTAGCATTATCTCGTGGGCCTCAACGTGCGCTGTTAGCAAGTAGTGGTATCTTTCTAGTTGTAGGGTTAGTTTCATTTTTGCTCTCCATTCTAGTATTGTAGGGATGGTAGTTGTTTTCAATAAATTGGAATTAGGTTTTAGCTCATTCTAGCATTAGTATAAGGAATAATTTTTGAGTTTTGTTTTGGAATTTGAAAGGGAATTGGAACAGTAATTTTTCAGGCGTTTTAGGGATATCTAGTTCAATAATTGTGCATATGTCCCACTATATGTGTGCTAATGTTCCGTCAATCCCACAGCCTCTCCAGCATTTGCCCGTGGTTGCTGGGTAGATCAGATTTAATCTGTTTGGAGTGAGGTTCCATCTACTTAATAGTTTGTAGTGGGATGTGTGTGTGTGTGTGTGTGTGTGATGAGACTGAGACACTTTTCCTGAGTTTGAACATCTTTTTCCATTCTTTGGTTGAGAAATTTGTACCCAGTTCCCTATGCCGTTGTGTAGTATATTGTGGGAGGGTGTTTTCTGATGGTATGAGAAGGAGATTGTAGATTATTGAGATGAGATGCTTGGGTGTGTGTGACATTGTGCAGAGTTTTCCAAAGGGTGTTGTGTCTCTGGTGAGTAGATGTTTGTGTTTGTGTGTGCTTAAGTAGTGTTGAATTTGTGAGTATGCAAACCACGATTTGGCTATGGATGGATGTTCTTCCTGCAACTCCTGTGGAGTTTTAAGTCTCCAATGTCTAAGTAGATTGCTTATACATGCAGAGGTAAGTTGTGATTGACTTATAATGGTGTCATGTGTGTGTGAATGGTAGAGATATGTGAGCTTGTGTGGGTCACCCTGTCTCATTCACTTAGAAGTTCATCCAATAGTGGTAAATTTAAAAATGTTGGGGGGGGGTCTATGTTTTTTATCTGTCCAGAATTTTGTGGCTATGTTAGTCATATGAATTGCATTAGCAGTTATCTGTTTCCAGTCTTTGTTTATTGCTGACATGACATCACTCCACCACTTTCTGGAACAGCACAGCTCTTCTGTAAATTTGGATGTTGGGTATTCCCAGGCCACCATGTTCCTGGGGTAGATATAGTGTTTGCCTATTAACCCTTGGTCTAATACCGTTCCAAATATACCCCTCAATCAGTGACTGAAACTAAGCTATATAGAGTGTTGGAGGGCGATGGGCACCGTTTGAAGTAAATACAATATTCTTGGCAGAACGTTCCTCTTGATAAAGCCCACCCTGCCAAGCCAGGAAATTGTTTTATTTTTCCATTTGGACAGATCTCTGATTATTTTTTTTTTTAGACAAACATCATTTTTTTCAAAGACCTCTGAGGGGGACAATATAATTTTGATGCCTAGGTATTTTAGGGTGTTTTGTTTCAATATGAATGGGGAGTGGTTTCTAAGCCAGTTTTGGGTTGTTTGGGTTAATTATATGCCTAAAAGTTCTGATTTTGAGAGGTTGAGTAAAAAGTTAGAAAAGTCACTATATATTGTGAATTATTTTAATATGGCATTGATGGATGTCTCTAAGTCTGTGATGGTTAGTAATAAGTCATCAGTATACATGGCTTTTTGAGTTTCTATGGGCCCTGTCCAAATTCCCTTTATCATTGGGTTATGTCTGATATTACTGGCCAGGGCTTCAATAGCAATGGCGAATAATGCAGGTGACAAGGGATAGCCCTGCCCGGTCCCGTTTGAGATGTAGAAAGTGTCGGATAAGATGCCATTGACTTTTATTTGTGCATTTGGTTTTGAGTACAGGGCAAAAACCATCTTTAAAAATGTGTCTCCGAACCACATTTTTTCATTGTTTCTTGTAAAAGAAAGTCCAATTTACCCTATTGAATGCTCTCTCTGCGTCTGATGACAGCAGAGCAAGGGGTATCGACTGCATTTTGGAGTGGGCTAAGAGTTGCATAATCTTTAGGGTTTTATCCCTTGCCTCCCTGCCAGGGATAAAACCCACTAGATCAGTGGAGATTAGCATTGGTAGATGTCTATTTATTCTGTTTGCTAAAGCTTTAGCTAAAATCCTAATGTCGCTATTAAGTAGGGAAATGGGCTTATAGCTTTCTGGTTTGTCAAGCAGTTTCCCTGATTTGGGTAGTACTGTGATATATGCTGATAGCATGGAGTGTGGCTACAGAAAATGAAGAGAAACAGAGGGGCGCCTCATGTGTAGTATCGTCAAGTGAAGACACAGAGCAAATAACAGTATAGCTAAATGAGTACTCACATACTCCAGGAGCACACTTATGTGCTGGTAGGGACAGGCTGCAGATTTGTGAAGGTGTGACAGCTCACCAATACAACAACACTCTCAATGCTGTGATGATGGAAATGGAGTGAAGACACAAAAAGGAAGCACTACATGTGCAGACCATTAAAAATATAACCAACAGGATTTTCTTAGTTGTATAAATGGGTACTCACATACTCCAAAAGCACACCAATGTGCTGGTAGGAAACAGCTGCAGATTTAGGCAGGTGTGGCAGCTCACCAAAAGGTATGGTCTCTTGATGTTTGTAATGTTGTTATACAATGGGCACAGTAATCCAAATGAACTGCACCAGGTATCAGGAATACCTCTTGTATATTAATGAAGGCAATAGGTAGGTAGAGAGATCCACTCAAGAGTAAAAATGCAAGTATTTATTAAAAACAAAAGTTAAAAAAAACAACACAACAGTTGTTATAAGAAGTGGATAAAAGGGTTACCAATATTACCCCAATAATTGCAACGCGTTTCTTGGTTTAAAAACCGTTTCATCAGGCATAGAATCATGGAGTGTGGGAGTGTCCCTGTTTCAGATAGTTCATTAAATAGGTTTTGTAGGTAGGGTAGTAGTATGAGGAGGAATGATTTGTAATATTTGTTGCCCAGTCCATCCGGTCCTGGGCTTTTCCCATGTGGGAGGTCTTTAATCGCATCGGTTATATCTTCTTGAGATAGTGGGGAATCTATATTGTTAATATCGTCCTCTGCTAGTGAGGATAGTGTTGTGTGGGTCAGGTAGTCCTGTATTTTCTGGGTGATAGTGTCCCCTTTTGTGGATTTAGATATAGAATTACCTTTAAGGTTGTATAGTTAACCATAGTAAGTGCTATGCTATGTTGTAACTATTTTGTTTGGTGTTTATTTATCTTTGATAGTGTATATATGTGTTTTTGATTGCTGGTGCTTAATTTCTCTTGCTAGAAGTCTGCATGCTTTATCTCCCCCTTCATAGAATTTTTTTTTTAAGTTTTAGAGCAGTACATTGATTCTCCTTATGTAAGACGGCTTTGAATTTTAATCTAGTTTGATTAAGTGTGAGTTCTAGGTTTGGAGCTGTCGGGTCTTTTTGTGTTTTTCTTTCAGGGTATGTATATTCGGGAGTATAGAATTAGATTTTTCTCAGTATCTTTTAACTAGTTTGGATTTATGTTTGATGAGTATTCCCCTGAGTACGCATTTGTGTGCTTCTCACACTGTGATGGATGGGAGGTTGTCCTGTGAGTTGATGGTAAAATATTCAGTCATGGAAGTCTCTATATCTATTCTTATCTCAGGGTTGTCAAGAAGTGTATCATCAAGTTTCCAAAGGAAAGGTGTAGTTTTTGTGTTTGGCCAATTAATTTCGCATGAGACAGGGGCATGGTCTGACCAGGTTATAAGGGAGATAGTACTTTGTGTAATGTATGAGACACCATGTGAGTCGGTGAACAAGTAGCCAATGCATGAGTATTTTTTGTGTGGGTTTAAGTAAAATGTAAAGTCCAATTCTGTGGGGTGTATGGTTCACTAGATATCGTGTAAGAAGAGACCTTTGAGGGTAGTGTTAATCTGTTT
This sequence comes from Bombina bombina, assembly GCF_027579735.1. NCBI lineage: Eukaryota > Metazoa > Chordata > Amphibia > Anura > Bombinatoridae > Bombina > Bombina bombina. The sequence continues at coordinate 1,246,426,627 of NC_069499.1, forward strand.
CAATATGTTATGTGGGGCGCTTGATTTCCAATTGGATGTGTTAGTGCATGGTATCAGAGGTACATTAAGATCACCCCCCAAAAAGAGAATGCCTTTAGTGACTTCTTGAAGTTTTCGTGAAAGGGTTTTGATAAAGTGGTGTTGTGTTACATTCTTGGCATTAGCTTACCATACAGGAGCCCAATTATTATAATATACCTGACAGGTCCTGACTTCTTTGTCTTTTTCAATTTGTATAAGTTTTAATGGGAGTTTGGGATGGATGAGTATACCCACTCCATTTTTTTTACATGGGCCTGAGGAAAAAGTAAGCAAGTAGATATCTGTGATTGTCCTATTTGCGTTCCTTTGTTTTGGCAAACTGCATTTCTTGGAGGAACACAATCTCTCCCTTCATTCTGTGTAATTCCCTAGACACTATGGAGCTTTTATCGGTTTGTTAAGGCCCTTAACATTTACAGCTATTAGTTTGATCGGGTGAGCTCTATCTTTTAATTGTGGTGATGATATTTTGTCATTATGTGGTAAAGCCTGGGGTCACCACCAGGTGAAATATAAGTTGAAGAATTGGGGAGGGGGGTCTGATTGGTGGTTAGGGAAGGGCAATGTGGGTGTTAGGTTTGAACTTGTCTTGTGTAACAATTACAGTATTTATCTGTGGTAAAGAGTTATGTCTGTCTAAAACAAGAATAAAGAAAAAAAAGAAAAATAAAGACAACAATCTTTGACAATATCAACTGTGCAAAGTACAAATTCTATGAAAAGAAACTAGAGGGATGTGTCCTGCTAGGCCCTTAGATAATATAAAGTATAGGGCAACATAGAGCAGCTTTAACTGAATATAACAAAAAATATGTGGTTATCCCAGTGTTCCTACTGTGCACGCCCATTGTAGAGCTAGGACATAAGGGGGATTCGACATTTGGTAATCATAACTTATAAGCAACAATATAACTTTAAAGAGAATTTTAACTTTAAGCAGTCACAACTTATTTAGGTGTATACAAATCTGCTAGTAGTTTGTTGTCAGCTAGGGGAGGTCGGTGTGGTAGTTCTGTTCTGTTGGGTTGCGTGCAGATTCCCCATCATGAGGGGATGTTGGAGGTGCAGGTGGTGTGAGTCCCAGAGTGCTGCAGAAAGATTTAAGATCCTCTATTACTCTGAAGATAGCAGTTGAGTCTCCATTTGAAGAGATGATACTTGTTGGGAATCCCCAGCGATAGGAGATTTTGTGTTCTTGTAGGACATTTGTAAGAAATGTAAGGTCCCTCCTTTTCTGTAGGGTAGTTGGGCTTAGGTCGGAGAAGATTTGTAGTGTGTGTAATTGGGTGTTTCTTCCTGCTGTGTTTCAATATTTCTTCTTTTTTTATAAAGTTTAGTACCTTGAGGATGACGTCTCTTGGGGGTGCTCAGGGTTTAGGACGAATTACCCTATAGGCCTTCTCTATTTAAATGACAGCAGATGCTGGTGTGCCTTTAATGGTTTGAAACAGGTCTTGAAAATATCCTTGGAGTGCTGACGGGTGTATAGACTCTGGTATCCCTCTGATACACAGATTATTCCACCTGCTGCGGTTGTCCAAGTCTTCCACTCGGTCCATTAGGCTGTGTACCATATCTGTGTTATATTATGTGATAGAGGAGGATTCTTAAATTTATTTGTGGATACTTTCATGTGTTTATTCAATAGTAGTAACTCTATGTGTGAATTCATTGACATCTTTTCGGAGTTCACTAAATAGATTTTTAACCTCTGCCATTATTCCTTTTATATCCTCTTTTGAGGAGAGTGACTTGAGGTCTTCTTTTGTGACATATTATGATGGTAGGTCAGGCAGACCATGTGTCTGCATGGATGTCACTTGTCATGGTTTTCGGTGTAAAGGAGTAGTGTCCTGATCAGTGGCATCAGGTGTTTTAAGGTAGTGATTCATGTTTCTGGATTAAGTATTTTGTCTGCTTTTGTGGATTTATTTTGGGGCATTCCAGAATATGTATATGGTGAGAGTATGAGGTCTTGTAACTCCTTCTTTTATCAAGGAGAACATGTGGGTATAGCTTTATCAGTGGGTCTGATGTATTTTAAGTATTGTCAGTTTTTGAGAAAATGAAGTATGTAGTTTCTCCTTCAGTGTTTTTTGTGAATTTATTTGTGTTGTTCAAGCCTCCTCTTCGTATGTGCCTTTTCCACTTTGAAGGCCTATTCACTAACCACTACTTCCTCTTCTTCCTATCCCCTTGTAAAAGTTGTGTCTGGCTATGGAGTGTGTTAGCGGGCAATTTACTTACTCATCTGCCTCCTGCTTAAAGATTTATCACTGATGTCTCTTGTGTAGCTGTCTTCTGGGGCGTCTTCTTGCTGTTTGGTATGGATAGGTATGCAGATGCTGTGAATTGTGCGATGCACTGTGACTGACGTGGGTTTGCGGCCTGTATTTGCGGTCCGTGCTGCGCACTCCACCTGTTATAATTATCCGATCAGCTCCAGATTTGCCTTAGATGCTCTCAAAGTGTTTCCCTCGATGTTCATTTACCCTAGGTGATTGGAGATTGTGAGCCATTACAGGTTGCAGGAGCTCTAAGCAACTGTGGACATCTTCCAGCATGGCCAAGCTCCGCCCCACAGATATCAGCTTTTTAACTACTAATTCTTCACTACTAACTCAGGTTCGAAGAGATATTAGCGACCTGAAAGGAGCAGAACACAAACATGCTGAAACAGAAGTTCTCACCAGATAACTCTATCAACAGAGCATAACTATCTCCTCTCTTCAGGATCGCATAGAAGATCTAGACAATAGGGGGAGAAGACAGAACCTCTGCATCTACAGAATGCCAGAAGCAGTTGGGTCTACCCCAGCTTAAATTCATATCTCCAGATACTCTTCTCCAATCCAACAGGTAGCACTGCCGAAAGGAAGTTCAGTCTGACCAGGGCTAACTGCGCCCTTAGACCCCCACCCAAAGAGTCAAACTTTGCCAGAGACATTATCATGCAGTTTACTAACTATAAAGACAAAGAAAAATTCTGGTGGCTGCAAGGAAAAAAACACTGAATACAACTTGAAGAGCCTCCTATACAGATATACAGACCTCAGCCCACTTACATTGAAAAAAGAAAGGAGACCAAATTCCTTAGAGCCCACCTGCAGTCATTGAATATTCCTTAAATATAGGGATTCCCTTTCTGCCTAAGGGTAATGAAAGAACACAGTCTATCATGTACCGTTTACCAGAAGACTTGGAAGATTTCTGCAAATGACTGAATATAACACCCCCTCCCTTCCTAGTCTCCAGGATGGAGAGGGAGACATTGTGCCCTAACCATTAGACATCCAAGATATACCCCCTTAAATAGGGTACTTTCTCTCCTCCAATGCTATTATTGGAGATGAGAGATAGACTCTACACCAACCCATAAGGATAAAGAGCCTCCGCATGAACTGGTCAAGTCCTCTAAATATAGTTTGACGTACTGTTAAGTACCTTCATAATAGTTTAATAATAGGTACAATCCCATATAGAACATTAACCTTAGCCTTTATGCCTTACCCCCATTATGTCTCCTTGAGTTGAGTCAAGTCGCAACCCATTTATTCTTATTCTAAATGTTTGAAATAGTTTCTCCTAGTCTGAGAAAATTCATATAAGTAGAATGACTGTTCTTTGCTTTATTCTTATATGTTTTGTTTTATTTTTATTTCAGGATACTGGACCCTCTCCTCTTTTTACTTCCTTTCCTTTTCTGATCCTACTCTTCCATTACACAGCACATACACAATAGAGGCATAGCATGTAAGATCTCACCTAAGGTATGTACAATTCACATTACATTCCCATACACTTCACCAGGTCACTATACACCTATCTTAATTGAGGATAAACAATCACATTACTAGTGAGCTTCTCTTATTAAATTATACAAGTTCACATGAATCAACACAAATGTAAAATAATAACCTAAAACGTAAAGGGTTTAAATTCTTTCACTAAAAGATCCATATCCTGGTTCCATAGGTGCAGCAGGGGTATTATTTTTGTCCAAGAAACCCATTTTTGTGAGGCTGTGGCACTCAGATGCTCCTCCTTTGGGGTTATTTACTTCCACACTGAAAAAAAAGCGGTTAGTATCCTGTTTCACAGACACATATTCTTCCAACTAATTTCACAAAGTCAGTGTGATGAGGGAAATCTCCTTATCCTCACAGGACTTTTTTTCAACTGCTCAGTCACCTTGATAAATGTTTACACACCTAATGCTAGGCAAGCAGCATTTTTTCGTAAAGTGGCTGACAAAATATTAAAAACTGCTAAAGGAACAGTAATTCTTACTGGAGACTATAATGTTGCCCTAGAGTCCTATTGGGAGTATTCTCTAAGACATATTACTATTCTAGTCTCTTCATTAAAGTGTATAGCTTCTAAATTGCAGGTACTCTACTTAATTGATGCTTGGCTCATACAGAACCCCAACACTAGAGACTTCACTTTCTATTCCCATCTCTAGGCTGGATTAACTTTTTATTGACCAATTGAGTCTGTGCCTTGTGTACTCCTCTAATATTCAGGGTACACCCTGGTCTGACCACTCGATGGTCAGTATTTAACTTACCTGCCCATCAGCACCATTATCCCAGTTTATTTGATGACTGGATTTGACACTTCTTAAAAAACTGATAATCAATGGAAAAATGTCCCAATCCATTAAAGAATACTTCTCCTTTAAACAAAACTCCCACCTGAATTACACATTGATTTAGTATGTACATAAAGCAGTGATCTGTGGTAAGTTGCTAAAACAGAAAGCTTTACTAATAAAAAACATATCAAATCTTGTTATGCAATCTACATGATATCGAAACCCAACACAAGAAAGCCCCAAAAGATGAAAAAACATCTCCAAACAACTACAAACCTCTAGATTAATCCTAAATAACTTTTTTGAAAAAGAAGCACATAGAGTGCTTTACTATATCAAAAATTGCACTACTAAAGGGCAATAAAGTTGGGACATTACTAGCAAAAGCATTGAGGTGGGGGGGGGCGGGTCCGAACACCGACCAAGATGGCTGCTTTTAATTTTAGCTGACTCTGGGAGCTGATAGATCCGTTGCCTATCGCTTCTCAAATTTATAATCCAAACCTGGAATTACAACTAGCTTGTTGATTAATATCTGAAGAACGGATTTTTGTGTTTTTCAACTTTGAATTCCAGCCAAGCAGACCGGAATAGATGAGGAACGCAGCGGAGGCCTAGTAACAGACCTGGCTCCTCATTTACCCTCCCTGAGTCCTGATATGTCAGGAATGACAGCCGTATGTGCTGTCCAGTTCTATTGTTGCTAAATGGGGAAGTTGATCTAATTCAGGGACGCTCAATTTTGGATCAGCCGTTGGATACTTTAGAGCCGAAGATCATAACTGCTAAGCTAAAAACCCTGCAAGCTTCACAAGACTATAATGGCGGCCTCCTGTTGTAGTGAGGGGATCATGGATGCAATTGACCGGTGGGAGAAAGAGGCACAAAAGACCCTAGCGGACCACTTTGCAAGATTTCAGCGAGACCTGCTTGATCTACTTGGCCCACACCTGAAAGGAACCGTTACACAGAGTGCTTTTAGCACATTGGGGAGCTTTCACGAGCTGAAAGAGGGAGACCCAGGAAAGCTAGTTCCGGCTCCGTTAGATTCGAGAGTCACTCTAAGGGGAACAGCTGGGCAGCAAAAGAAAGGTGCTGCACAGCCTATCGCAACATCGGATGGCTTGTTGGAAATACCTGCTCTGCTGCACTATACTGAGACAAGCCGGGACTCACAAACAAGAGGTGTCGAGGTGCGCGGGTGCCTGCGCCATGTCCCTCTTCTGTTGGGAAAATCCTGGGAGCTCCTTCCACATCTTGATGGTAATATACCCATTCAGCCAAAAGATCGTACAGCTATATGTCGACTGCAATTTGGGAACGCAGCTGACGTTGGATCTTTGTCCCAGAGAACTGGTGTGGGCTAAATTTTGTGCTATTTAGCGTGACAGTTACGGATCATGCCTCCAAAAGCTGTCATAGGACTAGTAACACCCATAGTAGAAGTGTCCTTTCCTTATGGCGACTAGACCAGTCAGATTACGTGCAAACCCACCCTACTTATGTTCATTCCCTAAGATGTGCACTATATATGTACTCTATGCTCCACGACTTTTGTTCTCAGTGGACACAGGCTCAGGGGCTTAAATTGGACGAAAGCTCAGTTATCCTTTATATGATAATACTGTATGTCCAATCACTGTGGGACTGCCTGTCTGAGCTTTCTTGAATTTGTACACTGCATAATCTTTATATATGAAAATTGGATAAGTGGACATCTACAGCTGAGCTCTACATAATGCTCTGATTCATAGGTTTCCTAATTGCCAATTGTATATCTACATACATGTTTCTGTCTGCCACTTGAAAATCTAGTTTAGGACAGGTTATAAATTCAAGTAGTAGGTTAGCTATATATATAGTTTTATTATTGAACTAACATACTGGCATATACCTGCAGCATAGTTCCTAAATGCAAAAAAATTGTTCTGTGAGCAAATTGAGCAAGTGGCATAGTGAGTTTAGGGTGGATTCAACGCCCACATATACTGCTCCTAGACCAGTGGGCAGGAAACTTTTCATATATAGCATGATATATGTAAAGTAAGATATTGTAACGTTAGATCAATCCACACTGCATATATGCTCTTACTGGACACCGGAGTACACCACAAGACCCACTGTGTTTTGGTAAATCAGACCACAATAGTTTATCTTACTAACTGCGATCAGGGGGCAATAAGCTACCTACGGCCGAGGTGGCAGGCCCTCAGACCTTAAATTAAAGTTACCATAGGAAGTGGTTTGTAGAAACATAACTGTGGAATAATAAGCAGGCAGATTTTTGTACTAGCATTATGCTTCCATGATATAGTGATCCAGAGCCGTGACAGACACATGTCTCTTAATTTGCATATATACCCCTATTCCCTGGGCAGACTTTCTCTCCTGCCCTATCTAGCACAACACTAATGATCCTAGTATTACATTTACACTGTATAACACAGCACACTTAGTTTTTTCATTAAGGTTCATAAGATGGTGTCCTATAATATACTATAATATGATGTAGCATAAATAATTACTATGGTCATGATTCACAGTCCTTTGCTACGTTTTATACTATGATTTTATTATCTCAAATCAGTTGTGTATATTTCGGGTCCAAAAGTGGCCCATTTTGTTATTTGTTTCCCCTAAAATTCCCTGTTATGTCTAATTTTTTTTCATGAGGTCCAAGAGAGGCCTCCGTTGTTCACAGAGGGAAGTCATTATGTGTGACTTTATATCATATTTCAAGGGGACTCCCCTTAAATAGAAAACCTGAGGTTGTTGTATATTTATATAATTGGATGCTTAAATATGGGTATATTGTTATATTTATGATGTATACCGACTGGTGATTACCCTATGTTTCTGAAACCAAGTTTTATTATATTACTTCTAATATCTGATGTACATGATTGTGTAATTGTACTTGTTAACAACCTCAATAAAAATTAAAAAAAAAAAAAAAAAAAAAAGCATTGAGGTGGAAAACGTATAACCTATTCGTAAATAAGATACTAACGCCAGACAATTTACCCGTGTATGATTGAATAGGAATAGCAAAGATCTTTTGAGGCATATTATAAAGATGTAAATAGCTTAACCCCCATTAGCATGGATGACACTCTGAACAACATAAATAATTACATAGTAGAAGCGAATATACCAGCATTAGAGCAGGCTATCAAATAAATCCCAGTCTCCATTCAGGAGGTAATTAACGCCATAGATGCAATGTCTAACAATAAAAGTCCAGGGCCAAACAGCTACTCCACGGCTTATTATAAACAGTATAAACACATTTTGGCCCCACACTTGGCTAAATTATTTCAATCACTTGACAATCAGGGTAATCTTTCCATAGACATGATGGGAGCATACCTCAAGTTACTACTTAAACCTGACAAAAACCAAGCTGAGCCAGGTAATCACCGCCCTTTCTCCATCCTAAACACAGGCGCAAAAAATAGTCCTTTTTTTTACCCACACTGGTACATGTGGATCAAGCAGAGTGGTCATGAAAAATACCATTAGGGTTTTACACCTGATGGAATACGCTTATAATCTTGTAACTGGCCTGGTCTCTACTGATACAGAAAAGGCCTTTAATAGGCTTAATTGGTACTTTTTAAGGTCAGCCCTGAAAGTGTACTGTTTTGGTCCACAAATAATTAACAGAATGTTTGGCCTTTATGCTGCACTATCAGTACACATTAAAGTAAATGAAATCCTATCTGACTCGTTCCAGATAAAGAATGGCACAAGGCAGGGATGCCCCCTCTCCCCAATCTTATTCATCTTAGCTATGGAAGCTTTAGCTGCCCACATAAGGCAAAATGCACATGCAAAAGGAGTGCCTATCGGAGCTAATGAATATAAAATAAGCCTCAATGCAGATGACATCCTCCTCACCCTTACTTCGTCCTACTCTTTTCTGGCTTCTCTAACAGAAGAATTCCAAAAATTTGGCAATTTTTCCCATTTTCTCATAAACAACCAGAAATCAGTAGTTTTAATCATTAACATGAAGCCCATCCAGTTCAAAGCCCTCACAGCCATATACCCTTAAAAACTACAATCAGAATCTGTTAAATATCTTGGACCTACACTAAATTCTCTGCCAACTATAAACCCCTTTATTCTAGGATCCAAAATGATTTTAAAAATTGGCTAAATAATCTGAAAATTCACAGACAGTAATCAGAGCAGGGCAACAGGAGAAATGTTTGGAGATATCAGAAATGTGAAGTATGAAATTCAGGAAACTAGAGAGACAGGAATTTAAATGGTGATATAAACAGAGGAGGAAATACGTATAAATATTTGAGGCTATGGACAAATGAGAGATGCAATAGGGCCAACTTAAGTTATTGGGAACTCAAGCAACAAAATATGTGAATGAGAGATGAAATTGAGTTTCTAAAGAAACAGCTGATAGAGCTGGAGTGCTGAACTTGAATCATACATTTTTGTTTATAAGCATGTTTGTTTGCAGTGCATTTTTTATGTCATGTGTACTTTTAGTTTTAAGTTCAATGAATAATTTTAAGTGTTTTTATAATTAAGTTTTACATATGCCAATATTTAGAATGCATAGTAAATCGATGCATTTTCTTTCTAAAAACAAAATAACAGATACCTCCATTGTATAAAATGTATCACAATGGAGATGTAAAATGGGGCATTAGGCCAAAACAATATATGGCATAAAGGGGTAAATAAATAATCATATAGGGCAAGCAACATACGTTTAAATAATGGAGCAAAGTGGGATGATGCAATGATAGAGGCACATCCTAACTTGAAGTTAATAAATGTCAATGTGGTTTCTACTGCAGATGAAGTGTTGTAGTGTGAAGTAAATATATGCCTGGTTTTAATCTCTGTTTATTCCTTTAAGGGTCCTGAAAAAACTAAGTAGTTCAAAGAGAGGCGATTAGTAAAGCAAGTGCAAGGACCAGATGCCAAAAAAATGACCACAAAGAATTTCAGTGAACCATTATAACTTTTGTTTTACAGGTACAATTCACATTTTATTAATAAAGATTTTACTATACACATACCCATCTAGTGTACCCACACTCAAGAACTCATACATTAACTATTCCCCCCCCCAATTTTATGAAACATTGTATAAATGTTTCTAATGGGATTTAGCATAGGATTTTGTTTTTCTATGTATAATTTTGAGTGATTTTTTTAAAATGAATTGTATAAAGTTAGACTTGGAATTGATAGTCCTAGAAAAGTAAAGAAGAGCTTGTATCACTGAGGGAATGATATTCCGAAGGGATGGTGGGAGAATTTTTCACTCCCACTGTATTCTTCTGTACTAGTTGGTATAACTTGAGCAACATAGGAGAAGAAAAAGTGAGGGAATATGGTGACATAGCTTACAGATTTTATTCCTGGAATACTCACCTAGCTATTATTAAAATACCTTCCCCCCAGATACACCTTTGTCTATTAGCTAGGTATTTAATATTGGTTTTAAAGACTCCCATTAACCCCTTAATGACCACAGCACTTTTCCATTTTCTGTCCGTTTGGGACCAAGGCTATTTTTACATTTTTGCGGTGTTTGTGTTTAGCTGTAATTTCCCTCTTACTCATTTACTGTACCCACACATATTATATACCGTTTTTCTCGCCATTAAATTAACTTTCTAAAAATACCATTATTTTCATCATATCTTATAATTTACTATAAAAAAAATTATAAAATATGAGGAAAAAATGGAAAAAAACACACTTTTTTTAACTTTGACCCCCAAAATCTGTTACACATCTACAACCACCAAAAAAAAACATGCTAAATAGTTTCTAAATTTTGTCCTGAGTTTAGAAATACCTAATATTTACATGTTCTTTGCTTTTTTTGAAAGCTATAGGGCCATAAATACAAGTAGCATTTTGCTATTTCCAAACTACTTTTTTTCAAAATTAGCGCTAGTTACATTGGAACACTAATATCTTTCAGGAATCCCTGAATATCAATTGACATGTATATATTTTTTTTTAGAAGACATCCCAAAGTATTAATCTAGGCCAATTTTGGTATATTTCATGCCACCATTTCACCGCCAAATGCGATCAAATACAAAATATCGTTCACTTTTTCACAAATTTTTTCACAAACTTTAGGTTTCTCACTGAAATTATTTACAAACAGCTTGTGCAATTATGGCACAAATGGTTGTAAATGCTTCTCTGGGATCCCCTTTGTTCAGAAATAGCAGACATATATGGCTTTGGCATTGCTTTTTGGTAATTAGAAGGCCGCTAAATGCCGCTGCGCACCACACGTGTATTATGCCCAGCAGTGCAGGGGTTAATTAGGGAGCTTGTAGGGAGCTTGTATGGTTAATTTTAGCTTTAGTGTAGTGTAGTAGACAACCCAAAGTAATGATCTAGGCCCATTTTGGTATATTTCATGCCACCATTTCACCGCCAAATGCGATCAAATAAAAAAAAAACGTTAAATTTTTCACAATTTTAGGTTTCTCACAGAAATCATTTACAAACAGCTTGTGCATATGACTTTGGCGTTGCTTTCTGGTAATTAAAAGGCCGCAAAATGCTGCTGCGCATCACACGTGTATTATGGCTAGCAGTGAAGGGGTTAATTAGGAAGTTTGTAGGGAGCTTGCAGGGTTAATTTTAGCTTTAGTGTAGAGATCAGCCTCCCACCTGACACATCAGACCTCCTGATCCCTCCCAAACAGCTCCCTTCCCTCCCCCACCCCACAATTGCCCCCGCCATCTTAAGTACTGGCAGAAAGTCTGCCAGTACTAAAATAAAAGCTTTTTGGGGGGTTTAGGTTTTTTTTTTAAAAAAAATTATAATTATTCTGCTGTATAGGACCCCCCTTAGCCTCCAACCTCCCTGATCCCCCCCAAAACAGCTTTGTAACCTTCCCTATCTGCCTTATTGGGGCCATCTTGGGTACTGGCAGCTGTCTGCCAGTACCCAGCTTACACAAAAAAGTGCTTTTTTTTCTTAGTTTTTTTTTTCTGTAGTGTAGCTTCCCCAAACTCCCCCCCCCCCACCACAAACCCCAACCACCTCATTGATCGTTTTTTTTTTTCAGTTATTTTAAACTGATTGCACCTTTTTCTGTAGTGTAGCGGTTCCCACCCGCTCCCTCCCCGTGCACGCGCCCGCCCCCGCCCTCCCGTGCACGCGCGCGCGTCCGTGCGCGCCCCCGGGCATCCCCGCCCACGATCCCGCCCCCCTCCACATCTCCAGGGCCATCGATGGCCGCCACCCGCCTCCCGGTAATGCTCCCACCCACCAACGAAGGAAGCCACCGATCTCCAGTGCAGAGAGGGCCACAGAGTGGCTCTCTCTGCATCGGATGGCTTCAAAAGGTTATTGCAGGATGCCTCCATATCGAGGCATCACTGCAATAACCGGAAAGTAGCTGGAAGCAAACAGGATCGCTTCCAGCTGCTTTCCACACCGAGGACATGCAGGGTACGTCCTCAGGCATTAACTGCCTTTTTTTTGAGGACGTACCCTGCTCGTCCTCGGTCGTTAAGGGGTTAACTTTAGACTGGCATGTGATAGGCCAGACCCTTTTAAATTGAGAATACAATTGGGAAACACTCTCTCTCTCTCTCTCTCTCTCTCTCTCTCTCTCTATCTCTCTCTTTTCCTGCTCTTGCTTAAGGATGGTTGATTTTGGACAAAGTGAGAAAGCACTCATTAGAGAATTTGGCTATATTCCTGGGATAAAATTATGTGATAATTTTAGAAGTGTTGCACAAATTGGAGTTGTGGTAGCTAAAGTTGCCCTGTATTAATTATTTGGACGGCTTTGCTGTAAAAAATATAAGTGTATATATATCTGTAAATATATTCCGCTTATTACAACATATATTGATTCCTAATAAATTCTTTGGAAATAACGAAGACCCTTTAATATTAATAACCACAGGCCGTATTCAGGTTATTAAAATTACGTTACTACTTAGAATTTGAAATATCCGGCAAACAATCCCAATTAGCCTTCCTACATCATATATCCAAAACCTGCCATCTCTCCTCAATACATTTATATAGGAAAAAATCAAATCTAGACAAAGGAGGCATGAGCGTCCCCTCCATCCTAACATACTTTCATTTGAATATATTGTAAAGGGTCTTGGAATGGCTTATTCTAGACTTGTTCTCTTGCCTCTAAGCCTTGGCTGCTTCTCTCTATTTGTGTGTGTATACACACCTTGCATTACCTTTCCTTATCCTGCCTGCAGCACTGGGGGCTGAACTCTGGTTATTGCTTTGCCTGTATCACCTGTGCTCATTCACAACCTGTCAGTTAGGCTTACCTTGGACTTCCTACCAATTAGCATAACATTATTTGGCTATATAACCCTTCCTTTTCCTGTGATCATTGTCAGTTCTTTCTTTCATGTTTCCTGTTTCTAGTTTAGGTGTCTTTGTTCCTGAATCCCCACAACTGACCCTGGCTTGTGACCCCGGCTCTGTTCTTCATTTACTCCCACCCCTGGCTTCCTTTCATTTCAGCAATACCTTGACTACTCTCTTGGATTTACCCTTGTTTGTACAGAATACTCGGATCCTTGTTTTTTGCACACAGCCCCCGTGCATTTATTCACAGCCCAGGTGGTTTTCTTACCTGATCACTTTGGGCTGTAATATCTGTGAGGGTGAACATATATCTCTGCTACAGACTCCAATCCAGGTAAGACCTTTACAATTACAAGTGGAGTGCTAATTTATCACGCACCCACAAATGGGCAAATTTACTTTTTTGCGGGCATATGATAAATAACCAGTCATTACAAGTAGCAATTAGCACTCACATTTTGTTTTAAATGCCCCCCAATTGCCCCAAAATACACTATGTAGTGCTTATTAAAAATAAAAAATATTAGCATTTACCAAAAAATGCACAAAGAAGTTATTAGCGGTTAAAATTGAGGTGTATGTGGTTGTGGCATGTCACTGAAAAGTGCCTATACATATATATTTGTGTTAATATGTTAATAAACACATATTAACACATAAATCTATATGTATATAATCATATACATATTAGGGATGGGCGAATGTGTAAATTTCCGAATTCAAATGTTAGAACGAATGTTATTACCGAAATTCGAATTACAAATCCGAATTTTGATACGAACAAATATTTTTAAAAAATCTATAATTGAATGCTATTTACAGTTTTCGAATATCACTTTCGAATTTGAATGTTTATAATTAGATTGAATGTCCACCTTCGAAATTTCGAATTTAACATTCTATTTAACAAATACTATTCAGAAGTTCAATAGTTCATGTGGTAGGGAATCTAGTAAATTGATACATAATAGATACAAATATATAAATTTGAATGTTTCTATTTCGATTGAATATTGCATAATTCGAATATTACATTTAAATAAAGCATTATAGAAATGCTATTACAAATATATACATTCAAATTTTTCTAATTCAAATACTGCATAATTCGAATATTACATTTAAAGAAAGCATTAGAAATACTATTCCAAAAATATAAAATCGAATTTTTCTAAACAATTATTTTCTAATGTAATCGTAAAATTCAAAACCGAACATTCGAACTTCGAATGTTAGAATGTTATGTAAACATTAAAAATTGTATTTGAATGAACGAATGTGTTAAAATGTGTTTCATTTTTCGAATGTTGCGAAACATTCGGCCACCCCTAATACATATACTGTATATTTACATTTGCTGCCCATCGCTGCGCCACTTACCCCTTTTGCTGCACAAATTACCCTCTTTGCTGCACTAGTTATCATGCCATCTCAAAGCATTGGAGCCTTTAGAAGTGTGCTCTCAACTCCGTGTTCGCATTGCACCTAACATAATACCAGCGCACGTTTACGTTCATTGGTATTACAAAGTGGAGCACAAACATCGCTTTGGCGAAAGTGATATTTTCCACTTGTAATCTGGCCCTTTATGTACGAATATATGTGTTTATATATATAAATATATATATACGCGCAACAAACATTAGAACACCCCTGGGCATCACTTAAATGTTGAATGACAAATGATTTAGAGTTGTATCACCTTACAGTAATTGCATTTCTTTTAAGTTGAACAGTAGGCTATTGGCTCTTATGTAAAAATGAAAAAAACTGTTTAGATTTACTACTCAATGCAACAAAAGTCAGTACACCTTTCATTACTGAGAGTCAAATCTTTAATTTTTTCAATACTTTGTATGTCCACCTTTATTTTTGATGACTCAAACCTCCTTGGCATGGAGATTTTCTGCCAACTTTTTAGATGCTCTTTTAGGGGATGTCTTGTTCTACCTTTCTTTTTAAAATACCGCAAAGGTTTTCTATTGGATTCAAGTCGGGTGACCTACTTGTCCAGGTAATAGTTTTTACTCTTTTCTTTTTTAGAAACTCTGTCATGATTTTGGCATTGTCATTTGGTTTGTTATCATGCTGGAATATTCTTCTTCTGCAAGAGAGAGACAGGGAGTCATCTTGTCAGCCAGCATTTTCGTATATCCACAAGCATTCATGATGCCATCATCTTGGCTCAAATACACACAACTCCGCCATCTTCTACAGACCTCCCATTCAGATGTCCAGAAAGATTCTGGAGGGGACTCTGTACATTTCTCTACCTACATACACGCAGAAATGGCAGGAGGAGTTAGGGATAGATATCTCCCACCCAAAAGTGGCTTAATTATTTTCTAATCTTAAAAAATGTCCTGTTCTTTGCTCTTTGAGGGGATGTAGGTGAGGGTGTGACTCCTCTAGGCTATCTGTACTGCAAATGGACTTGCCCAAAAAATATACTATTACTTCTCTATTAAATAATAAGTAAGATGCATTCATTTCTGGTCTATGTATACACATTCAATTAGCATTAAGAGCTCTAATGATCATCAATCACTAGCTTCACAATCTGATATTCAATTAAAACACCCTCTAGTATGTTAAAAAAAATAATATATATATATATATATATATATATATATATATATATTAAAATTTATTAGCACAACTTAGTGCATATATATTACTTTAAAAACAATAGTGATGACGCCGGTGTCTAGATTTTAACACTTGATATACATGGTTCATTTCAATAATACATTTGCAAAAGCATTTATAACATATGCTACAGCATATAAATTCCAATGGATATAAAAAATGAATTAATTAAGCTTGATGTTATATACTAGTAAGGAATATCTAAATCGCCATATCAAAACTCAAATTAGGAGCGGTCATTGAAATTGTTAAGCCTAATCCTTGTTTGTACTTAAAGAAAGTTCCTTTTGGCTAGATTATGAGTTGTGCATTAGGGTTAAAAGCAGCGTTGAGAGGTCCTAACGCTGCTTTTTAACGCCCGCTGGTATTGCGAGTTTTGAAATGACAGGCTCACCGCTCACTTTTTTGTCCAGACTCGCAAATACTGCAAATCCACTTACGTCAATTGCGTATCCTATATTTTCAATGGGACTTGCATAACGCCGGTATTACGAGTCTAACCAAAAGTGAGAGGTAGACCCTCTCCTGTCAAGACTTGTACCGCATTTTAAAGTTAGTAACATAAAACTCTTAACTAAAGTGCTAAAAAGTACACTAACACCCATAAACTACCTATTATACCCAAAACCGAGGCACCCCCCCACATCACAAACACTAAAATAAAATGTTTAACCCCTAATCTGCTGAACCGGACATCGCCAACACCTAACTACATTTATTAACCCCTAATCTGCCGACCCCAATGTCGTCGCCACTATATTAAATGTATTAACCCCTAAATCTAAGTCTAACCCTAAACCCCCCCAAATTAAATATAATTACAATTAAACTAAATCAAATTTCTATCATTAACTAAATTATTCCTATTTAAAACTAAATACTTACAGATAAAATAAACCCTAAGCTAGCTACAATATCACTAATAGTTACATTGTAGCTAGCTTAGGGTTTGTTTTTATTTTACAAGCAACTTTGTATTTAATTTAACTAGGTACAATAGTTATTAAATAGTTATTAACTATTTAATAACTACCTAGTTAAAATAAAGAAAAATGTACCTGTAAAATAAAACCTAACCTAAGTTACAATTATACCTAACACTACACTATAATTAAATGAATTACCTAAACTAAATATAATTAAAAAATATCTAAAGTACGAAACCCCCCCCACTAAATTACAGAAAATAATAAAATAATTACAAAAATTTTAACCTAATTACTACACCTACTCTAATCCCCCTAACAAAATAAAAAAGCCCCCCAAAATAAAAAATGACCTACCCTACACTAAATTACAAATAGTCCTTAAAGGGCCTTATGTGGTGCATTGCCCCAAAGTAATCAGCTCTTTTACCTGTAAAAAAATGTACAATCCCCCCCAACATTAAAACCCACCACCCACACAACCAATCCTACTCTAAAACCCACCCAATCCCCCCTTAATAAACCTAACACTAACCCCTTGAAGATCACCCTACCATGAGACGTCTTCACCCAACCGGGCAGAAGTGGTCCTCTAGATGGGCAGAAGTCTTCATCCAAGCCGGGCAGAAGAGGTCCTCCAGACGGGCAGAAGTCTTCATCCAGACAGCATCTTCTATCTTCATCCATCCGGCGTGGAGCGGGTACATCTTCAAGACATCCGATGTGGAGCATCCTCTTCTTTCTTTGTCCGACGACTGAATGAAGGTTCCTTTAAATGACGTCATCCGAGATGGTGTCCCTTCAATTCCGATTGGCTGATAGAATTCTATCAGTAAATCGGAATTAAGGTAGAAAAAATCCTATTGGCTGATCCAATCAGCCAATATCCTATTGGCTGATCCAATCAGCCAATATGTTTGAGCTGGCATTCTATTGGCTGTTCCAATCAGCCAATAGAATGCAAGCTCAATCCTATTGGCTGATTGCATCAGCCAATAGGATTTTTTCTACCTTAATTCCGATTGGCTGAGAATTCTATCAGACAATCGGAATTGAAGGGACGCCATCTTGGATGACGTCATGTAAAGGAACCTTCATTCAGTCGTCGGACGAAGAAAGAAGAGGATGCTCCGCGTTGGATGTCTTGAAGATGGACCCGCTCTGCGCCAGATGGATGAAGATAGAAGATGTTGTCTGGATGAAGACTTCTGCCCATCTGGAGGATCTCTTCTGCCTGGCTTGGATGAAGACTTCTGCCCGTCTGGAGGACCACTTCTGCCTGGTTGGGTGAAGACATCTCAGTGTAGGGTGATCTTCAGGGGGTTAGTGTTAGGTTTTTTAAGGGGGGATTGGGTGGGTTTTAGAGTAGGGTTGGTTGTGTGGGTGGTGGCTTTTAATGTTGGAGGGGAATTTTTACAGGTAAAAGAGCTGATTACTTTGGGGCAATGCCCTGCAAAAGGCCCTTTTAAGGGCTATTTGTAATTTAGTGTAGGGTAGGGCTTTTTTTATTTTGGGGGGCTTTTTTATTTTGTTAGGGGGATTAGAGTAGGTGTAATTAGTTTAAAAATCTTGTAATTATTTTATTATTTTCTGTAATTTAGTGTTTGTTTTTTTCGTACTTTAGATAATTTTTTTAAATTGTAATTAATTGTATTTAGTTTAGGTAATTTATTTAATTATAGTGTAGTGTTAGGTGTAATTGTAACTTAGTTTAGGTTTTATTTTACAGTTAAATTTGTCTTTATTTTAACTAGGAAGTTATTAAATAGTTAATAACTATTTAATAACTATTGTACCTAGTTAAAATAAATACAAAGTTGCCTGTAAAATAAACATAAACCCTAAGAAAGCTACAATGTAACTATTAGTTATATTGTAGCTATCTTACGGCTAGATTTAGAGTTGGGCGGTAGCCGTGAAAACCAGCGTTAGAGGCTCCTAACGTTGGTTTTTACCGCCCTCTGGTATTTGGAGTCAGTCAGGAAAGGGTCTAACGCTCACTTTCCAGCCGAAAATTTTCCATACCACAGATCCCCCTACGCCATTTGCGTATCCTATCTTTTCAATGGTATCTTCCTAACGCCGGTATTTAGAGTCGTGGCTGAAGTGAGCGTTAGAAATCTAATGACAAAACTCCAGCCGCAGAAAAAAAACAGGAGTTAAGAAGTTTCTGGGCTAACGCCGGTTCATAAAGCTCTTAACTACTGTGCTCTAAAGTACACTAACACCCATAAACTACCTATGTACCCCTAAACCGAGGCCCCCCCACACCGCCACCACTCTATTAAATTTTTCAACCCCTAATCTGCCGCTCCGTACACCGCCGCCAGCTGCATTATCCCTATGTACCCCTAATCTGCTGCCCCTAACATCGCCGACCCCTATATTATATTTATTAACCCCTAATCTGCCCCCCCAACATCGCCGCTACTTTACCTACACTTATTAACCCCTAATCTGACGACCGAACCACACCGCTACTATAATAAATGTATTAACCCCTAATCCGCATCACTCCCGCAACAATAACCCTATAATAAATAGTATTAACCTCTAATCTGCCCTCCCTAACATCGCCGACTGATTGGCTGATCCAATCATATTCCAATCAGCCAATCAGATTGAGCTCGCATTCTATTGGCTGTTCCGATCAGCCAATAGAATGCGAGCTCAATCTGATTGGCTGATTGGACTATTTTAGCTATTAAATAGTTATTAACTATTTAATAGCTATTGTACCTGTTTAAAATAATTACAAAGTTGCCTGTAAAATAAATATTAATCCTAAAATAGCTACAATATAATTATAATTTATATTGTAGCTATATTAGGGTTTATTTTACAGGTAAGTATTTAGCTTTAAATAGGAATAATTTATTTAATAAGAGTTAATTTATTTATTTAGATTTAAATTATATTTAACTTAGGGGGGTGTTAGTGTTAGGGTTAGACTTAGCTTTAGGGGTTAATCCATTTATTAGACTAGCGGCGAGATCCGATCGGCAGATTAGGGGTTAATTATTGTAGGTAGCTGGCGGCGACGTTGTGGGGGGCAGATTAGGGGTTAATACATATAATATAGGGGTCGGTGGTGTTAGGGGCAGCAGATTAGGGGTACATAACTATAGTGTATGTTGCAGTGGTATACGGAGCGGCAGATTAGGGGTTAAAAATAATATGCAGGGGTCAGCAATAGCGGGGGCGGCATATTAGGGGTTAATAAGTGTAAAGTTAGGGGTGTTTAGACTCGGGGTACATGTTAGAGTGTTAGATGCAGACGTAGGAAGTGTTTCCCCATAGAAAACAATGGGGCTGCGTTAGGAGCTGAACGCTGCTTTTTTGCAGGTGTTAGGTTTTTTTTCAGCTCAAACTGCCCCATTGTTTTCTATGGGGGAATCAAGCACGTTTTTGAAGCTGGCCACGTCCGTAAGCAACGCTGGTATTTAGAGTTGCAGTGGCGGTAAATATGCTCTACGCTCCTTTTTTGGAGCCTAACGCAGCGATTCTGTGAGCTCTAAATACCAGCGGTATTTAAAAGGTGCGGGGGGAAAAAAGCACGCGTAGCTAACGCACCCCTTTGGCCGCAGAACTCTAAATCTAGCCGATAGGTTTTATTTTATAGGTAAGTATTTAGTTTTAAATAGGAATTATTTAGTGAATTGTATTAATTTTATTTAGATTTATTTAAATTAAATTAAAGTTAGGGTGGGTTAGGGTTAGACTTAGGGGTTAATAACTTTATTATAGTGGTGGCGATGTTGGGGGCAACAGATTAGGGGTTAATAAATGTAGTTAGGTTGCTGCGACATTGGGGGCGGCAGATTAGGGGTTAATAAATATAATGTAGGGTTCAGCGATGTTGGGGGCAGCAGATTAGGGGTTCATAAGTATAATGTAGGTGGCGGTGGTGTCCGGAGTGGCAGATTAGGGGTTAATAATATAATGCATATGTGGGCGATGTCGGGGGCAGCAGATTAGGGGTTAATAAGTGTAATATTAGGGGTGTTTAGACTCGGGGTTCATGTTAGGGTGTTAGGTGTAGACATACATTTTATTTCCCCGTAGGATTCAATGAGGCTGCGTTAGAAGCTGAACGCTGTTTTTTTGCAGGTGTTAGGTTTTTTTCAGCCGGCTCTCCCCCATTGATTCCTATGTGTAAATCCTGCACGAGCATGTTTTACCTGCTCACCGCTACCGTAATCAGCGCTGGTATTGAGGTGAGATGTGGTGCTAAATTTTGCTCTTCGCTCACTTTTTTGCGGTTAACGCCGGGTTTGTTAAAACCCGTAATACCAGCACTGTCTGTAAGTGAGTGGTGAGCATAAACTGCTCATTAGCACCGCACCCCTGTTAACGTAAAATTTGTAAGCTAGGTGTTTATTTTTTCAAAAAACACATTCTCGTGTGATATAGCTTGTATAGTATAGAAAGTCCTTATACAGAGATCTTCAATATATAAATTATTCCTTTACTGTGCGGTTTGCAAGAAGAAATATAGAAGATGCAATTTAGTAATGGTAGCTACAATGTCAGTATAACGTGATATTAAATATATTAAGCCACAAATGTTGCTATATTTTTTCAACAACTGTTTAACTTTATAGGTCGATAGCGTTTACTGTGATTTGGGTGTAATCACTGTTTCTTCGGCTTCCTCCACCAGCCTACACGCTTCTGTGCTCAGATGATGCGTTTGTTGTAACCAATCGTTGGTGATTTCTAAGAGCGCACACTCTTTTCAAATATACTTGTTTTCTTCAAACTCCTACCGCTTCGTTCTTAAGTAAATTTTCAATGCTGCAGTTATGGGACTTAATCCAGGATCTCGGTCTGGTGAATCCGGAGCTGTGAAATGGAACGTCTACGCGTTTCAGCTGCTCAGAGCCTTTGTCAAGATGATCCTTCTTTCATGCTCCTCCTTTATATAGGGCTAGATGTTAACCCTTCATTCGCTTTGATTGTGGCTATATTCTTCTTTCAGGATAATTTGGGCTATTTTTATCTCCAGGATAATGGCATAAGATTATTCATGTTCAGCTTTGTTCTTAACCGCTCTTTGTAATTATCTTATGTATTAGTCAACAAACTGCTCCTTTATTTATTTAATTATGAAATAACTGATTAAACAAATAAAGGAGCAGTTTGTTGACTAATACATAATATAATTTTTTGTGCCAAAGTACAAGCAAACATTTTTTATTAGATTGCCATCTATAGAGTTTGACATTATGTTATGTCCTTTGTATGAACTGTCAGAGAAACTCTAATTTCCATTGATAACCCCTTTGCCAAGTCTGAAGCACTTGCCCATCTGTTTTTCGCAACAACAGTATATTGTATAAGTGGAGCACTGTCCGTGGCATCCTTTTAGAAGGATGGCCACTGTGGCTCTGATTAGTGATACTATGGCTCATTCTATACCTCCTGATTACTACTGTAACTGAGTATCGACTGATTTTTAGTTGATCATTGATCTTGCTGTATCCTTTTCCATCTTTGTAAAGTCTTACAACCAGATTTGTTAGTCCCTCTGGCAATTTTTTTTCCATGTGGAGCCATGATGCAGACATTCAGATAGACACAGCCCTTAGGTACAAATTGAAAAAGTTCTGGTGTTACAGGTCAATTTATAACCATGTTCATGCAATTAAGCTAATTGGAAATCACAGGTGTACTAAATTTTGTTTCACAGATCACAGGTTTTTTAACTTGTGTGTCAGTGATCACAGTCATATTCACTTTTGTTGCGCTGAGCTAAAGTATGTGTTTCTGATTGTTCATAAGAAGAAGAAGAACTCTACTTTTCAACTTATAAATAATGCAATTATTGAGAGATGATATAAATTTAAATCCTTTGACATTTACATGATATTGCACTGGAGTGTCCTCACTTCTGTTGAGTGTATATATATATATATATATATATATATATATATATATCATCTATATGTCTAATCTATCATCTATCTATCTATCTATCTATCTATCTATCTATCAATCTATATATATATCTTTATCTATATCTATATCATATACATATATGTATGTATATATATATATATATATATATATATATATATATATATATATATATATATATATATATATATATATATATATATATATATATATATATATATATATATGAAATAAACAAGTCCCGTACTCTCTGCTGTGAAAGCATAAACTTCTTTAATTGAACTGTGACGTTTCAGGGTAGTTAGCCCCCTCCTCAGACAGATAACAAAAATAGTGCAACTTACTCCCCTAAAATTCCCTCCACAATGTACTGTGAATGCTAAACACCTGCAGCTTCTCATCTGCGCAACTGAGCATGCTCAAAGATAACTACGGTGGCTGCATTGGGACAAACAACTAAAAGCAAAGTTAAAAATGGAAAATGCCTGAAATTACAATGTTACAATGTTTATATAAACAAAAAAACAAAAATGTAACCTAAGTAGCCCTGGTATATGTGATAACTTGTCTTCACAATATGTAACAAAACTTAGCAAAAACAAAAATTGGCTAAAAATAAATATTATATCTTAACTACTGAGGGAAATAAATAAGATGTTACTTACAAAAAAAACAGGCAAGTAATGAATAGCAAGTGTAATTATGAAATCCATACCCTGTAGCAGGACATAATTAATTTGACCAGGGAGACAAAGAAACCTACCTACCACAAAAATTGCTTTAACTAGGTGTGAATATGTCAAAAAGACATAAAAATTATGAATACAATCTTAATCATCCCTGTATAATCTAATAACTGACAGACTCAGATTAGAATGAATTTATGGCTAGCTGTACAACACAATATACTATTACGTGTAAAATATGTACAAACAGGATCATTACAAGAAACATTGCATATCAAAATGGGTATTAAGGCCCCTAGGTATTAAAGTATCTAAGGTGTAAATCCACCTGGTCTCTTTTTGCAACAACAATTTGGCCCTATTACCCCCTCTCAGTAAGGGAGGGACGTGATCAATGATCACATATCGCAAATCAGCCACAGTATGTTTGACAGACAAAAAGTGTCTAGCCACTGGCTGAACACTTTCACCAGTGGCTAGGGCAACACGTATGGATGCCCTGTAATTGGCCATACAGGTGCGTAGATCATCATTCATTTTGCCAATGTAATATCTGCCACAGCAACAGTGCAGCATGTACACTATAAACTTGTTAGTACATGTGATTCTGTGCTTAATGGCATAGCATTTGTTGTACCATGGGTGGACAAAATGGGTGGTTTGTACCAATCCATTACAGGTAGTGCAAGCCATACACTTAAAACAATCATGTTTAGGCTTCCCTAACCAAGCCTTGTTGGTATAACTTTGGACATTGTCAGGACACATCAAGTAGTCCCTCAAAGATCTTGAATGTTTATAACCAACCCTGTGTTGATAATGTGCCACATCTGTGTTGATAATGTGCCAATTCTCCTGTAGAATACTGGGTGTTTGCCACTTGTCAGGAGAATATGTGGTCACGAACGTCATCCTTGAAGCCACATAAGCTGTGTCTTTGCTGGTTCTCTTTATAAATGCTTCAGCTTGTGTCAATGTGGACATAGTAGATTTGATATCCTGAATGGTTTTATGGTTATATCCCCTTTGGATAAACTTGTTCTCCATTTCCTGTAGTTGTTCCAACTTTTTACTTTCAGTACTGTTGTTCCGTACCACTCTCTTCAATTGGGAGATGACCTTTTAAGGGCTGGTGGATGGCAGCTCTCAGCTCTTAAGATGGAGTTCCTATTGATCTCCTTGGTGTTTAGAGTAGTCTCTAGGCGATTACCATTCTTGAAGATTAACAAATCTAAAAACTCAATAAAGGTATCAGAAGCATTCATTTTGAATTTAAAGTGTTCACTTGATCCGTTTAGTTGGGCAAACCAGTTATCCAACTCATGTCTGGTGCCTGTCCAAATGATACACAAGTCATCTATATATCTCTTGAACATCCTGATGTTTGGGTCACAAAATAGATATGTGTCAAATAGCTCAAATACTGCCATAAAGATGTTGGCATATGATGGGGCCATATTCAACCCCATCGTCGTTCCAGAAATCTGTAAGTAAAATTTCTGTTCAAAACAGAAATAATTACATTCCAGGCAGAATTCAAGAAGACGTAATATTACCTCCACAGGTGGACCCACATATGGGTATCAATTTAAATGTCTCCTTGTGGCATCCAGGCCACCTGTATGAGGAATGGCAGTATACAACATGGTGACATCCAGTGTCACCAGTAAGTCAGTATCAGTGATCGTCATATCATCCTGTTGTAGAATCTTAATCATTTCAATTGAATCTAATAGAAATGCTGGGATGTTTCTTACTAAAGGCTGTAGTATAGAATCCACATAGATAGCGAGGGATTGTAAAACAGATCTATGAGGAGAGACGATTGGTCTCCCCAGAGGTTTCAATTGATTTTTATGTACCTTAGGCAAGGTGTAGAGGATAGGAGTTATCGGGCAATCTGGGAGTAAATAAGACGCTAGTGTTTTATCAATCCAGCTTTGTTGTTCCAAAGATTGTGTGTAATCATCACTCTCCTTCTTCAATCCCTTTATAGGATCTCCAGGTAAGGCTGTATAGGTCTTGCTGTCATTCAATTGAAGCAAAATTTCCGACCTGTAAACATCATAGTTCATAACTACCAGAGCACTCCCCTTGTCCACTTCTCTTAAAACAAGTTTAGGATTGTTTCTCAAGTCCATCAATGCTTTCCACTCCTTTCCAGATAGGTTTTTATGTATTTGAGGTTGATTCAAATGGATGGCTGTTGTAAGATCATGTTTTGTCAATCTGGAGAAGGTGTTAATAGTAGCATTCTGGCTTTTAGGATCAAAATCACTCTTCTTTCTCAGTGTACTTCGCTCCATAGTACTATCTTTAAAGAATTATTTTAAACTTAAATTCCTTTGGAATTTATAGGTCTTAATCTTCAAATCAAAGGGATCAGTTTTGGTGGTATTAGTGGCGTATTTATGTTTTGTGCTGCCCTAGGCACTCAAAATTCTGCTGCCCCCCCTCAAAGGTTTTAGGACTTTTTTTTCCACTTAATATTTTTTTTTGGGTCATTGTGTATAATGTTTTTGTTTTGTTTGTTTTTTTAATAACAATTAAAAAGAAAATGGGCTAGCAAAACACTTTCATACGGGTGGGTTGAATTGCATGCATCTCATACCATTTTCTTCCTGAGAGAAGGGAGAGAAAAGAAGGGGAGTAGAAAAAAGGAGAGAGAGAGAGAGAGAGAGAGAGAGAGAGGGGAGAAAAGTGGTGAGGCAAAGAAAGGAGTGAAAGAAGGGAGCAAGGGAGGGAGTTTAGAGAAAGAGGGAGGGAGGGAAAGAAGGGAGGGAGTTGAGGGAGTAAGGGAGGGTGAAAGCGAAAGAAGACAGAGAGGAAGGGAGGGAAAGAAGAATACACTTTGAAATAATCACTGCCCTTTACATGCAACAACATACCATGTTTACCATTATTCAAGTAATGAAACTTTTTAAGTGTTCGTTTCCTATTTACTCTATAGGTTCATGAATGCAGAGAAAGCAAGCTATTAGTAGCTAACATACATTAGCACTGAGAGTTTTTGATTAGACATCACGAGCTGATCTAAGCAGTGCACCGACGCATCCAGTCTAGGGTAGACTATGCACATTGGTCTCGCCCTCTAATCCTGTATCAGAGCTGTCAACAGTTAATAGGGTTCTAGGTTTAAATACCTGTTGTTGTCTAGATCTACTGTATCTTCTCTCTTCAGGCCCCAAGGACCACTTATATAACCTTTTCTCCCTGTAGTCAGAGATGACCGCCTCCCACTTACGTTATTTAAACGTTACCAATTCCTTCTTATATTCAACTAGCTGTGTTTTCAATTTGCCCAGCCAGTCCTCATCCTTATTTGATTCTAGAATCAATAAATTTTGTTGTTCGAATTGGGATATTTCTACTTCACATAGATTAAGTTGGCATTTGGTCTCTTCAATGACTAACAGTATTAAATCCAATAAACACTTGTTTAGTATTCTGCACACTTGTTACAGAAACTGTTGTTATTTCTTCCAACTGTGGGAATATTTTTGATGCAGAACTCCACAGTACATTGTGGAGGGTATTTAAGGGGAGTAAGTTGCACTATTTTTGTTATCTGTCTGAGGAAGGGGCTAACTACCCTGAAACATCACAGTTCAATTAAAGAAGTTTGTGTTTTCACAGCGGAGAGTGCGGGACCTGTTTATTTCATTTGTTTACTTTTCCTACCCAGAGCACCCCGGAAGTTGGAAGTTTATTGTGTGTGCAAATTCCCTGCTTGATGTTTTCCTATTGATATACTTGGGACTACCTTGCACCACTTTATTTTCATTTTCCCCTGTACTTGGACATTTATGCTGACTATATGGTAAGTCAGTTATTCTTTGTTTTTTAACAAGTATGGAAAATGCACCTGTAAGTGATTTGATACCTGAACAAACTGAGGAGGAAATTCAGGGGTCTAATGTTTTCCAATTCTCTGATGATGATGCTGTTAGAATAAGGTTTGATTCAGTAGCTATTAAAGAGAAAAGAGAACAACGGGCATATCTCTTTATGCATCTAGTTAAACTGAAAAAGCGCTGTATTGATTTAAAATTGCATGGAGGGTATCTTTCAGAATACCACCTTAAATGTTTTATTCCAAGAGGGTTCTGCATTAAAAATATTCCCACAGTTGAAATAAATAACATCAGTTTCTGTAACAAGTGGTGCGGAATACTAAACAAGTGTTCCTTGGATATAATACTGTTAGTCATTGAAGAGACCAAATGCCAACTTAATCTATGTGAAGTAGAAATATTCCAATTTGAACAACAGAATTTACTGATTCTAGAATCAATTAAGGATGAGGACTGGCTGGGCAAATTGAAAACCCAGCTAGTTGAATATGAGAAGGAATTTGTAACGTTTAAAGAACGTAAGTGGGAGGCGGTCAACTCTGACTACAGGAAGAAAAAGTTATATAAGTGGTTCTTGGGGCCTGAAGAGAGAAGATACAGTAGACCTAGATGACAACAGGTATTTAAACCTAGAACCCTATTAACTGTTGACAGCTCTGATACAGGATCAGAGGGTGAGACCAATGTGCATAGTCTTCCCTCAGGTACTACACAAGGTGTTACCACCAGATCGTCAAAAAACTACGGTGGAGAAGGATACGCCGAGGGAAACAGAGGAGCAAGAAGGAGAGGGAGGCCACCATGCCCATGGAGGAAATAGAGGAGAATATTAATAAATTAAGTAACCATATGTTTTTTGACCAATGAAGAATGTACGGTTCTATGGAAAGGGTTCTCATTCATACCTACAACCAAAACTGATACCTCTGATTTGGAGATTGAGACCTATAAATTCCAAAGGACCTTAAGATTAAAATAATTCTTTAAAGATAGTATTATGGAGGGAAGTACGCTGAGAAAGAAGAGTGATTTTGATCCTAAGAGCAAGAATGCTAGTATTAACACCTTCTCCAGACTGATGAAACATGATCTTACAATAGCCATCCATTTGAATCAACCTCAAATACATAAAAACCTATCTGGAAAGGAGTGGAAAGCATTTATGGACTTGAGAAACAATCCTAAACTTGTTTTCAGAGAAGCGGACAAGGGGGCTGCTCTGGTAGTTATGAACTATGATGATTACAGGTCGGAAATGTTGCTTTAATTGAATGACAGCAAGACCTATACAGCCTTACCTGGAGATCCTATAAAGGGAATTAAGAAGGAGATTGATCATTACACACAATCTTTGGAACAACAAGGCTGGGTTGATAAAACCCTAGCATCTTATTTACTCCCAGATTGCCCGATAACTCCTATCCTCTACACCTTGCCTAAGGAACATAAAAATCCATTGAAACCTCTGGGAACACCAATCGTCTCTGCTCGTGGATCTGTTTTACAATCCCTCGATATCTATGTGGATTCTATACTACAGCCTTTAGTAAGAAAAATGATTAAGATTCTACAACAGGATGATATGACAATCACTGATACTGACTTACTGGTGACACTGGATGTCACCAGTTTGTATACTGCCATTCCTCATACATGTGGCCTGGATGCCACAAGGAGACAGTTAAATCGATATCCATACCTGTGGAGTTAATATTACGTCTTCTCGAATTCTGCCTGGAATGTAATTATTTCCGTTTTGAATGGAAATTTTACTTACAGATTTCTGAAACGGCGATGGGGTCAAATATGGCCCCATCATATGCCAACATCTTTATGGCAGAATTTGAGCTATTTGACACTGATCTATTTCGTGACCCAAACATCAGGATGTTCAAGAGATATATAGATGACTTGTGTATCATTTGGACGGGCACCAGACATGAGTTGGATAACTGGTTTGCCCAACTAAATGGATCAAGTGAACACTTTAAATTCAAAATGAATGCTTCTGATACCTTTATTGAGTTTTTAGATTTGTTAATCTTCAAGAATGGTAATCGCCTAGAGACTACTCTAAACACCATGGAGACAGATAGGAACTCCATCCTAAGAGCTGAGAGCTGCCATCCACCGGCCCATAAAAGGTCACTTCCTATCTCCCAATTGAAGAGAGTGGTATGGAACAACAGTACTGAAAGCAAAAATTTGGAACAACTCTAGGAAATGGAGAACAAGTGTATCCAAAGGGGATATAAACGTAAAACCATTCAGAATAAGATGATGTTCATGACCACATATTCTCCTGACAAGTTGCAAACACCCAGTATTCTAAAGGAGAATTGGCACATCATCAACACAGATGAACGCTTACCCTTTAAGAATACCATCCATCCGAAATACCATCCATCCGAGGGTTGGTTATAAACGTTCAAGATCTTTGAGGGACTACTTGATGTGTCCTGACAATGTCCAAAGTTATACCAACAAGACTTGGTTAGGGAAGTCTAAACATGGTTGTTTTAAGTGTATGGGTTTCACTACCTATAATGGGTTGGTATAAACCACCCATTTTGTCCACCCATGGCACAACAAACGCTATGCCATTAAGCACAGAGTCACATGTACTACCAAGTTTATAGTGTACAGGCTGCACTGTTGCTGTGGCAGATATTACATTGGCAAAATGAATGATGATCTACGCACCTGTATGGCCAATCACGAGGCATCCATATGTGCTGCCCTAGCCACTGGTGAAAGTGATCAGCCAGTGGCTAGACACTTTTTGTCTGCCAAACATACTGTGGCTGATTTGCGATACATGATCATTGATCACGTCCCTTCCTTACTGAGAGGTGGTAATAGGGCCAAATTGTTGTTGCAAAAAGGGACCAGGTGGATTTACACCTTGGATACTTTAATACATAGGGCCTTAATACCCATTTTGATATGCAATGTTTCTTGTAATGATCCTGTTTGTACATATTTTACATGTAATAGTATATTGTGTAGTACAGCTAGCCATAGATTCATTTTAATCTGATAGTCATACTCTGAGTCTGTCAGTTATTAGATTATACAGGGATGATTAAGATTGTATTCATAATTTTTATGTCTTTTTGACATATTCCCACCTAGTTAAAGCAATTTTTGTGGTAGGTAGGTTTCATTTGTCTCCCTGGTCAAATTAATTATGTCCTGTTACAGGGTATGGATTTCATAATTACACTTGATATTCATTGCTTGCCTGTTTTTTTGTAAGTAACATCTTACTTATTCCCCTCAGTAGTTAAGATATAATATTTATTTGTAGCCAATTTTTGTTTTTGCTAAGTTTTGTTACATATTGTGAAAACAAGTTATTTATCACATATATCAGGGCTACTTAGGTTACATTTTTGATTTTTTTTGTTTATATGAACATTGTTACATTGTAATTTCAGGCATTTTCCATTTCTAACTTTGCTTTTAGTTGTTTGTCCCAATGCAGCAACCGTAGCTATCTCTGAGCATGCTCAGTTGCGCAGATGAGAAGCTGCAGGTGTTTAGCATTCACAGTACATTGTGGAGGGTATTTAAGGGGAGTAAGTTGCACTATTTTTGTTATCTGTCTGAGGAAGGGGCTAACTACCCTGAAACATCACAGTTCAATTAAAGAAGTTTGTGTTTTCACAGCGGAGAGTGCGGGACCTGTTTATTTCATTTGTTTATTTTTCCTACCCAGAGCACCCCGCAAGCTGGAAGTTTATTGTGTGTGCACTTATCAAAAGAAAATGTCTGGACAGAGTCTCACCCTCTTAGCCTCTCAAAATAAGACTGATATCTCCCCACTCAGTCAAAAGAAGTTAGAAAAAAATGGTTAAATAAGTGGCGCTAATTAAACAGCTGAGGGAATAGGCTTGTGTAGTAACAAGTATGTATATAAGAATCAATACCATGTATCACAATTGTATCAATATAGTTCTATATGTATAGAAAATACACAGAGTAGCATAAAAATGTATATAAATGTTTATTTGATAAAACGATATTTGAATAACCTAATATTTTTCAATTGACAAGTTGTGGCAACAACTAAAACTAAAAGAAATATAAAATCAATTTATGCTGCTTAAGATAATGTGATAATGAAAACATATAGTTATGCTAATCATACTATAAAAAACATCCTAATAATTAATTCACAATATAAATGTTAACTGTAATATGAAAAACTTAAAGTGCAATAAAAATTCTGGGTTTGCAGAAAAAACTATGAAAATTCCGTATACAACAGCTTATGATAAAAGCATAAAATGGGTGGTTTGAGGAATGTTCATACGTGATTTATAGTCCTTTGGACAAGGATTTCCTTTATGCTGTGATAAAAAGTTTCAAAAAGATTCAAAAGATTCCGTTTAGGGTGTAGGATAAATGTGCAGGAAAGTTCCCTGTTATATGTACTGCGTCTGACTCCGTGAGTGACGGTTAGTGTTAACTGTTAAAACATTATAGTTCTGAGAGAAACTCTGCAGGCAAGATTATTCAACAATCTGTGTAGATATAAGTTTCCTGCTAATCTGCCGTTCTGAATATAAAGAGGTGTACGAGATGGTTCTCAGTGATGTGCACTACGTGAAGCTCCGTGAACAAGTGCCTTTATCATGCCTTTACTCATTGTGCTGAAACGCGTAGAAAGGAAATTGTGGAGTTGTTCACATCATATCTCTATTCTGTTACCCATCTATCGATAGCACCTAAAGAGATCCAGGAGGGTCCAGGAGAACCTAAGTAACTGCAGTCATTTCCGTCAACGAATTAGCTGAGAGGCTAACCAGAGGACCAAGGGCTGTAACAGACAGTGAAGCAGCTGTGAGTACTTCCGCCACGCATACGAATCCACGCTGGCCGGGGAGCACAGCAAGGTAAGCCTGTCTAACAGCTGAAAATTCACATTGAATGTTCAAGAGCGTTACCTGCAAAGTTTTTCTTCAGAACCAAATTGTTTCTTATTCACAATTGTTCACGGAGCTTCACGTAGTGCACATCACTGAGAACCATCTTGTACACCTCTTTATATTTGGAACGGCAGATTAGCAGGAAACATATCTACACAGATTGTTGAATAATCTTGCCTGCAGAGTTTCTCTCAGAACTATAATGTTTTAACAGTTAACACTAACCGTCACTCACGGAGTCAGATGCAGTACATATAACAGGGAACTTTCCTGCACATTTATCCTACACCCTAAACGGAATCTTTTGAATCTTTTGAATCTTTTTGAAACTTTTTATCACAGCATAAAGGAAATCCTTGTCCAAAGGACTATAAATCACGTATGAACATTCCTCAAACCACCCATTTTATGCTTTTATCATAAGCTGTTGTATACGGAATTTTCATTGTTTTTTCTTCAAACCCAGAGTTTTTATTGCACTTTAAGTTTATCATATTACAGTTAACATTTATATCGTGAATTAATTATTAGGATGTTTTTTATAGTATGATTAGCATAACTATATTTTTTCATTATCACATTATCTTAAGCAGTATAAATTGATTTTATATTTCTTTTAGTTTTAGTTGTGGCCACAACTTGTCAATTGAAAAATATTAGGTTATTCAAATATCGTTTTATCAAATAAACATTTATATACATTGTTATGCTACTCTGTGTATTTTCTATACATATAGAACTATATTGATACAATTGTGATACACGGTATTGATACTTTTATATATATATATATATATATATATATATATATATATATATATATATATATATATATATATATATATAAATATACACACACACACATACATACGTTCATTCATACATATACACACACACACAATGGCTTGTAGCTACTACTTTTACAAATGAGTATTTGGTGAAAATTAGGCCAAACCGAATGAACCAATGAACTGATCTTGAATGAAATGACAGAAATTAAACAAACAAATATGTTGTCAAAATTAAGCCAAACCGAATGAACCCATGAACAAATCTCGGATGAATTAATAGATGATTTTTTCTTTCCTTGCCAAATAACTGCTCCAAAACAATCTAGTACCAAGTGACTAGGAACTAAACAGTAGTGGAAAAAGCAGAAAAAGGCCACAATCATTGGCAGTACCACAAAATTTGTAATTTTTTGGAAAAGTGGACCATTTTTGTATAATATCAAATAGAGATCTAGATGCTGGTTTCAAGCTTATTTAATTACAGGAAAGTGTGCAATTGTGTAAATACCGATATTGTCATTTATTTTGTATATTTTTTGTGATTTAAAGGGACAGTATACACCAATTGTCATATAATTGCATGTAATAAACACTACTATAAAGAATAATATGCACAGATACTAATCTAAAAATCCAGTATAAAACCGTATAAAAACTTACTTAGAAGCTCCCAGTTTAGCTATGTTAAAAAGGAAGCTGTAACACCCACTGCATGTGGGAAATTGCAGACACCCCCACCTCCCCCTCCTCTGCATATGAAAATACTCTTTACACAAATAGGAGCAAGCTGGATTAGGTATACATCAGTATTCTCCTAAAACTTTGGGGCTTAATTAGGAGTCTGAAAATCAGAGCAATGTTATTTAAAAATAAGCAAAACTATACATAAAATGGATCATCTACAAAACATTTTTGCAAAGAAACATCTAGTGTATAATGTCTCTTTAAGATAAATGTATTATCTGCCAATGAATACACTTTCTGCAGCTGTAATGCATACACTAAATGACCTTCATATTCCTGAAAAGCTACTTAATTCATAACAGAAAAACTCTGTGTATTTTAAATATTTAAAACAATGACAATGAGTACAACATTACATGTAGTGATATGGCAAGAGCAATACTGATCAAAAGCATTGTTTACATATCAATCTGAGTGTATTCTATTTGAAAACATATAAATGAAATAATGTTTTTTTTCTTAGTAACAAGGAAGTTAGTAAAATATAGTGAGCTAGTTTTAATGTGGAATGCAAAATTATATATTCCTGGCAGGAACACATTGCAAAATCACTAAAGATATAAGATTTTGAACATGTTAGGCTGATGTGATTCTATCTGACTATACACTGAGGATACTCAACTACAATTAACCGATATGCAAGAGGAAAGATACTCAAATGAGAAATCAATTGTATATTGTACATTGTCAGGGAAGTAACTGTGAGGAGAGCTGTAATTAGGGAGTAAGAATAAAAATAATGTATATCCTTTATTAAATATCTGCAAATGTTAAATAAGCACTTGGCCAATGTTGATACTGCTGCCTATTTGTGATGCTGGTGTATTGGAAGTAAGCTTTCTTTACATTTAACAAAACATGGTGAGAATCAATGATTAATTCTGAGAATTCCACAGAAAAACAAATTAGTTTTTTACTTGAGCATTTTATTAGTGTACTCGATACAATTGGTGTTTTGCTCGGTGATCTGGGGACACTGTTGCTTGCACTGCTTCTGCTAAAATGTTAATATGAAGGCACGAAAATATAAACAGTATGGGCTGGCATTTCCTTTGAATTGTTAATAGGTTTTGGGGTCACAACAGATTTGTGGGTTCAACAATAATAAAATGTGATTCAATTTTCCTCCAATATAACCCCTGGAGCTTGCATGTTAACAAGGCTTTTTGGAAAATTTAAGCAATTGACATTCGAATTTTCATCAATTAAAAAAGACAAGTCAATTCATTTAAATTAAAAATTGTCTCAGCTTATTAGAGATTGACATTTACTTTATTAATTAAATAAGACCACCAAAAGAGAGACATAAACCCAAGTAGACTGACAACAACACATATAAAAATTCAGTAAATAGCGTATAATCTAGGATCAGGTAATTAGATGCTTGACAAGAATAAGTAGCCCCCACCATGTATTTATTAGCTGCCAGCTAACCAATGATTGTTTTATCAGTCACTAAGATATGTGGTGCGTATATGGAAACTCAAGTTTAATATGCTACCAATATGATAACAAAATATCAGACAAGAACTGGCTAAAGGTCTTTCCTTTCATGCAATATATGTAGTAGAAATCTTATACATATCACAAAAACATGCAAATACATTTTAGAGAATGTCAGATGCTACTCTAGATATAAGCTAGATTGCGCAAACCATTCCTCCTATATCACTTTGTATCGTCAAGTCTATTTTATTATTATTATTTTTTATAATTTTTATTGAGATTTCAACAAACAGAACAAAATAAAAGTGCATTGAAAGTACATAAAATGTCATTCAAAATACCTAAGCATCGCATTTGTAAATATGTAATACAAGATTACACACAATTAAACCTCAGTTTCCAAAGATAATAAAGGAATCAATCAAAACACAACAAGTTTTATAAACATATATACAAGACTATAATAAGATCCACAGTCTAAACTCCAAATAAAATTTACCCTTTTCTAGCCATTTGGGGACACCCTGCTAAGCAATGTCCATGAAAGAAAAAGTTACACAAACCAATTTAAAAGGGTACTTATGGAATAACTTACTGTGATTTATATAACAAACAATAAAAAGAAAATTAGGTTAAACCACCACCATACAGATTTTCTTAGTACCAGACTGCTATTTAATAATAAACTTATGCGTGAGTAGAATGAATATAACTATATCAAGCTAGATCTTAAGCTATCCACTTTACCATTTAGAAGAGAGAGAGAGGTAAGAAAATGGAGGGATATATTGATGTTCATAGATAAGTATAACCCCCATAATCCAAGTAAAGAAAAAAAACTGACATATTCAAATAGCAGATATCTAGGTACTTGATGTCAAGTCTTCCAACATTGCCAAACGTTCCCCTTGCATAGGTCTCTTACATGTCATAATTCCAAATTATTCCTCCAGTTCTGGTAGGCAATAAATTATACCTTGAACAGAATGGACTAAGGATTTGTGCGGAGACACCATAGGATGACGGTGTAGTTTCCCCCATCTTTTTAGACAACTATCAAATTAGAAACCCCCTGAAGGATACAAGCATGTTTTAGAAAACATATCAAATCATCTAAATATACCCCAGCTGGCAGAGGCTGCTCGAGCTGCCTTTATTTTAATGAATCTGATTTTTCTGCCCAAGCAGCTATACGAGAGAGCATTATCATATCATTATACACTGGGCACCGACAGCCCAAAACAATTCGAAGGCTTCTGTAATTGATTCAAAGAGACTCTAAGAGGATGTTCTTGACAAATAAAATTTGAGAAAACTGACTGAAAATGATTAATTATATACAGTAGGTAGGTACCTATAATGGGAAGACTATTTTAACTGACATTATCCTGCCTATCTATGAACTCTCATGAAAAGTCCATTTGTCTGTTTGTTTTCCAAAAGTCTGCAGTAAGGGATCATAGTGTGAAAACCTTTCCAACCAGTAGGTTAAAAATGAAGGTAATATTTAATTACAACAGTTCCGATATATATTCACACATTTAAAAACACTCCTCCAGTGCGGTAATATTACTATTATAGTATGAATGAATTGTGTTGTAACTAGAATATTGTTATTGATATATTGATAGAGAGGAGGATGTTACATAAATTCTTGACATCAACAAGTACTGTGTCTTTAATAACTTTGATCAATCACTCAGCATTTGCTACCAACTTTGTTTTGAAAAATAATTCAACACAGTTACAATACTTAAAAAGTACTAGGAGCGTAACCATTTTGTAAATACACCCTTCTCTAGAAGAAGGTTTTTTAACACTAGTTTGTTATTTTAAACTAGTTCAACATTGTTTACATTTTAGAAATAAAAACAACTGGAGGGCAGTTAAAATACAGAGAGTTCCCTGATGCAGTCGCATTTCACATACGCTTCCTCAGAGGGGAGCGTATGTGAAACGCGACTGCGTCATGGGACTTTCTGTATTTTTAACTGCCCTCCAGTTGTTAATTCTAAAATTTAAACAGTGCTGAACTAGTTTAAAATAACAAACTTCTGTTAAAAATCTTCTTCTAGAGAGGGGTGTATTTACAAAACTGGTACTCTCCTAGTACTGCTAGCACTATAAGTATTGTATCTGTGTTGAATTATTTTTCAAAACAAAGTTGGTGGCAAATGCTGAGCGATTGATCAAAGTTATTTAAAGACACAGTACTTGTTGGTGTCTAGAATTTATGTAGCATCCTCCACTCTTCCAATATATCAATAACAATATTATAGTTAAAATACAATTCATTCATACTATAATAGTAATATTACCGCACTGGAGGAGTGTTTTTAAATGTGTGTGTGAGCAGCAAGAAGCTGTTTCTATTTTTTGCTGCCTTTTTTTTATTTTCAAATCAATTAAAGGTTATATTTTAATGAATTAATTATTCTAAGATACACAGATAGTACATAAAAGCAAACCTCTTTTTTGGAGCATACGCTTCCTCAGAGGGGAGCGTATGTGAAACGCGACTGTGTCATGGGACTTTCTGTATTTTTAACTGCCCTCCAGTTGTTAATTCTACAATTTAAACAATGTTTAACTAGTTTAAAATAACAAACTTCTGTTAAAAATCTTCTTCTAGAGAAGGGTGTATTTACAAAACCGGTACTCTCCTAGTACTGCTAGCACTATAAGTATTGTAACTGTGTTGAATTATTTTTCAAAACAAAGTTGGTGGCAAATGCTGAGCGATTAATCAAAGTTATTTAAAGACACAGTACTTGATGGTGTCTAGAATATATGTAGCATCCTCCTCTCTATCGATATATCAATAACAATATTATAGTTAAAACACAATTCATTCATACTATAATAGTAATATTACCGCACTGAAGGAGTGTTTTTAAATGTGTGTGTGAGCAGCAAGAAGCTGTTTCTATTTTTTGCTGCCTATTTTTTTTATTTTCAAATCAATTAAAGGTTATATTTTAATTAATTAATTATTCTAAGATACACAGGCCTAGATTTAGAGTTCGGCGGTAGCCGTGAAAACCAGCGTTAGAGGCTCCTAACGCTGGTTTTAGGCTACCGCCGGTATTTGGAGTCAGTGATTAAAGGGTCTAACGCTCACTTTTCAGCCGCGACTTTTCCATACCGCAGATCCCCTTACGTCAATTGCGTATCCTATCTTTTCAATGGGATCTTTCTAACGCTGGTATTTAGAGTCGTTTCTGAAGTGAGCGTTAGAGCTCTAACGACAAAACTCCAGCCGCCGGAAAATAGCAGGAGTTAAGAGCTTTCTGGGCTAACGCCGGTTCATAAAGCTCTTAACTACTGTACCCTAAAGTACACTAACACCCATAAACTACCTATGTACCCCTAAACCGAGGTCCCCCCACATCGCCGCCACTCGATTAAAATTTTTTAACCCCTAATCTTCCGACCGCCACCTACGTTATACTTATGTACCCCTAATCTGCTGCCCCTAACCCCGCCGACCCCTGTATTACATTTATTAACCCCTAATCTGCCCCCCTCAACGTCGCCGACACCTGCCTACACTTATTAACCCCTAATCTGCCGAGCGGACCTGAGCGCTACTATAATAAAGTTATTAACCCCTAATCCGCCTCACTAACCCTATCATAAATAGTATTAACCCCTAATCTGCCCTCCCTAACATCGCCGACACCTAACTTCAATTATTAACCCCTAATCTGACGACCGGAGCTCACCGCTACTATAATAAATGGATTAACCCCTAAAGCTAAGTCTAACCCTAACACTAACACCCCCCTAACTTAAATATAATTTACATCTAACGAAATTAATTAACTCTTATTAAATAAATTATTCCTATTTAAAGATAAATACTTACCTGTAAAATAAATCCTAATATAGCTACAATATAAATTATAATTACATTGTAGCTATTTTAGGATTAATATTTATTTTACAGGCAACTTGGTAATTATTTTAACCAGGTACAATAGCTATTAAATAGTTAAGAACTATTTAATAGTTACCTAGTTAAAATAATAAAAAAATTACCTGTAAAATAAGTCCTAACCTAAGTTATAATTAAACCTAACACTACCCTATCAATAAATTAATTAAATAAACTACCTACAATTACCTACAATTAACCTAACACTACACTATCAATAAATAAATTAAATACAATTGCTACAAATAACTACAATTACATAAACTAACTAAAGTACAAAAAATAAAAAAGAACTAAGTTACAAAAAATAAAAAAATATTTACCAACATAAGAAAAATATTACAACAATTTTAAACTAATTACACCTACTCTAAGCCCCCTAATAAAATAACAAAGACCCCCAAAATAAAAAATTCCCTACCCTATTCTAAATTAATAAATGTAAAAGCTCTTTTACCTTACCAGCCCTGAACAGGGCCCTTTGCGGGGCATGCCCCAAGAAAATCAGCTCTTTTGCCTGTAAAAAAAAACATACAATACCCCCCTCCAACATTACAACCCACCACCCACATACCCCTAATCTAACCCAAACCCCCCTTAAATAAACCTAACACTAAGCCCCTGAAGATCTTCCTACCTTGTCTTCACCATCCAGGTATCACCGATCCGTCCTGGCATCCGGTGCTGAAGAGGTCCAGAAGAGGCTCCAAAGTCTTCCTCCTATCCAGCAAGAAGAGGACATCCGGACCGGCAAACATCTTCTCCAAGCGGTATCTTCGATCTTCTTCCATCCGGTGCGGAGCGGGTCCATCTTGAAGCAGCCGACGCGGATCCATCCTCTTCTTCCGTTGTCTCCCGATGAATGACGGTTTCTTTAAGGGACGTCATCCAAGATGGCGTCCCTCGAATTCCGATTGGCTGATAGGATTCTATCAGCCAATCGGAATGAAGGTAGGAATATTCTGATTGGCTGATGGAATCAGCCAATCAGAATCAAGTTCAATCCGATTGGCTGATCCAATCAGCCAATCAGATTGAGCTCGCATTCTATTGGCTGATTGTAGGTAATTGTAGGTAGTTTATTTAATTAATTTATTGATAGGGTAGTGTTAGGTTTAATTATAAGAGAAAGAAGCACAGAGGCGCCAACATGGCCTAGTAACGTCACGGCAGTCAGATACAAAACATCAGCAGGATAGGAAATATACTCACAAGCGTAGCGCACCCAAATGGTGCTATTGTGGCAGCCTGGAACATCAAACAGTGGTCCAGCTCACTGGTGTCTCCAGCCAGATAGAGATGATCCTTGGCGAGGGCCTATCCTATGATGCCTATAAGGGCAAAAAAGGCACACACATAGCCCAGTAACGTTTGTACACCAGATATAAAAGGATTCAAGGTTGTACTTACAGGAAACAAAGCACCACCAGGTGCAATATCAGCAGTACTGGGACCTCTCAGCCGCCCAGATAGCCTGAGGAAACAGCCTGTGGTGGCTGAGAAACATGTTGCTGTTTTTAAAATAAAAGTTTTTAAATATACACTTGCTTTATCACAATTATTCTGCTCCTGTTTGGGGGCAGAGTGTGTGTGCTAGTTCTATCTTCCAAAGTGATGATTTTCTGCATCCTGCAAATTGGATTCCACAGTCCACTGGGCAGCTGAGAGGTCCCAGTACTGCTGATATTGCACCTGGTGGTGCTTTGTTTCCTGTAAGTACAACCTTGAATCCTTTTATATCTGGTGTACAAACGTTACTGGGCTATGTGTGTGCCTTTTTTGCCCTTATAGGCATCATAGGATAGGCCCTCGCCAAGGATCATCTCTATCTGGCTGGAGACACCAGTGAGCTGGACCACTGTTTGATGTTCCAGGCTGCCACAATAGCACCATTTGGGTGCGCTACGCTTGTGAGTATATTTCCTATCCTGCTGATGTTTTGTATCTGACTGCCGTGACGTTACTAGGCCATGTTGGCGCCTCTGTGCTTCTTTCTCTTATAGATCACGCCACACCAGGATGACCGTCCTATGACAGAGAGCTGCCTTCTTTCTTTTGGATTATTCTTTGTGTGGACATTTTTGTTATTTGATTATACTAATATCATCTGGGTCCACTTGTGAGCATATCATCTCTAATAATCTGATATATGTGTGCTAGGTTTATTGTATATTCTCTTAATTATCTGTATATATCTGCTTACTGTTTGCTGCTTATTGTTAGTGCCCCCTAGGAGTGTGGTGTATGTTTTATATGCACCACCCTCCTTATATCTTAGGTTTAATTATAACTTAGGTTAGGACTTATTTTACAGGTAATTTTGTTATTATTTTAACTAGGTAACTATTAAATAGTTCTTAACTATTTAATAGCTATTGTACCTGGTTAAAATAATTACCAAGTTGCCTGTAAAATAAATATTAATCCTAAAATAGCTACAATGTAATTATAATTTATATTGTAGCTATATTAGGATTTATTTTACAGGTAAGTATTTATCTTTAAATAGGAATAATTTATTTAATAAGAGTTAATTAATTTCGTTAGATGTAAATTATATTTAAGTTAGGGGGGTGTTAGTGTTAGGGTTAGACTTAGCTTTAGGGGTTAATCCATTTATTATAGTAGCGGTGAGCTCCGGTCGTCAGATTAGGGGTTAATAATTGAAGTTAGGTGTCGGCGATGTTAGGGAGGGCAGATTAGGGGTTAATACTATTTATGATAGGGTTAGTGAGGCGGATTAGGGGTTAATAACTTTATTATAGTAGCGCTCAGGTCCGCTCGGCAGATTAGGGGTTAATTATTGTAAGTAGCTGGCGGCGACGTTGTGGGGGGCAGATTAGGGGTTAATAAATATAATATAGGGGTCGGCGGTGTTAGGGGCAGCAGATTAGGGGTACATAGGGATAACGTAGGTTGCGGCGGTGTACGGAGCGGCAGATTAGGAGTTAATAATATAATGCAGGTGTCAGCGATAGCGGGGGCGGCAGATTAGGGGTTAATAAGTGTAAGGTTAGGGGTGTTTAGACTCGGGGTACATGTTAGGGTGTTAGGTGCAGACGTAGGAAGTGTTTCCCCATAGGAAACAATGGGGCTGCGTTAGGAGCTGAACGCTGCTTTTTTGCAGGTGTTAGGTTTTTTTTCAGCTCAAACAGCCCCATTGTTTCCTATGGGAGAATCGTGCACGAGCACGTTTTTGAGGCTGGCCGCGTCCGTAAGCAACTCTGGTATCGAGAGTTGCATTTGCGGTAAAAATGCTCTACGCTCCTTTTTTAGAGCCTAACGCAGCATTTTTTTGAACTCTCGATACCAGAGTTAATTTTATGGTGCGGCAAGAAAAAAGCCCGCGGAGCGTTAACAGCCCATCTACCGCCAAACTCCAAATCTAGGCCACAGATAGTACATAAAAGCAAACCTCTTTTTTGGAGCATACTAACCTCTTTGTGGGGTCTGCTCTTATTTGATACATTGAAATGTGTTGCTTAAAGTACTACTAGTAATGCTAACCCATATACATATTTAACAAGGTTAATAAGTAGGAATTCACAATCTATATATACTTTTTTTTTTCTTCAAACGATATATATTCAGTCTGTGACTGATGATGAGTCCTCTGGAATTCCTCAAATAAAACAGAGATAGACAACTCTCATAGGGGATGAATTATCAAGCTCCAAATGGAGCTTGAGGCCCCTGTTTCCGCACGAGCCTTCAGGCTTGCCTGAAACGCTGCCCCATAACTTGTCCATCTGCTCTGAGGCCGTGGACATCAATCCACCCGATCCTATACGATTGGGCTGA
Source organism: Bombina bombina (assembly GCF_027579735.1). Classification (NCBI taxonomy): domain Eukaryota; kingdom Metazoa; phylum Chordata; class Amphibia; order Anura; family Bombinatoridae; genus Bombina; species Bombina bombina. The sequence continues at coordinate 1,246,469,315 of NC_069499.1, forward strand.
TTGACCTGCCCTGGTAGCGGCCGTAGACGGCGGTATTGCAAAAGCAGTTCACAAGTACTGCTTGTGTAATGATAAATGCCCACAGCGTATGCTGTCAGCATTTATCGATGTGTGGCGGACATGATACGTCACATCGTATCATGTCCACTTGCACATTAATACATTGGGCCCATAGTGTTAAACTGTAGCAGGTAAATAATAGCAGAGCGGTGGTGAAGCCAAATGCTCACATTTACCAGAGCTAAAGCCAGCTTTAGGATAATTTTGCTTTATACAAAAGACCTCTACGGCATAAACAGGATTTCTTCTGTAGTAAAATATTTTTTTATTCCAAAATAGACACATTATACAAAACATCTACAATAAAATGGCATTTAGTCATATAGGATCTTAGCACTGATAGAGGCACAGGTGAAAAAAAAATCAACTCCTACGGTTCAAAGCCATACACAGCAATAACAGCCAAAAACATAAGAAATTCACTGAAATGCCACCTCTCTGTGTTGTTCACAAGTCCGGTCCCTGTCTTACAATTTAAAGTGGTTCTAATAGTTTGTGTAATATCTTAAATAGTGTGTTTGTTTTGGATTAAAAAATATTTTACTACAGAAGAGATCCTGTTTCTGCCATAGATATCTTTTATATAAAGTGACTTGTACCTAGAGCTGACTTTAGCTCTGGTAAATTTGACTCTGTTATTATTTACCTGCTGTAGATTAAAACTGTGGCCCTGATATTCAAAACCTCTCCGGTCAGGTGAGATGTTCTAAAATGATCCTACAGCACTGCGAGATCCCTAGTGAAAGTTTCAAAGGGCAGGTTTTGCTTTGCTTCTCCTAGGATCATTACCTGCATTTCTGTATGTGAGTGGCAAGCCCAGTGCAATATATCATTGCATGATATAAGAGTTCTGCTGTATTTACACTTTGTGCTTTGTATTTTATATAACTTCAGATGAACTTTTATTACATTTAAACATTACACTTTTTTTTGTATTTTATTTTGTATACAGCACTGTATTTAGGATTGTGATTTTACAAATTCTTATTATGCTTTCACAGTTTTTGTGTAATTTTAACAAATTAGTATTTTATTTGTATATTTATGTGTATCTTTTACAAATTACACTGCACTTTTCATTTCTTCTATTTAAGAGAGATTACAACAGTTCCGATATATATTCACACATTTAAAAACACTCCTCCAGTGCGGTAATATTACTATTATAGTATGAATGAATTGTGTTGTAACTAGAATATTGTTATTGATATATTGATAGAGAGGAAGATGCTACATCAATTCTTGACATCAACAAGTACTGTGTCTTTAAATAACTTTGATCAATCGCTCAGCATTTGCTACCAACTTTGTTTTGAAAAATAATTCAACACAGTTACAATACTTATGAAGTACTAGGAGCGTAACCGTTTTGAAAATACACCCTTCTCTAGAAGAAGGTTTTTAACAGTAGTTTGTTATTTTAAACTAGTTCAACATTGTTTACATTTTAGAAATAACAACAACTGTAGGGCAGTTAAAATACAGAGAGTTAGATAATAGGAGATGATGGTGATAATTTTGTTTCTTCAAGGATAGATGGAAGCTGATTAATACCTACATCCATCCCACAGCTAAAAATACAGAAAGTCCCCTGACCCTCTGAGGAAGCATATGTGAAATGCGACTGTGTCAGGGGACTTTCTGTATTTTTAGCTGCCCTCCAGTTGTTAATTCTAAAATTTAAACAATGTTGAACTAGTTTAAAATAACAAACTTCCATTAAAAACCTTCTTCTAGAGAAGGGTGTATTTACAAAACCGGTACTCTCCTAGTACTTCTATAAGTATTGTAACTTTTGAATAATTTTTCAAAACATAGTTGGTAGAAAATGCTGAGAGATTTATCAAAGCTATTTAAAGACACAGTACTTGTTGGTGTACTCAAATTAGTCTTTTACTTTTTATATTTATGTGTATCTTTTACAAATTACACTGCACTTTTCATTTCTTCTATTTAAGAGAGAGCTTCATTACTTTCTATGGGTCAGATAATAAAACATTCTCTAGTTTGGAAACAACACACAGAAAAAAGTCCAGCACTCACTTACAAGCTCTCAGCTAAGATTAAAAGCAAAAATGGAAGGGTTAGTTACCGCATTTGGCCAAATGGGACAAGCCCAGGTACCATGTCAAGGTCCCTTTCAAAAACCTGGGACCCTAAAACAGCCACACAATGCAAGTTCTCAATCCAACAAACTGGGAACAAGTGAAGGGTGCACAGGCTTATGTAATCGCCCCAGACATATACAAAACACGGAAGGGGACTGCACTCTCAGACCGGAACGGGTACACATACCATGACCCTGCAACATGCTCAGCCCTGGGTGCTCACTAGCACTCACAGGAAGCTGTGCAGTCCCCAGAGTCACAGGCAGTTATCCCCAGACAGGTCTCTAGTTTGGAAAGATATTTTAGAGCAGACTTCACAAGGGATGAACTCACTGAATTTGCCAAGATAAGTGAAGAAACCTGGACGTCCCAGATAGTGGAAAGATGTCTTCCAAAGAAAGTAATTAAGATTTCTGGGATACAAAATTACACATGGGAGAGAGAAGGGTAACTGGAGAACACCTGGTGCTTATATAAAGGCTCAGTCTTTATGAATTACTAATTAACCATAGCAGATGGATCAGAGTATAAGGCTATAATGGCTGTAATAAAGCAGGTAGGGAGTACAAAAGACATCAGCACCTCTGTCACGTAATGCCACCCACACAATCAAAAGCTTTTTCCTCATCATAAGATAGGGTGACAAGTGGGATCTCCAAAGAAGATGATTCAAAGAAAATATTTAACAACCTTCTCGTATTTTCAGCACTCTGGTGCCCTAGGGTAAAGCTGATTTAATCATAATGAAATATCCTGGCCAGAAGATTCGCTAGAATTTTTGCATATATTTTAACTTTAACATTTATTAGCGAAATGTACCTGTAACTTTTGCACAGACTGGGATCCTTTCCCGGTTTAGTCAATGTAATAATCTCTGGTTCAAGAATGCTTTGGGAAGCATCCTGCTTCAAAAGTCGAGTTATTTCCACGTAAAACATAGTAGAAACCCCCATGTAACAAGTATTGTGCACTCCTCAAGTGGGTAAAGAACCACTCAATACAACAAAATTGCATATTTAACAAGTGCATAATAAAAAGACAATGCAATAACACCTACTCTGATTTTCAAATAGGCATTAGATAATAGGAGATGATGTGATACTTTTGTTTCTTCAAGGATAGATGGAAGCTGATTAATACCTACATCCATCTCATCAAATGTACACAATACTGTTCAACTCAGTATCAGACTTATTTTACAGTTTGTGGCTATAATAGTCTACAAATGCCGCTCCTATGTCTTTAGGGAGAATAATACCTATGTCCATCCCATCAAATGTACATGATACTATTCAACAGGGTACGTTGTTACAATTTGCTCGCAAGCAGTTTAACTTTATTGCCCTTGTTGTAAGACCTCTGTTTAAGGGCCTGGTATTCAAAAATGTGCTGGCACAGAGAGAAATCATACAAAATCTTGGGATTTTTGTAGACCTTTTATTGTAATGCAGGTGTCTCTCCTTCACATCAAGAACCCTGAATAGTGAGATAAATTAAAATTAATGTTTCTTACATTTTTTATGGACCCCTCCATACTGACGAGATGTCTTAGACTTAGATCATCTCACCTGACTGTTGAGATGTTGATTATCAGGCCCTCAGCCTTGAATAGGCTCCTTTTCAATTTTCAACATTTCAAACAGTTTTTTTTTTAGTCTTGTATTTTACTAAAGAGTGCTGGTGCAGAGGTAACCCTATACCTCGCTCTACCTCTATGGAGTTGTCAGTAAATATTTGCTAGAAAGGCCCCCTGTTATTATTGAGTCTAGACTGTATGCTGTGCTTTATAAACAGCCCTGTCAAGTAAGCCTTCAGAGCAGCCCAGACCATCAGCTCAGAGACTTCCCCAATTTGTATGAAAAAAATCAACTTGAATACATTAGTTTATCTGTATCATACATATAAGTGTGGTGTCTAGTGTACTCATTTCTCTTGTACATAGCTCAACAGAATATAACTATTTATTACAAATAAATAGAATAATAATAACAACATGTTTAAACAAAAAAATATGTCCATTAAACTGATATTTTATTATTAAACCTTGTATACTGTATGTCAGGTAATAATTGATGTTAGCACAATGAGTCTAAGATAATAAAAATTTAAAAAGTCTAAAATTACAGAAAAAAATATATATAAAAAATAAAATAAAAAAATAAACCTATTTGAATATCCCTATGAAAATAACCCCCCCAAAAAATAAAAGCACCCCCTAATCTAAACTAAACTACAAATAGCCTTTAAAAGGGCCTTTTGTAGGGCATTGCCATGAGTTAAAGAGCTCTTTTACATAAATAAATACTAAGTCCCCCCTAACAGTAAAACAACCTCATCCACCCACCAAACCCCCAAAATAAATAAACACTAAAAAACCTAAGCTACCCATTGCCGCATAAGGGGCATTTGTATGGGCATTGCCCTTTAAAGGGCAATCAGCTCTTTTGCTGTCCATTAACATGAAAAAACCCCAAAATAAATAAACTAACACTAAAAAACCTAAGCTACCCATTGCCCCATAAAGGGCATTTGTATGGGCATTGCCCTTTAAAGAGCAATCAGCTCTTTTGCTGTCCATTAACATGAAAAAGCCCTAATCTAAAAAAAAACTCACTAACAATAAGCTACCAATAGCCCTTAAAATGGCCTTTGTAGGGCATTGCCCTAAGTTAAACAACTCTTTTACCTAAAAAATGTACCAGTCACCCCCTAACAGTAAAACCCCCACCCAACCGTCACAGTACTTGAGTAGTGTCTAAGTCAGAAATACCCAGAGACTGAGGTAGGATAGAGATAAACCACACTGAGGGCTCTGGACAAGTCCTGGCAGAGACTGGACGAGTAGAATGCAGAATAGACAATAGCACAGTACCTGAAAAAGAGATATCTCCAATCAGGATGAGGAGGATAGCAGAATCTGGAAGCAGAAGAATAGAAGAACCAAGGACAGTGTCCAATCCGAGTTCAAAGCCAGGTATCGGTCCAATCTGGCAAGGTAACAAAAGGGAGTTAGAGAAGCCAAAGTCAGTGTCCAATCCGAGCTCAAAGCCAGGTATCAGTCAAATCTTGCAAGGTAACAAAAGGGATTTTGAAAAGCCAAAGGTCAGTGTCCAATCCGAGCTCAAAGCCAAATACCTTGATAATCACAAAAGCTCAAACAACGGTATCAGGAAACTATAATCGAGCAAGAAGAGTATGGCAGTTCTGATATTAAAGGCCTAAAAGTCACGCCAAAAGTGATGCAAGCGATACGACACGACAAAGATTTTTTTTTTATTGCTGCAAAAGAGCTGTTTGTAAAAGAGCTGATTTCCCTTTTAAGGGCAATGCCCATACAAATTCCCCTTTAGGGGCAATAGGTAGCTTAGGTTTTTTTAAACTTAGGTTTTTTATTTTGGTGGGTTAGTTGGGTGGGGGGGGTTACTGTTGGTGGTTAATTGGACATTTTTTAAGGTAAAAGAGCTGTTTAACTTAGGACAATGCCCTACAAAAGGCCCTTTAAGATCTATTGGTACTTTAGTTTAGATTATGGGGTGTTTTTATTTTGGGAGGTTATTTTTATAGGGGTATTAGATTAGGTTTATTTTTTTATTTTTTATAATTTTGTTTGTTATTTTCAGTAATTTTCAATAGACTGCCCTTTGGGCAGGCTCATCGCCTAGTTACTAACTAGGTTCAATTCATAATATGTGTGGTTAACCCTTTAATATAATTTTAATTATTGAGCATGTTCAATATTCAAATGTTTAATTACTTAACTTATATGTTTATATTTTGTAAATGAATACAATTTAAAAGTGTAAATTTTGCAAAAAGTTAACAGCTCAACGAGGCAAAGAATCTCATGAGTGAAAAAAAAAGCAGAAAGGCCAAAACAGATCTTAAAGAAAGCTGCTGAATTAGAATAACTCAAAAACATGTTAAAAATGGTTATTCTGATGAACTGGAATGCCCCTAGTAAGTTTTCTCAATGCAAAGAAAATAAAAATAATTTTGTAAGAAAATAACAAAAGCTATGTACAGGTGATAACATTAATAGCTAACTAATAGTGGATACACTATTAGGGGTAGATTTATTATGGGTTGAGCAGACATGATTCGCTGTAGCAAATTATGTCCACTCGATCTCGCTAAATGTCAACAACATACGATGTCTGCATTTAACATTGCAAAAGCAATTATTGTGAAATGCTTGTGCAATGCTGCCCCCTGCACACTTGCAACCAATCGGCTGCAAGCAGGGGGTGTAAATCATCCCGATCGCATCTTATCGCAAGGATTTCAGTCCGCCACCTAAAAGGTTGGTGGAGAAGTTAAGGAGCAGCAGTTTTAAGGCAGCTGCTTCTTAACTTCTGTTTCAGGCGAGCCTGAAACGATGGGCGTAGAATGCAGCATCCGCTGCATAATAAATCTACCCCAATGTGTAAAGAATATTGTGCGTTTTTACAATATGAAGCTATATTATAAACATACTTATATACTCGGTTTTCTTATGGACTTGCAATTTCTTTGATTTTGAAAATGGCTTCTTACACTTCATAAAACAGTTTGAAAAATTCTTCTAAAATATTAGAATTGAGCGTATTGACATGGTTTCTAGCACCCTTGTTGCCAGAGAGAGTAAAACGCAAAAAAAAATGCTAAACTACAAGTTGAATAATTAACCTTTAGGGGGCAAAAATGCTGGAATTTCTCAGGGTAATTGTGGCGACCTAATTATCAAAGCCTACAGACCGGCAAAAGTTGCTGGTCTCAATCTGACACAGACCGATGCTTACGTCATTACAGATGTTCCGAATACACATTCGGCACTATTTGACACTTAAAGGGACACTAAACCCAAAATCTTTCTTTCATGATTCAGATAGAACATACAAATTTAAACAACATTACAATTTACTTCTATTATTTATTTTGCTTCATTTTTTAGATATCCTTATTTGAAGAAAAAGCAATGCACATGAGTGAGCCAATCACATGAGGCTTCTATGTGCAGCAACCAATCAGCAGCTACTGAGCATATCTAGATATGCTTTTCAGCAATGAATATCAAGAGAATAAAACAAATTAGATAATAGAAGTAAATTAGAAAGATGTTTAAAAATGCATTCTCTTTCTAAATCATAAAAGAAAAAATGTGGGTATCATGGCCCTTTAAGGTACGCTTGCTGCTATTCCGGCCCAGCGCACCTGGTTTTCAATCCACCACCCTGGAGGCAGCGGATGCCATAGTAATCAATGGGAGTCTGAAAGCAGCGAAAGCTTATGTTGAATGCTGCCAGATATCTCATTGATTTATATGGTAGAAAACAAGTAAAGTTTACACCTAACACCTTAACATAAGCCCCCGAGTCTAAACACCCCTAATCTGCTGCCTCAACATCGCCGCCACCTACATAATGCTATTAACCCCTATTCCGGCGCTCTTGGACCCCGCCGCACTTAATAAATACATTAACCCCTATCCCACTGCTCCCGGACCCCGCCGCCACTAAACGTATTAACGCCTGGACCTCTGGCCTCCCACATCACTGCCAGATATCTCATTGATTTCTATGGTAGAAAACACCCCTAATCTGCTGCCCTGACATCGCCGCCACCTACATAATGTTATTGACCCCTATTCCGGCGCTCTTGGACCCCACAGCAACTAAATAAATGCATTAATCCCTATCCCGCCGCTCCCGGACCCTGCCGCCATTAACTAAACCTATTAACCCCTAAACTGCCAGCCCCTACATCACCATAAACTAAATTAAGCTATTAACCCCTAAACCTAACAACTCACTAACTTTACATTTAAATTACAATATCCCTATCTTAAAATAAATTTAAACTTACCTGTAGAATTAATAGAAACTAATTCTATACTATTAATTAACTTACCCTACCTATTATACTAAAATTACATGAAACTAGCAATGAAATTAACTATATTACATATTAAAAAACCCTAACCCTACTCAAATTATTTAAATCTACTATTAAAAATTACTAAATTACAAAAAATAAACGCTGTTACAAAAAATAAAAAACACTAAATTATGAAAAAAAAACACAGTATCAAAAATAAAAACAAATTACACCTAATCTAATAGCCCTAACAAAATAAAAAAGCCACCCAAAATAAAAAAAAAACTAGCCTACAATAAACTACCAATGGCCCTTAAAAGGGCCTTTTGTGGGGCATTGCCCCAAATAAATCAGATCTTTTACCTGTAAAAAAAAAATACAAACAGTAAAACCCACCACCCAACCAACCAACCCCCCCCAAATAAAAAGCCTATCTAAAAACTTAAGCTCCCCATTGCCCTGAAAAGGGCATTTGTATTGGCATTGTCCTTAAAAGGGCATTTAGCTCTTTTACCTGCCCAGACCCTACTCTAAAAATAAAACCCACCCAAAAAAAACTTAAATAAACCTAACACTAACCCCCGGAGATCCACTTACAGTTTTTAAAGTTCCGCTTGAATGATCCATCCAGCCAGCAAGAAGACTTCATCCGGGAGGCAAGAAGTCTTCATCCGGGTGGCCTCTTCCGTCTTTATCCATCCGGCGAAGTCTTCAACCATGCGGCCTCTTCTATCATCATCCATCCGGCATGGAGCGGGTCCATCTTGAAGACATACGGCAGCGGAGCTCCTCTTCCATACGGTCGCCTCTGTAAACTGGAATTTGAATGCAAGTGACGTCATCTAAGATGGCGTCCCTTGCATTCCTATTGGCTAAAAGGTTCCAATCAGCCAATAGGATGAGAGCTCAATCCTATTGGCTGTTCCAATCATCCAATAGGATGAGAGCTCAATCCTATTGGCTGTTCCAATCAGCCAATAGGATTGAGCTCTCATCCTATTGGCTGATTGGAACAGTCAATAGGATTGAGCTCTCATCCTATTGACTGATTGGAACAGCCAATAGGATTTTAGCAGCTCTAATCCTATTGGCTGATTGGAAACTTTCAGCCAATAGGAATGCAAGGTACGTCATCTTGGATGACGTCACTAGCATTCAATTTCCAGTTTATGGAAGCGACCGTATGGAAGAGAAGCTCTGCGCCAGATGTCTTCATGGATGAAGACTTCGCCGGATGGATGAAGATGGAAGAGGCCGCTCGGATGAAGACTTCTTGCCGCCCAGATGAAGACTTCTTGCCGGCTGTATGGATTCTTCAAGTGGAACTTCAAAAAATGTAAGTGGATCGTCGGGGGTTAGTGTTAGGTTTATTTAAGTTTTTTTTGGGTGGGTTTTATTTCTAGAGTAGGCTCTGGGCAGGTAAAATAGCTAAATGCCCTTTTAAGGGCAATGCCCATACAAATGCCCTTTTCAAGGCAATGGGGAGCTTAGGTTTTTTAGATTGGCTTTTTATTTGGGGGGTTGGTTGGTTGGGTGGTGGGTTTTACTGTTGGGGGGTGTTTGTATTTTTTTTTTTTTTACAGGTAAAAGAGCTGATTTCTTTGGGCAATGCCCTGCAAAGGCCCTTTTAAGGGCTATTGGTAGTTTTTTGTAGGCTAGGATTTTTTATTTTGGGGGGCTTTTTTATTTTGATAGGGCTATTAGATTAGGTGTCATTTGTTTTTATTTTTGATACTGTGGGTTTTTTTCCCGTAATTTAGTGTTTTTTATTTTTTGTAATTTAGTGTTTATTTTTTTTGTAATTTAGTAATTTCCAATAGTAGATTTAAATAATTTGAGTAGGGTTAGGGTTTTTTAATATGTAATATAGCTAATTTAATTGCTAGATTAATGTAATTTTAGTATAATAGTTAGGGTAGGTTAATTATTAGTCTATAGTTTAAATTTATTTTAAGATAGGGATGTTGTAATTTGAATGTAAAGTTAGCAGGTTGTTTAGGGATTAATAGCTTAATTTAGTTTATGGTGACGTCGGGGGCTGGCAGTTTAGGGGTTAATAGGTTTAGTTAATGGTAGTGATGTGGGAGGCCAGAGGTTTAGGGGTTAATATGTTTATTTAGTGGCGACAGGGTCCGGGAGTGGCAGGATAGAGGTTAATAAATTCTATTTAGGTTGCGGCAGTGTCAGGGAGCGGCGGGATAGGGGTTAAACACTGTAGTATAGTGGCAGCGTATAGTGATAGGGTATAAATAAAATTGGTAAAAAGCCGAATAGCAGCGACATCGATGACTGTTAGTTAACAACAATCCGATGCTCATCGCCTTGTACTTGGTGCGCGGCTTTTTGCCAGCTTTTTTATAAATATGGAGATCATATTCAGGTCCGCGGCCGCAATGTTAGGCGAAGTTAGGCAAGCGTATTCATGCCGGCGAATGCAGCATAGTTGATGCTTTGATAAATATCCCTCTTAATATTTGATTACCTGGAATTATGAAATGCATATTTAAAAGTAACTGCTAGGATTTAACGCTAACTATTTCTTATGTTTGACATATTCTTTGTGTTATTTATTGTGTTTTATTGGCAAATGAAATAAAACCATTACAAAATTACAGAAAGTTAAGACAAAACAGACAACTAAGATGTATGTACCTTCAAAGTAAGGCTTCTTACAAAATTCTAAATGCTTACAATCATTACTTCAGATGCTTGTAATTAATTATATATCATCTGACATATGTTATAGCTCAAAATCATTCTTTTTCAATGGTATATATTAGTGTCATTGGCGTTATTAAGTGAGACAAGGGATTTAAATAGTTGTTCACATGTCCTTGAGTGGATATGGATTTTTACTGGAATCTACAGTATTATATATAAAAATAGGGTCTCAGTTTTACAAAAATGTGAAACGTAAGTGAAAAATAAATTATTATTTAATATCCAATTATCTGCCTTGTTTTATAAATGTATATTTATATTTCCTTAATTGATTTACTTCAGTGATGATGTAGAACATTGGTGATGCCTAGTTATTTTGTTGTTGTCTCTGCTATAGTTGTCAGGTAGGTTGGTAATTAGTGTCAATTTATGGCAATGATCTGCTGGGAAATTGGTTGAATCTTTCCAGCCAGTCAGAATTGCCAGATGTTGATAAGCCACAATAGACCAGTTTTGAATTGAAACAAAATAACATAGGGTGGGCAAGATATTACAATGTTTTGTGTTATACAAATAAACACAAATATAATGGAAAAATTGTGAAGTAAGATTGAAAAAAATAAATAAATAAATACACAAACTGCTATGGTTATGTAAGTGTTCATTGAAAATTGTATAATATTCTAGATATAAAATGTAGATTATATGACTCACTAAACTCCATATTTTAATTAATAAGGGGAATTAGGGGTCAAATACATTCAGGTCATAGTGGCTCGGTTCTTGCCATGAACGGCAGGACTGCGCTAATATTACCTCCCTTCCAGTTGCAGACTTCCTGCAATAGTGTCGTCAGTTCTTTGTTACTAATTGTTTAAATTCAAAATGATTTCCTTTGATTATTTATTATATTTGAAAGGAAAACATTTTTCTATTTTTCTTTCCCCATTCTGAAGTCTAGGGGCTCCATGTACTAAAGCGTCAATTTGCTCGCCAACAACGTGTCGGGTCAACTCGTTAGAACTTGCAGGAGCAAGACGCTGCCCGCTCTTGCCATATGTACTAAAACAGTGTACAAATTGTCGCTTCTATTCCACATTGAGCGCAGGCGAATGATTCATACATCTGACCCCTCGCTAGTAGCGAATGTACTATTATTTTCTTACAACTTGTCAGTCATGTTTGTCCCACGTTACTGTAAGGTGTCAGTAAAGTCACATTTGTCAAGGGAAGTTATTTCAGCATTATATTAGTCCCCTTTATCTATTTTCTCAGACAGAAATATTACTGAACCTGAAGCGTTTCAAACTTATATATATTTTTTTAATAAATTAAAAAATGGCAACGTCAGGATCTGATTCGCAGACAACCAAATCCAAGAATCCACACTTCTCACACCAGCAGAGCCTGGTTCTTGTTGATATGGTACTCAACTCTTATGACTATTTATTCAGTTGTCATGCGAAGCAAACTTCCAGTCACCATAAAAAGAGTATCTGGACTCGTAAAAGTGATGCTGTCAGTGCTATGGTAGATGGTAGACAAATATATGCTGTGAATATATGCATGAGTGTATCGATAACTTTTGTTAGATGACGCGACAAGGCAGATTGACTGAAACCAGTGATGACGCTGGACACTGCCTGAAACGATCTGGTGGCAAAAAAGTGCAAGGCAGCAAGGAACTTGAGGAGTCCGAGAATGGCCATTGAACGTGCCGTCACTGAATCTAGGAACTGGGCAATTTGAGCATATAAAGTCAATATTGAATGTTGATCCAGATGGAACCATTGAATAACCTCTCTATCAGAAAGGCCAGCTAAAGGAACCCAAGGAAGGAATACACGCTGTACCTGCAATCTCCTTCTTCTAACAACATTTTCAATGGTATCAGGTTCCCGCATCTGCCTTCTCCCCCTGATTTGCATCAGACGAAGTATATATAGCTGAAGAAGTGTCTCCATGGCTAGCAGGATCAACAGTGAGTAAAAATTCAAGTTTATTGTCCTTCTTTTTTATCACTTGTAGGCATTTATCTTTTTGTATCTTTCTTTTTCTTTTATTATGAGCATATTTAATTTACAGCAAGATTATGCATAGAGTTCAATTTTACAAACATATACATAGTCCTATACAATATTATCATGTTATATAAAGTGTATAATTTCACATACATTTATATAGTCCCATTCTTTGTTAATTATGTCAATAAACAAGAAGGAAGAAACAAAAAAAAAAAAGTTGAAAATCGAATAGCTTCAATCTTCAATCATATGTCTAAGAATAGAAAACAACACTCTTACATACCCAATTTATTCAAAAACTCCATCACGGATTTCTCATTATAAGCTTGTGTATCAAATTGTTCAATCATTGCTTGTTTTATTAAAAAATTATTCCATTCTCCAAAATTAGGTTGTTGGCTGTTTTTCCAGTTTTTAAATATTACACTCCTAGCAGTGAGTACTGCCATGTTAATTAATTTCCAGTCTATTCCCATATCCCTATTTCTGGTTAGAAAAAGCATTTGCTCTAACTCAGTTACCTAATCTTTTTAATATTTTATATAGCCAATATTCAATTTTTAACCAAAATTGTCTGATTATGGGGCAATCCCACAACATATGAATTAGGTCAGCTGCATATTTACTACATTTTGGGCACTTACTAAACTGTCTATTACCCCACTCCGCACTCTTCTTGGGGGTATAATAAACGTTATATAAAAGTTTCAGATGTGCCGCCCTCCATGTTTCAGAAATTGTTATTTTAGCTACTCATTTAATTGAGTCTCTAAAAAATTCTGTCGCCATTTCTAAACCTCCAATATGGGGCCCCATTTAATAATTAAACTTTCCAATTTTGTTTCACCTTCTTGGGCTAACATTATTCTATACCATGGAGATATTGAGTAGATTCCTTGTCTAGCCATTTTTAACCATGGTTTGATCTTTTCCCAGCGCCAATCCCATCCATGTTCCCTAATAAGTTCATTTGCGTAGTGCCTCACTTGCAAAAAAGCAAAGAAGTCCTTATTCTGTATTGAAAAATCGTGTTTCAATGTTTCAATGTTTCAAATGTCTTGACTGTTGCCCCTTCTATATCCAAAATTTGATACATTTTCTCTTATCCTTTTCTACCCCAGTTCTGGAAAAATTAATGAATTTATACCCTCCAGAAAGGCCAAGTTATTTTGTATTTTCAGATATTTGGACATACCGCTTTCCACCCCTAGATTTGTACAAAATTTCTGCCAGGCCTGGATGGGATTAGACATTGTTTTTATACTTTTTTTTCTGCCATGGTCTATGTAAAATATTTAGTATATTATAAGGTGAAAAAAAATGTAATTTCTATTTCTGGGATCGTATGATAAGTGACTACCAAAATCCATTCCACCACCATTCTGCTTAAAATTACCCAGTTATAGTATTCCAAATTTGGGAGAGCTAATCCACCCATTTCTCTTTGTAGATATAATTTGTTCAGAGATATTCTAGGCTTTTTATCATTCCATATAAATTGCCTAATAACCGATTGGAGAGCTTTTATGTCTTTCTTTGATAATGGAATAGGGATATTTAGCATAAGGTACAATATTTTCGGGAAAATTATCATCTTGAATAGGTTGACTCTGCCAGTAATTGATATAGGTAATTTATTCCAAGCTTTAAAGGGACACTAAACCCAAAAAGTTTCTTTCATGATTCAGAGAGATTACAATTTTAAATAACATTCCAATTTACTCCTATTATCTAATTTGATTCATTCTTTAGATATCCTTTGTTTAAGAAATAGGAATGCACATGGGTGAGCCAATCAAACGAGGCATCTATGTGCAGCAACCAATCAGCAACTACTGGGCCTATCTAGATAACATTTTTCAGCAAAGTATCTCAAGAGAATGTAGCAAATTAGATAACAGAAGTAAATTAGATTATTGCTGTACCATGTCTTCTCTTGGATGTATATGTTTTTTCTTGGTTTTTAAGATAGTCTGGTACTAAAAAGACCTTCCTGATATTAGAAGCCGAATTCCTTCCGAAAATAAACCCTGTTTGATCTTTGTGGATTATTGATTTTAAAACTACCTGAAGTCTATCTGCGATAATACCTGTCAATATCTTGTAGTCTGAATTCAGCAGGGAGATGGGCCTATAGGATTTCATCATAGTTGGATTTTTGTTTGGTTTAAGTATTAGTGTTGTCCAAGATGAAGTGAAATTAGATGACAAAATTTCCCCATCTATAAAATATGAATTAAACAGGGAGTTTAAGCTAGGTAATATACAGTCTATTAAGAGTTTGTAGTATTTATTTGGTAATAAATCCGGCCCAGGGGATTTATTATTTTATTTATTTTATTATTTTTTAATTTTTTTAATCGCCTTATTAATCTCTTCTTCAGAAATTGGTCTAATAATCTTATTCCTCTCTTCCTCATCTATTTTAGGGTTTTTAAGCTTGGACCAAAAATCTTTCTTGTACTAATTTTAATATATCTTCAGTCTTATTTGATATCACCTCATCTTTATTTATGCTGCCAAAAGAATTGTGGCCTTTTGCTTTGTTCACTAGCTTTGCTAAACATTTCCCTGATTTGTTTCCAAACCTATAAAATCTTGAGCTAGTTCTAATTTCTTGCTGAGTGGTACTATTAAGTATCCATATATCCCTAGCTTCCTTTGCTTCTTCATACCATTGCCAATTCTTTCTATTTGGTTCATTTAAATATTTATTATATGCTAAAATCAATCTGTTCACGATTTCCTTCTCCCTGATTCTTTGTTTTTGATTTTTCCAACTTATAAATGCAATAACTTTCCCCCTGAGTACCACCTTAGATGTTTCCCAAAAGTTCTCTGGTTTATCTAAATATTCTTGGTTATTTATATAATATTCATGCCATTTTACTGTTAGAATATTTTTAAATTATATATCATTGATCAAATATCCAGGGAACCGGAACCTTTTCATGGGGGAATTACCTTTATTCATATACACCTTTAAAATAATCGGGGCATGATCTGATATTGTTATTAGTGATGTCGCGAACCTAAAATTTTGCGTTCGTGAACGGCGGACGCGAACTTCCACAACTGTTCACAAACGGGCAAACCGGCCGAACTGCCATAGACTTCAATAGGCAGGCGAATTTTAAAACCCACAGGGACTCTTTCTGGCCACGATAGTGATGGAAAAGTTGTTTCAAGGGTACTAACACCTGGACTGTGGCATGCCGGAGGGGGATCCATGGCAAAACTCCCATGGAAAATTACATAGTTGATGCAGAGTCTGGTTTTAATCCATAAAGGGCATAAATCACCTAACATTCCTAAATTGTTTCTAATAACATGCTTTAAAACATCAGGTATGTACACTACTGTTACACCAGATATGAGTTGCACTGGGGTGACACTGTGCCCTGGCAGCAGGCACTGAAACGCACACGTGTGAAGGAAACTGACTGCTATTATTTAACACAACACAGTCAAAAAAGTGTTTTTTTTTTTTTAAATCTACACTACTGTTACACCAGATATGAGTTGCACTGGGGTGACACTGTGCCCTGGCAGGCAGGCACTTAAACGCACACGTGTGAAGGAAACTGACTGCTATTATTTAACACAGTGAAAAAAGTGTTTGTTTTTTTTTAAATCTACACTACTGTTACACCACATATGAGTTGCACTGGGGTGACTGTGCCCTGTCAGGCAGGCACTTAAACGCACACGTGTGAAGGAAACTGACTGCTATTATTTAACACAGTCAAAAAAGTGTTGTTTTTTTTAAATCTACACTACTGTTACACCACATATGAGTTGCACTGGGGTGACACTGTGCCCTGGCAGGCAGGCAGGCACTTAAACGCACACGTGTGAAGGAAACTGACTGCTATTATTTAACACAGTCAAAAAAGTGTTGTTTTTTTTAAATCTACACTGTTACACCAGATATGAGTGGTGGCACTGGGCAAGTGGGCACAATATACGCTGTGAACCTGACACACACGCTGGCAGGCAGGCAACTGCAATTAGATTACACAGGAAAAAAAAAAAGCAGCCCTAAAAAGGGCTTTTTGTGGTGCTGTCCTTACAGCAGAGATCAGATGAGTCCTTCAGGACTGTAGTGGACACTGAATACACTAGCCTAGCTATAGATTTCCCTACTAAATCAGCAGCAGCTACACTGTCCCTCCTCTCACTAACAATGCAGCTTCCGAATTAATCTAAAATGGATGCTGTACAGGAGGTAGGAGGGTCTGGGAGGGAGGGTCTGCTGCTGATTGGCTGGAATGTGCCTGCTGACTGTGAGGTACAGGGTCAAAGTATTACTCAATGATGATGAATAGGGGGCGGATCGAACATCGCATATGTTCGCCCGCCGTGACAAACGCAAACATGCTATGTTCGCCGGGAACTATTTGCCGGCGAACAATTCACAACATCACTAATTGTTATCTCTTTTAGTACAGCTTCCAGGTCTATTCCAGTTAGTTTTTTTTGAGATTTAAAACATATCTATCCTCGAGAAGGTTTTATGAGCCTTAGAGGCACATGTATAGTCCCTAGTCACCAGATTGCTCTCTCTCTAAATATCTTTTAAATTTAGGTTGAGTGTAAATTTTTTGAGAAGTTTAGCCTCCAGTTTATCTCTTCTAGTTTTCTTAACTACAGTACCTTTTATGAATCTGTCTAATGGAATTTGATAGACCATATTAAAGTCTCCCCAAACTATGAGAGTCCCTTCTGCTTTTTCAATGAGATGGGACTGAACATTTAGCCAGAATTTTGGCGAGTGTTCATTGGGACCATATACATTACATATGGTAAATCTTATTCTCTCAATCTCTATTTTTAATATCATAAACCTCTTTTCTGGATCTAGGTAGTAAGATAAAATTGTATATTAAAACTTCTTATTTAATAAAATCGCCATCCCTTTTTTCCTATTTTTACATGGGGTTCCAAATATTTCCCCAACCCAACTAATTTTCATTTTATTTAGTTCCTCTTCCCTTAAATGTGTCTCCTGGATGAGGGCGATATCTGTCCCCAGATCCTTAAGTTGTCTCAGTATAGCTTTCCTTTTTATTGGGGATGTGATGCCGACCACATTCCAGGAGGTGCAACGGAACTGATTAGTCATATTATCTCACAATTGACAATCTGGTGAGGAAGAAGAGAGGAGAAAAAAAATAATAATAATAATAATTTATAATTGTAACTATAAATACAACTTCCCCCCGCCCTAAGAACACCACATTCTCTACACATCATAATATTCGACTTAGAACCCACATATTTTTATATGTTGCACTTGTTATTTCACCTCTTCCCTCATAAACTCCTCTGCCTCTTTAAGATCTTTTAGAATCCTAATCTCATCTGTTCCCTGGATGCGAATTCTGGCTGGGTATATTAATGTGGCGTTGTAACCTTTATTTATTAGCTGGGTACACAAAGGCAACATACTTTTCATTTTATTGGATACTTCCACCGAAAAATCTTGAAATATAAGGTTTTTTTTCAACCTCTATGGTTATTTATCTCTTTTTTCTGTAGTACTGCAGCAACTTTACTTTGTCTTGGAAATTTAGAAATTTGGCGATTAGTGGCCTAGGTTTATCACTATTTCTACCTTCTCTAAGATAGCCTATTCTGTGCGCTCTTTCAACTATAAGTGGGGTATCTGTGAGTGGAATATCCAACAACTTAGGTAGAGTTTCTGACGTAAATAAATTCAAGTCTTTGTGCTTGTGTACTTTCGGAAAGGTCTATTACTTTGATGTTATATCTGCATGCACGGTTCTCTAAATTGTCTACTTTCTGTTGTAAGTTATTATAGCTTTCCCTCATGTTAGTGATTTTTAACTCATGACCATTAACAGAATTTTCCACTTTAGAAATGAGCTGTTCTGCTTCTATCAGCCTTTTTGTGAACTGTCT
Organism: Bombina bombina; assembly: GCF_027579735.1. Lineage (NCBI taxonomy): Eukaryota > Metazoa > Chordata > Amphibia > Anura > Bombinatoridae > Bombina > Bombina bombina. The sequence continues at coordinate 1,246,487,946 of NC_069499.1, forward strand.
AACTTCACTCGTCAAACCTGATATCGCTGACTTTATCGAACTGTGGCATAAAAGTATGTGACATGATTTTAATCAAAGCCTGTGTATCAATATGATTAATACTCTCCATAATGGATTCTAACACCATTTCACTACTTCCTTTAGTTTTTTTTTCTCTATTCCTAGTGGCTGGAGATTTATTCTTGTGATGTGATAAAAATGTATCCATATATGTGTTCCAGACTAAATACAAAAACCTCTTCTTTGTGTGTGTGTTTTATTTTGTTACTCTAAATGTGTATGCTTAGTGTACAGTGAAAAAATGGTGTGTACGGTGGTGCAAATTTATAGCTTGAAACAGTGTGAAAGTGAAAGTGGTGTGAGATCAATATGACCAGCCACTTCCTAGCATTTAGATAATTCTATTCCAAAGTCTCTTCACAGTCAAAGAAGTACAATAGATTAATCAATAAGGTCGTATATCCACCTTCTCCTAGATTCTTATATACAGGTACCAGATTTAAAGGGACAGTAAACACCAGAATTTCTGTTGTTTAAAAAGAAAGATACTCCCTTTATTACCCATTCCCCAGTTTTGTATAACCAGCACAGTTATATAAATACACGTTTTACCTCTGTGGTTATCTTGTATCTAAGCCTCTGCAGACTGCCCCCTTATTTAAGTTCTTTTGACAGACTTGCTTTTTAGCCAATCAGTGCTCACTCCAGGGTAACTTCACGTGCATGAGCTCAATGTTATCTATATGAAACACATGAACTAATGCCCTCTAGTGGTCAAAATGCATTCAGATTAGAGGCAGTCTTTAAGGTCTAAGAAATTAGCATATGAACCTCCAAGAATTAGCTTTCAACTAAGAATACCAAGAGAACAAAGCAAAATTGGTCATAAAAGTCAATTGGAAAGTTATTTAAAATTACATTCCCTATTTAAATCATGCAAGTTTTTTGTGGACTTGACTGTCCCTTTAACTTATTTCCAACTCTTTGTAGAGCTAATAGTTATAGGATACCCATATGCCAGGTAGGATCTAGATTTATATAAACATTACAATGTGCAATATAAAAAAACAAAAATACCTCACTTATTTTCAGCTACTTTACCCTTACTAGAATAAAGGGCACAAGAAAGTGCAACTTAAATACTACCGGACAAGCAAGTGCTTAATTAGGCCTGTTCACATAGATAAATACACAACACATTTTTTAACATTTGACATTTTGTAGACCATGAGAAAAAAGAGAAACATGAACCAAGCGAAAAAAGACAGCTGTGTAGCAGGCCATATGTTTTAACCCTTCTTAGCACATTGCACACATCCTATCATATGAGATTTTAATGTCATGCTCTGTATCCAAGTTCCATTTCCTCATATCTGGTCATGGGTTAAAAGTTCCATATACAGACCTTATACTATGCCTCCTTTTAAACATACAAACCACCCCTTAAGGATTATTAACATCAGTATTCCACTGATTTACTAGGGGCTCAGTCCTTTGCGTCCTGGAGGATGGCACTCCTCCTTACCCTTTCCTCCCAGCTGTACAAGTGATTCACCAAGCCAGATAGTTTCCAGGCAGAGCAGATGTAGAGGAACCGTGAGATTTGCCTATCCCCTCTACACAATCAGCTTTGGCGTGCATATAGGGTGAAGCTCTAGGCTTTCAATCCTCCGTTCAGGCTCGGCTCTTTTCATCACCCTGCTCGTGCTTAGACAATGCAAGTGCTGCCTGCAAAGGGTTTTTGGGGTAGAGCCTCTCGTAGGTCGACCAGAGTTTTATAGCTTCCTGAGCTGTGGTGTCTTCTGACACGTGGATCTCAGGATCCTGGATCCAGACCTGGTGCCTCTGTGTTGGTCCAAGGGACAACGTTAGGGGGGATGAAGTTGGCATTTCAAAACACAAGAGCTCCGGAACAGCAACAGCCTACATGCTCCTCCCCCAGCCAGATGTCCTCAGCAGGCGTATATCTTATAGACCCTATTGTTTAAAATTGTGCTCACCACCTATAAGCTGGCGAGGGATTTTTCACGAGCTAAGTGCGGAAAAAGTAGCTTTCATAGAAATAGATTTTTTAGTAATTAATGTTTATTGCGAGACATGTTGAGCAAAGATTTTTTTAGCTACAAAAAAGACTAGAATATAAGAGTTGCGGACAAGTTCGCTCGACACTTGTAAATATCAGTTTTTCAATGAATTTGGGGCATAGTACATACGATGTTTGATCTGCACGCAGAAATTTAGACGGAAAAACTCACAAACACCTCGCAGACAGCTTAGTACATGGAGCCCTAGGTCTCTTGATAGCTGGTAAATACTCTTTTTAGCCCTCGGTTAATTCTGAGTTCCCACGACCAGGGATTCATGAAGTTGCTGGTGCTTGGTATACAGCACCAGTGACAGAAGGTTACTCAGTACTGGGTAACAGTTGTGTTATCAAGACTGATGGTTTAATTTTAACATTTCTCTATCAACACTAATAGTGGAGAAATACTGGCAAACCACATCTACGTTTCAACAGCACTTAGAGCCAAGTACAGCACTTCTTAAATAAACAGCAAAATGGGTTGAGGGGTTAAATATCTGAGGAAAAAAAGAAAATAAAGAACCTATATCTCTTATTTTTTTTTTTTAATAAGATTACCTTATTATTTTCCAAAAAAACATTCTGCCAGATTATGCGTTTTGCTTTATGAGCTATGCGGTGCTAACAAGCAGTTTTTTCTCACCACTCACTTACCTGCAGCGCTGGTATTACGGGTTTTTACAAACCCGGCGTTAAAAGACAAGAAGTGAGCGTTGAGCAAAATTGTGCTCCTTACCACACTCCAATACCAGTGCTGCTTAGGTCAGCGGTGAGCTGGTCGTACGTGCTTGTGCACGATTTCCCCATAGACATCAGTGGGGAGAGCCGGCTGAGAAAAAAGTCTAACACCTGCCAAAAAGCTGCGTACAACTCAGTAACACAGCCCCATTGATTCGTATGGGGAAATAAAATTTATGTTTACATCTAACACCCTAACATGAACCCCGAGTCTAAACACCCCTAATCTTACACTTATTAACCCATAATCTGCCGTCCCCAACATCGCCGCCATCTACATTATACTTATTAACCCCTAATCTGCCGCTCCGGACACCGCCGCCACCTACATTATACTTATTAACCCCTAATCTGCTGCCCCCAACATCGCCGCCACCTACATTATATTTATTAACCCCTAATCTGCCGCCCCCAATGTAGCTGCAACCTACCTACACTTATTAACCCCTAATCTGCCGCCCCAACGTCTCCGCCACTATATTAAATGTATTAACCCCTAAACCTAAGTCTAAGCCTAACCCTAACACCCCATAACTTAAATATAATTTAAATAAATCTAAATAAAATTACTATCATTAACTAAATTATTCCTATTTAAAACTAAATACTTACCTATAAAATAAACCCTAAGCTAGCTACAATATAACTAAGAGTTACATTGTAGCTATCTTAGGGTTTATTTTTATTTTACAGGCAAGTTTGTATTTATTTTAACTAAGTAGAATAGTTATTAAATAGTTATTAACTATTTAATTGCTACCTAGGTAAAATAAAGGGTTAGGGTTAGACTTAGATTTAGAGGTTAATACATTTAATATAGTGGCGGCGACGTTGGGGACGGCAGATTAGGGGTTAATAAATGTAGGTAGGTGGCTGTGATGTTAGGGATAGCAGATTAGGGGTTAATATTATTTAACTAGTGTTTGCGAGGCGGGAGTGCGACAGTTTAGGGGTTAAAATGTTTATTATAGTGGTGGCAATGTCCGGAGCTGCAGATTAGGGGTTAAAAATATATTTTAGTATTTGCGATGCGGAAGGGCCTCGGTTTAGGGGTTAATAGGTAGTTTATGGGTGTTAGTGTACTTTTTAGAACTTTAGTTATGAGTTTTATGCTACGGCGTTGTACCATAATACTCTTAACTACTGACTTTAGAATGCGTTACGACTTTAGACTCGTAATACCGGCGCTATGGAAGTCCCATAGAAAAAAGGATTTACGAAGTTTACGTAAGTCATTTTGCGGTAAACCTAAACCTACAAGACTTGTAATAGCAGTGGGCGTAAAAAAAGCAGCATTAGGACCTGTTAACGCTGCTTTTTTACCTTAAGGAACAACTCGTAATCTAGCCGATAGATAATACATATATTTTACTTTACACTAATGCCTGTTTCTCAATGTCTTAACATCCAAAAGAAATAGAAACATTATATTTGATATTATTATAGGGGCACATATTTTTTTATGTTATGTGATTTTCTGGATTGAGGAATAAAACAATGGAACTTTAGAATAATCTTTTCCTCTGGGCACCAATCATTGGGTCAGGTTTCAACATTTAAAGGCATATACATGATTAGGAATCATCTTGAGTCACTGCACAGTAACTCAAGGAAAGCAACATGGCTTAAAGCATTTCAGAATTTATTGCTTGCTTTCTGTGATTGCTTTGTAGATTTGCATGCACACTCACATTATCTTCAACCCCAGCATACTGGATCCTACTCTGTCACAAAGAGGATACATAAATATATCTGTGTTCGTATGTCTGAGTACACAAGTATGTACACAAGATATTAGCTGTCACATTGCCACATTGAAGAAACATGTATTTTGACAGCAGATTAGAACCATAGTCCCAATAAGTCTCCACAAAATGTCCTGTATTTGCTCCTACCAACTTCCACATTGTGCCCCCGCCACCCACAGGTCACATTGGTGAAGTAGACAGAAACAAATTTAGGAACTTTGTAAATATGAGGTACCCTCAAGCAGTCCAAATTTGCAGCAGCCGAGAACATAGAGGAGACAAGGCCAACAACTCTGCCAAGGATTTGTACTATTAACCAGACTAAGAATGTAGCAGTATAGTGGAAGCATATATGAAAAAGTCAGTAACTTTGCCATAGTCTAAATTAAAGTCGGGAACAAGCAGGAAACTGAAAAGCTATCCATTTTTGATTCTGCAGTGCTATGGGCAAAATGATGATGCAAATGCCTCGATCAGTTACAGGCTCACTCATTTGAGCCTGCAAATAATACTTATGAAGTAGTTGTCATGATTTTTCCGTTCATCGCCGTGTCACCGCGGCTCCCGGATCTTCTCAGTGTGGATGACGTCACGTTGCTTAGCAACGTGACGCATCCTCTGACACACCCCTCTGATTTCGTCACCGCTCCTGCCTTTAAACCCCGGCGGGAGATCTTACTCGGGGCCCGTTTGTTTGATTCCCCTGGCGTCTGTGAGTACTTGTATCTGTTTCTATTCTTGTGTACCGACTACTGCCTGCCTGACCTAGCTTTTGCCTTAACCCTGCTTCTGATGTTTGGATACCGACTTCTGCCTGCCTGACCTTGCTTATGCCTTATCCCTCAAATCTTCTCTTGGATATATTTTCCTATTTACTATCTGCTTAAAGGGACATTTACTTTTACAAGCTGCAAAAGAGAACTTTGTCTTTTTGTTTGTTACAAGCCTGCTTAAAGGGACATTTACTTTTACAAGCTGCAAAAGAGAACTTTGTCTTTTTGTTTGTTACAAGCCTGCTTAAAGGGACATTTACTTTTACAAGCTGCAAAAGAGAACTTTGTCTTTTTGTTTGTTACAAGCCTGCTTAAAGGGACATTTACTTTTACAAGCTGCAAAAGAGAACTTTGTCTTTTTGTTTGTTACAAGCCTGTTAAAAGGGACATTTACTTTTACAAGCTGCAAAAGAGAACTTTGTCTTTTTTGTTACAAGCCTGCTTAAAGGGACATTTACTTTTACAAGCTGCAAATAATAGCATTATCTTTATATATTATTAACCTGCTTAAAGGGACGTTTTCACTTTTGTGGCTTCCCAGCGTACTGGAACAATTATTATTTTTTGAAACCAATCTTGTCTGTTTCCTGAGTGGGTCACGTCCTGGTTATTTCTCAGTGTGCTAGCGTGTGTTTTACTATTCACGCTAGCAGTTGGGTTGCACCCTGGACTGATTCCCAAACGGCTGACATTACAAACGGGCCATAAATGGACCCCACTGAATTATCCATGGCCGTGGCTCACCAGGGACAGTTACTGGGATCTCATGCCACTCACTTGCAATCCCTGGACACTAAACTTGATCAAATAACTGCTTTATTACAAAATTTGGTTGCTACTACACCTCCCAATCCCAATCCCAATCCTAATCCTAATGAGGCATTACCTCCTTCGATTCCTAACAACCAGTCTCAGGTACATCTGAGTCCCAGGATACCTCTTCCAGATAAATATGATGGAAATCCTGAAGAATGTAGGGGCTTTCTGAATCAGTGCCGTCTCCATTTCCGAAATAGCCCTACTCTTTTTGCTACTCCCTCTTCTAGAATCACATTTCTTATATCCTTAATGAAAGGAAAAGCTTTGGCTTGGGTATCACCTTTGCTAGAAAAGAATGACCCTATACTTCTGGATGTTGATACATTTCTCTCTGTGTTTTCAAATGTATTTGATAAACCTGGAAGGTCATCCGCTGCTGAAGCTACTCTCTTGGATTTACGTCAAGGCAGTCAACCAGTTTCTCAATACGCTATTGAGTTCCGCACCCTTGCCTCTGAAACTACTTGGAATCAGGGAGCTCTTAGAGCCGCTTTTCGTAAAGGACTTTCTGAACGTCTCAAGGATGAATTGGTGTATCGGGAGCTTCCAGAATCCTTGGAAGCCTTAATAAATCTTTGTATCAGTCTCGACGCCAGATTTCGTGAACGCCAACAAGAAAAGGATAGAACACAGAGGTCATCAACTCGAACTCCTTTTCGTTTGGCTCCTCGTTTTTCTAATCCAGTCACTCCTGCTCTCCTACTCCTGATCAGGCTGAACCCATGGAAGTGGGAAGTATAAAATTAACAGAGACTGAACGCTTGAGAAGACGTTCTCTTGGCTTGTGTTTGTACTGTGGCCTTAAAGGGCATTTATTAAGGGATTGTCCTACCAGGCCAGTAAAAGCCAGGGCTTAACTCTAGTCCAGGGAACTGAGTTAAGCCAAAAAAGTAGTCATTCCCTATACAAGAAACTCTTTGTTCCAGTAACCCTTCAAATTGGACATAGTAAGATTCATACCCAAGCTCTTATCGACTCTGGTGCTGGAGGAGTGTTCATTGACTCCACATTCGTCTCTACTCACTCTATACCCTTACTAAAGAAAGAGTATTCAATTTCAGTCTCTACGGTCAGTGGAGATCCTTTGGGTTCCGGATACATTCAGTTTGCTACTCAACCTTTACTTCTCACTGTAGGAATACTTCATTCCGAGACAATTTGTTTTGATGTCATTCCCACTCCTCAATTTCCCATTATCTTGGGACTACCCTGGCTCCAAGTACATAATCCTACTTTTTCTTGGACTTTTGGCGAACTCACCTCCTGGGGATCTACATGCCTGACTAAATGTCTTCAAAAGATCACCAAGTTACCACTCACTATTGCTCTCACAATCGAAACTCCCGACTCTCTACCTATGCCTTATCATGACTTTGTGGATGTTTTCTCCAAAAAGGAAGCTGAACGTCTTCCTCCTCACCGCCCTTTCGATTGCCCCATTGATCTCCTTCCTGGGGCTACCTATCCTCGAGGCAAGACATATCCACTTTCTAAACCTGAAAACGTGGCTTTGGAAGAATATATTAAAGACAATCTGGCTAGAGGATTTATCCGACCCTCCTCTTCCCCTGTAGGGGCTGGTTTCTTTTTTGTAGGAAAGAAGGATGGCGGATTACGACCCTGTATTGATTACAGAGGATTAAATCAGATTACCATCAAGAACAGTTATCCTCTACCCCTTATTCCTGAACTTTTTACTTATCTTCAGGGAGCCACCATATTTACTAAACTTGATCTACGTGGTGCATACAATCTTATCCGTATACGACAAGGAGATGAATGGAAGACTGCTTTTAACACTCGATTTGGGCATTACGAATATCTGGTCATGCCTTTTGGGCTATGCAATGCTCCTGCGGTTTTTCAACATTTTGTGAACGAGATCTTTCGTGATTTTTTGAATATCTTTGTCATCATATACCTTGACGATATCTTGATTTTTTCTCAAAATCACCAAGATCATGTGCACCACGTCAGGAAAGTACTTCAACGTTTAAGAGATTACCATCTGTTTGCTAAACTGGAGAAATGTTCTTTCCATCAAAAATCCATACCCTTTCTGGGTTATGTAATATCGGCATCTGGATTTGAAATGGATCCTACTAAACTTTCTGCCATCTTGGATTGGCCTAGACCTGATTCTCTGAAGGCTTTGCAACGTTTTCTGGGCTTCGCCAACTATTACAGGAAGTTCATCAAGGATTTTGCTACTATTACTTCTCCCCTTACTTCTCTCACTAGAAAGGGACAAAATTGCAAAAAATGGCCTCCTGAGGCTATAGAGGCTTTTGAGTCTCTCAAAGAAGCTTTTTCTTCTGCACCTATTCTCCGTCACCCAAATCCAGATTTTCAGTTTATCCTGGAAGTTGATGCTTCCTCTGTTGCTGCTGGAGCTGTTCTTTCTCAACGAATACCGGAAACTGGAATGATTCATCCTGTTGGATTTTTCTCTAAAAAATTCACTCCTTCTGAATTTAAATATGATGTAGGCAATAAAGAGTTGCTTGCCATTAAAATGGCCTTGGACGAATGGAGGCATTGGCTGGAGGGTACTTCTTTGCCGTTTACCATACTCACCGATCATAAAAACCTTCTTTATCTCCAAACGGCCAAACGATTGAATTCCAGGCAAGCACGCTGGTCGTTATTCTTCTCCCGGTTTCACTATAATTTGTCTTACATACCTGGTTCAAAAAATATTAAGGCAGACGCCCTTTCCAGACAATTTCAAGATACCCCAATTCCTGAGTCTGGTACCATTCTCCAACCTCATGAAGTCATAGCCCAGCTAACAACTTCTTGGTTACAAGAATTACAGTCTGCTCAAAGGAATCTTCCTTTGTCCTGTAAACCTCCTGATGGTTTACTCTTTGTTCCTGAATGCCTTCGTTCCAAGATTCTATTTTGGGCTCATGATAGTCCCCTTTCTGGACATCCTGGCATCAGTATCACCACTCGAAATCTCAAACAGCATGTCTGGTGGCCTACTCTCTCTCAAGATGTTAAAGATTACATCTCAGTATGCACACAATGTGCCATAAACAAGACTCCTCGCCAACTTCCTTCAGGGTTGCTCCAACCGTTGCCCATACCTCATCAGCCTTGGACACATGTATCCATGGACTTTATTACCGACCTTCCTTTGTAAGCTGGAAACAACACTATTTGGGTGGTGGTCGACAGGTTCACTAAGACTGCTCATTTTGTTCCCTTACCAGGATTACCGTCTGCCAAAAGACTTTCTGAACTTTTTATTTTGCATATTGTAAGAATCCATGGATTTCCTCTGGATATTGTTTCAGATAGAGGGGTACAGTTTGTTTCCCGATTTTGGAGATCACTTTGTAAACACTTTGGAACTTCAATATCCCTGTCTACTTCTCATCATCCACAATCTAATGGCCAGACTGAAAGGGTAAACCAGTGTCTTGAAACATATCTTAGACATTATGTGGATCATTTTCACTGGACTTCTAACCTTCCTTTAGCTGAATTGGCTCATAACGCCCGGTATAATTCCTCCCTTCAGACATCTCCTTTTCATGCGGCTTACAGATTTCAGCCCAGAACATTTCCTTTGCATACTTCTTCCACAGTGAATCCTGCTTCTGATCTTTCTGCCCGAAGATTAACCCGACATTGGCGGAGAATACATCGTATCCTTTCTGTAGCTTCTAAACGTTACAAGTTCTTTTCAGATCTTCGACGGAAGAAGGCTCCCAAGTATCGTCCTGGCGATTTGGATTTCCTCTCGTTTTCTTCGCCTGAAACAACCTTCTACCAAACTGGGACCACGATACGTGGGTCCTTTCCGAATACTGGGTCAAGTGTGTTCCACTGCTTACCGGGTGGCTTTACCCAAGACTCTCAAAGTCCATCCGGTATTCCACGTTTCTCTTCTAAAACCTATGATGTCTAACAGGTATTCTAAACCTCTTTCTAAACCTCCACCTCTTTTTGTCCATGGACACCCTGAGTTTGAGATCAGCCATATTCTGGATTCCAAGCTCCGTGGCAAGAAATTGTATTATCTCATTCATTGGAAAGGTTATCCAGTCACGGAACGATCCTGGGAGCCAGCTCATCAAGTAAATGCTCCTACTTTAATAAAGGCCTTCCACAAGTCTCATCCTGCTAGGCCTGATCCTGTCCCCCGGAGGGGTCCTTGAGGAGGGGGGTGCTGTCATGATTTTTCCGTTCATCGCCGTGTCACCGCGGCTCCCGGATCTTCTCAGTGTGGATGATGTCACGTTGCTTAGCAACGTGACGCATCCTCTGACACACCCCTCTGATTTCGTCACCGCTCCTGCCTTTAAACCCCGGCGGGAGATCTTACTCGGGGCCCGTTTGTTTGATTCCCCTGGCGTCTGTGAGTACTTGTATCTGTTTCTATTCTTGTGTACCGACTACTGCCTGCCTGACCTAGCTTTTGCCTTAACCCTGCTACTGTTGTTTGGATACCGACTTCTGCCTGCCTGACCTTGCTTATGCCTTATCCCTCAAATCTTCTCTTGGATATATTTTCCTATTTACTATCTGCTTAAAGGGACATTTACTTTTACAAGCTGCAAAAGAGAACTTTGTCTTTTTGTTTGTTACAAGCCTGCTTAAAGGGACATTTACTTTTACAAGCTGCAAAAGAGAACTTTGTCTTTTTGTTTGTTACAAGCCTGCTTAAAGGGACATTTACTTTTACAAGCTGCAAAAGAGAACTTTGTCTTTTTGTTTGTTACAAGCCTGCTTAAAGGGACATTTACTTTTACAAGCTGCAAAAGAGAACTTTGTCTTTTTGTTTGTTACAAGCCTGTTTAACCCCTTAATGACCGAGGACGTGCAGGGTACGTCCTCAAAAAAAAGGCAGTTAACGCCTGAGGACGTACCCTGCACGTCCTCGGTGTGGAAAGCAGCTGGAAGCGATCCTGCTCGCTTCCAGCTGCTTTCCGGTTATTGCAGTGATGCCTCGATATGGAGGCATCCTGCAATAACCTCACATGGCCATCCGATGCAGAGAGAGCCACTCTGTGGCCCTCTCTGCACCGGACATCGATGGCCGGTATCGTTGGTGGGTGGGAGCCGAATTGGGAGGCGGGTGGGCGGCCATCGGTGTGCCGCGTGATGTCACGGGGGGCGGGATCGGGGGCGTGACCGCCAGGGGCGCGCACGGGCGCGCGCGCGTGCACGGAGGGTGGCGGGCGGGCGCGTGCACGGGGCGGGAGCGGGTGGGAACCGCTACACTACGGAAAAGTATTTAATAAAACCTGGCTAATCATGTTTGTGCAAAAGCACAAAAAACGATCGTGGAGGGGTGGGGGGGTTGGTTTGTGTGTGGGGAAGCTACACTACAGAAAATTTCAAAAAATTAAAAAAACAAACCATTTTTTTTCTTCTAAACTGGGTACTGGCAGACAGCTGCCAGTACCCAAGATGGCGCCCATTAAGTTAGAGTGGGAGGGGATAGAGCTGTTTGGGGGGGGGATCAGTGAGGTTGGGGGCTAAGGGGGGATAGTACACAGCAGCATATGTAAATATGCTTAAAAAAATCATTAAAAAAAAATATATATAGCTTTTATTTTAGTACTGGCAGACTTTCTGCCAGTACTTAAGATGGCGGGGACAATTGTGGGGTGGGGGAGGGAAGAGAGCTGTTTGGGAGGGATCAGGGGGTCTGATGTTTTAGGTGGGAGGCTGAGCTCTACACTAAATCTAATATTAACCCTGCAAGCTCCCTACAAGCTACCTAATTAACCCCTTCACTGCTAGCCATAATACACGTGTGATGCGCAGCGGCATTTAGCGGCCTTCTAAATACCAAAAAGCAACGCCAAAGCCATATATGTCTGCTATTTCTGAACAAAGGGGATCCCAGAGAAGCATTTACAACCATTTGTGCCATAACTGCACAAGCTGTTTGTAAATGATTTCAGTGAGAAACCTAAAATTGTGAAATATTTTACGTTTTTTTTAATTTGATCGCATTTGGCGGTGAAATGGTGGCATGAAATATACCAAAATGGGCCTAGATCAATACTTGGGGTTGTCTACTACACTACACTAAAGCTAAAATTAACCCTACAAGCTCCCTACATGCTCCCTAATTAACCCCTTCACTGCTGGGCATAATACACGTGTGGTGCGCAGTGGCATTTAGTGGCATTCTAATTACCAAAAAGCAACACCAAAGCCATATAAGTCTGCTATTTCTGAACAAAGGGGATCACAGAGAAGA